>NC_059202.1:24919188-25244188 GCF_020615455.1 Coregonus clupeaformis
AGCCCGTCTGGTGTTCAACCTTCCCAAGTTCTCTCATGTCACCCCGCTCCTCCGCACACTCCACTGGCTTCCAGTTGAGGCTCGCATTTACTACAAGACCATGGTGCTTGAATACGGAGCTGTGAGGGGAACGGCACCTCCTTACCTTCAGGCTCTGATCCTACACCCAAACGAGGGCACTACGTTCATCCACCTCTGGCCAGCTAGCCCCCCTACCTCTACGGAAGCACATTTCAGTCAGCCCAGTCAAAGCTATTCGCTGCTCTGGCACCCCAATGGTGGAACAAGCTCCCCCACGACGCCAGGACAGCGGCGTCACTGACCACCTTCCGGAGACACTTGAAACCCTACCTCTTTAAGGAATACCTGGAATAGTATAAAAGTAATCCTTCTACCCACCCCTCCCCCACCCCCCATTAAAAAAAAAGTGGTTGTCCCACTGGCTATTATAAGTTGAATGCACCAATTTGTAAGTCACTCTGGATAAGAGCGTCTGCTAAATGACGTAAATGTAAAAGAGCTGAAAAAGTCCAGCAGTGGTATTACCTTCTCTATCTCTTCGAGGTAACAGTCTATGTAGTCTCTGGGATTGGACGGGTTTCTGTCCTCTTTGTGTTCCTCTACTTCCTCTCTGATAAACTGCTTTATGGTACCAAGGTTGATGAAGGCTGATTGGTGCCTCCCAGGTAAATAGTGCAGCAGTGTCGGAAACTGATTATACATCTGTCGAAAGAACAGGAAATTAGCCTGAGAAGGTAGATTTCCTGAGGAGAATCTGTGTCCTTGCAGATTCTGTGCACTATAACTCACTTTGCCAAAGAGACACACTGATCACCAAACAGAGAATAGCAGACAGATCATACCGATCCCCAGAAGGTAGCAGGCAGCTGAAAAACATCCTCTGAGCATTTCAGCATGTGGTGGAAGTGGTGATCATTGTATTTGAACCTATGACCAAACACCAGGGTGCACACGATGTTGGCCACTGCATTGTTGGTGACGACTTCAGGGTTAAAGGGCAGGCCTGAAACAGATCAGAGGTTGGGTCAAAGATGGTGGATAAATGAAGATGTCTTACTCAGACAGTTTAGACACAGATAGAACAATGAGCCAGATATTTCACCAGATGTATAAGTGTGAAGCATCTGGTTGGCGTTTCCAATCACTACCAAATATGGTGATGAGAGGAAGCCCAGTGGCCGGCAGTGGGAGAACATCGACCAAGATGGATTTTGGCCAACATTATGCTAATTTTCTCATTGATTAAACATTTGATCTCAATACAGTTTTCTGTTCCCAAAACTAAAATCTGTTATGAACCGATTGGACTCAGTCTTATACAGTTGAAGTCGGAAGTTTACATACACTTAGGTTGGAGTCATTAAAACTCATTTTTCAACCACTCCACACATTTCTTGTTAACAAACTATAGTTTTGGCAAGTCGGTTAGGACATCTACTTTGTGCATGACTCAAGTAACTTCACTTATAGTTCACTGTATTACAATTCCAGTGGGTCAGAAGTTTACATACACTAAGTTGACTGTGCCTTTAAACAGCTTGGAAAATTCCAGAAAATGATGTCACGGCTTTAGAAGCTTCTGATAGGCTAATTGACATAATTTGAGTCAATTGGAGGTGTAGCTGTGGATGTATTTCAAGGCCTACCTTCAAACTCAGTGCCTCTTTGCTTGACATCATGGGAAAAACAAAAGAAATCAGCCAAGACCTCAGAAAAAAAATTGTAGACCTCCACAAGTCTGGGTCATTCTTGGGAGCAATTTCCAAATGCCTGAAGGTACCACGTTCATCTGTACAAACAATAGTACGCAAGTATAAACACCATGGGACCACACAGCCGTCATACCGCTCAGGAAGGAGACGCGTTCTGTCTCCTAGAGATGAACGTACTTTGGTGCGAAAAGTGCAAATCAATCCCAGAACAACAGCAAAGAACCTTGTGAAGATGCTGGAGGAAACAGTTACGAAAGTATCTATATCCACAGTAAAACTAGTCATATATCGACATAACCTGAAAGGCCGCTCAGCAAGGAAGAAGCCACTGCTCCAAAACCGCCATAAAAAAGCCAGACTACAGTTTGCAACTGCACATGGGGACAAAGATCTTACTTTTTGGAGAAATGTCCTCTGGTCTGATGAAACAAAAATAGAACTGTTTGGCCATAATGACCATCGTTATGTTTGGAGGAAAAAGGGGGACTTGCAAGCCGAAGAACCCCATCCCAACCATGAAGCACGGGGGTGGCAGCATCATGCTGTGGGGGTGCTTTGCTGCAGGAGGGACTGGTGCACTTCACCAAATAGATGGAATCATGAGGAAATAAATGTATGTGGATATTTTGAAGCAACATCTCAAGACATCAGTCAGGAAGTTAAAGCTTGGTCGCAAATGGGTCTTCCAAATGGACAATGACCCCATGCATACTTCCAAAGTTGTGGCAAAATGGCTTAAGGACAACAAAGTCAAGGTATTGGAGTGGCCATCACAAAGCCCAGACCTCAATCCTATAGAAAATTTGATGGCAGAACTGAAAAAGCATTTTCGAGCAAGGAGGCCTACAAACCTGACTCAGTTACACCAGCTCTGTCAGGAGGAATGGGCCAAAATTCACCCAACTTATTGTGGGAAGCTTGTGGAAGGCTACCCGAAACGTTTGACCCAAGTTAAACAATTTAAAAGGCAATGCTACCAAATACTAATTGAGTGTATGTAAACTTCTGACCCACTGGGAATGTGATGAAAGAAATAAAAGCTGAAATAAATCATTCTCTCTATTATTATTCTGACATTTCACATTCTTAAAATAAAGTGGTGATCCTAACTGACCTAAGATAGGGAATTTGTACTAGGATTAAGTATCAGGAATTGTGAAAAACTGAGTTTAAATGTATTTGGCTAAGGTGTATGTAATCTTTCGACTTCAACTGTACATTTTACCCTTTGCCAAAGTTTTTAAAAAAAAGCGTTGTTTAGAAGGAGTACAAGGGCGAATTGAGTCATTGCACACTCGCACTTCACAGAGTAGGCATTCCCTAACGGAAATACTGTTTGCAAATAACTACATCTCAAGATGCACGTTCATAGCATTCGTTTCCAGGTAGAGAGAGGATATCTTGATCAGAGACGGTTGGAAATCAAAGCTAAGAAACATCTGGACTTCACAATAGCAAAGTTTTGTGTTTGAACCCCAGATAGCATTAAACCATACAACAACTAGCCATTCTGGATAAGAGTGCCAGTTAAACAACTGAGACTGTGGTTCATTCACTGATTTGGGCACCATAAAAGTATAGCAAAAACGCTGACCTCACCTCTCTCTGCCAGGTAGGATTCACACAGGAAGTGGCTCTCCTGGAGTATGGCGGTCTCCAGGGTCTTCTTCCCCACTCCAAAGTACTTGAGCGTGGACAGGGCAAAGCGCCTCTGCTGCCGCCACATGTGACCGTTAGAGGAGATCAGGCCTAGATAAACCATAATCTGGTCAAGACATCGCAACAATGACAGAATTACTAAGACCCAATATGACTAAATGAGACCCAATATGACTGTGTGGTTCTACCTGATGGGTCATTCTTGAATTGTGGTGGTAAATGCTGGCCGTTGACTTCGGCACCATGTTGTAAAAACACAAAATTACACAAATAATACATTTTACTGCAGTTATATTTAATTGTTATTTAATACGAAAGCCAATGTAAATCCTTTATTCTGAAAAACATTTTTATGCATTGTAGAAAATACTGAGGGCTAGCTAGTGTAATGAAATGTTTTTGGGATTTAGAGATACACTCTATCTATATATTATTTTGAATGCTAGACAGTGAAAATATGTATTTAAGATATTGTACAGATCAATAAAAACAAAGGTGGCTATTAAAATACCTTCTTTTTTTTCTACTATAATGTGTTTCCCTCAGTTTTAGGTCATCGTTGTTACCACCTTGAAAATCACTGATTACAAAGATATACAAGGACCTTGAGCATTCTCTCCAGTGGCAAACTGTTATTGGGGGAGGGGTCTATATCAGGGGAGGGTGCTGAGGGAGGACTGCTCATAATAATGGCTGGAATGGTGTCAATGGAATGGCATCAACCACATGTTTGATGTGTTTGAGACCATTCCATTGACTCCATTCCAGCCATTATTGTGAGCCGTCCTCCCCTCAGCAGCCTCCAATGGTCTATATTAAAGAACATTCTTAGCTAATCACACCCTTTTAGTATGTATACATTTGAGGATTCCATTGATAATTTGGTGTGTCTAAATCCAAAGTGTCACTTGGTGTTGGTCAATTCAAATAAAGGGAAATAACGTTGTGAGCAAAATGATTAATCATACCATTTTAGAGTTATGTTTTTTAAATGATTGATGACCTTAGATTTTATTTTGTGACCTCCATTTTAGAATGTGGACCAAAAATGTCTCATTGGTGTTACTACTCCTACTGGTGGCACACTGTTATCATAATAGTCTAAATTATTTCAATTCATTAAGCTACCATATTAGCCTACCCAAGCCTCTGCTCAGCCTGTCGTTCAGGGGGTAAGATGGCCGATCGGTGAAGGTGTCGGACTGCTCCACAAAGGCTTCCTTAAAGCCTCTGAGACCAGAGAGGAGCACACAGCGGTTCCCTCCACCCAAGTCTAGTGTAGTCACATCCCCGTAGGTCTCTACGAACTATAGAAAACACACTACAGTGGGCATGTCACACTAAGCACACTAATTACATTATAATTTATCTACAATACAAACTAATGATTACAGAATGATTACATCCAATTGGTCACTGAGTATAGCATTTTTTGTTGTTGTGGAAAAGGTGCTATCTAGGACCTAAAATAGTTATTCGGGTGTCCCCATAGGATAACTCTTTAAAGAACCCTTTTTTAGTTCCAGGTAGAACCTTTTTGGGTTCCATGTAGAACCCTTTCCACAGAGGGTTCTACTTGGAAAGCAAAATAATTCTAGCTGGAACCAAAAAGGGTTCTACCTGGAACCAAAAAGGGTGTTCCTATGGTGGACAGCCGAAGAACCCTTTTGTAACCTTTTTATCGAAGAGTGTATAATTTGAGCAGATACACACGACCTTATCTCTCACGTGTCCTTACCTTTTTAAAGGAGCCTATGCGGTCCTTGATGCTGATATTCAGCATATTCCCAACAAAAGGCAGGGGGAAGGGGCCTGGTGGGTAGTTCTTAGAAGGCAGATCACGGATGTACTTGGTCACCAACAGAACCAAGAGGAACAGGAGGACCCCCTTGGTATCGATCCAGTGTCCCACCAGACAGGCTAATGCCTCCAACATGGTGGAAACCCTCACGGAACTCTCTGGTAACACATACAGTAGCAGGAGAAACCCTGAGTATCAGTCTTTACTCTTGAAGCATGTAGTAGAAGATCACATGCGGTCAGCAGACAAAACCGTAAACTTTTATTTTGAATAAACAAGTCATATTCTGTGAGAACATAAATCCGTGGAGGACTGCAGTGATATAGAGCAAAGTTCAACAGCTTCTGGCTTTCACAAATGTAAACAAATTCCTTGCCTTTCCAGGCCAAACCGATGGTGAAAATGTTTCCTAAAATGGTACTTACATTTGTAGTTTGGTGTGACCCAGATGTATCAGCCTGTTCAGACTGACTCTTACTGGGGCAGGAATTTAGACTGGGATACTCGCACATTTGTTACTCAATATCTGCACAATGAAGGTCTCTGTGATAGGCTAGTTTTGTAAATGTGATTATGTAAAATGCTTGTACAATGAGGTTACACAAGGTAATATTCGACTGTCATGTGCCAATACTGACTACTACATTCTAGTTCATAATATCGTGTAGACAACGTACAGAGAGAAAGAAAAAGTATTCTACTCATTTTCACTTTATTATATAATTGATGAGTTCCAATACATTAAAAATGTCACAAACTATAAGCAAGTGAGAGTTACATAACAATACATAACAGCACTATTCACGCAGTAAAGCTCAAATACAGACTCCCAGACAGGTCCACTCTGTCCTGGTTGAACACATCCACCATGCCCAGCGAGGCCAGGGGTGCGTTCAGCTGGTAGTCCTCCTGCAGTTTAAACTTGGGGATCGAAATGTGGACATTGGTCCTTGTGCCCATGTTTTGCTTTTACAACTTGGAGAAAAAGCACAAAACACACAGACAACAGCTGCCTCTGTTCGCACTCTCAGAGGCATCCGCATGGTCCTAAAGCACACGATGACGCTTTTTGTATCACAATGCAATAATAAAACAAAAATGAAATGTCCGAATGTGGGGGGGTCATGCCACCCCTGTCCCCAGTGAAAGTTGCACCTCTGGATTAATGGCAAGGAGAAGTAATCAACATTTAAAAATGAATCGATTTGGTAGATTTGGACCCCCTGCAATACCTCCACGAACCCCCGGGTTGAAAACCCTTACTAGGGGCACTTGAAGTTTCAGAGCAGCATGGAGTGAGCAGGTTCCCGTCCACCCGTGATCATTTGTAAATGTACAATTGATACTATTTTAAGGATCTCAATTGATATTGTATTCCCTTTTTGCTTTTTCTACACATATTTTTCCTTACCTAATCTTTTCTTACTTTTTATTATTGTAAAAATAATTATTTAATTGTATCTTGTTCTTTTCAATCTGTTGTATTTTAGTAACTGCAATATATTAAAATGTCAAATAAAGTTAGTATTGGTATCTAAACAGATCTGAAACACTTTAGGTAGGCTACTACAATACAATGGATACTAGGGCAGATACAGAAGAGGACAGACATGTTTAAAAGCACTAAAGATAGATTTAAATATGGGGACATAGACGAAGTGGTTTAGGGGTATAGTGTAGTGTGCTCATCCCTGACCATCCCTGTTGAAAACAAGGATAGAGGTCTGAGATAGAAGTCTGAGCATAAACAAAGATGAGAGTGATTTCTGGGGACAGCCTCACACTTGTGTGTAGTTTGACAAGCTCTGGCCACCTGCCGTTCCTCCAGAGAATGATCTGTCCACACTTTGGGACTGTGTGAAGCTTTAAAAAATATATCTGTTTAAGAAACTTCAACTGGGGTTCCACTGCCCTCTGCTGGGGAAAGAGAAAAAAGAGGAAAGGATTACATTACCAGACACCTATTAATGCTTCTCAGAGTAGGATCAGGTGCCCTCTGTCCATCTTAATCTTATTCATTATGATGTAAAAGGAAATCTGATCTTACTATTCTCCATGGTTGGTCCTCTTGCCTATTCTTTGAAAGTGGAAGGAGCCACAGTTATACACCTGAGCCTGCTTAATGCACAACACAATCCATCAATCAGATTGATACACAAGTGTGTAGGTGTGGGTTATAGGGTGTCTAATTGTTCAAAATGTTTTCAATATGGGTGACTCTTAAAAGAGCCTGTTTTGTTTTTGTACAGACATCACCCTTACCTGAACAGCACCCTCACCTGAGAAGTAGAAATCAAAGGGAGAGAAACTGGGAATTGAATAACTGCAGTTGACATAGCTAAGTAAATGGAAGAATACTCTTATTGCAATGTGGATGGCTCTTAAAATATCATTTGGTTGTGTATAGTGTAGTCTATTGTGCTTCCAGGGAACAGCACCCTCTAGGTGGTGAAGATCTCCCGCACATGGATTGCCTCCCGTGCTGCATTGTTGGCCCCCATCCTTGTAACATCCTGCACAGCTGATTCAAATGATCAACTCATCATCAAGCTTCAAGTGGTATTTATGTATTCATTTATGATATGATCCTGCTGTTGTCACATGCTACACATGCATGTGTGTGCACATGCATCTATCTATCCAATATTATCATGATTTGTTATAAGAGATATTATACTTCAGTAATCCACAATGATCTGGTGATGTAAAAGTCCAATAGTGACATTATCTTCCATATTCCTACAGATACCTTGCAACTGGAGATTCCTTCAAAATGATTGCCTACAGTTACCGTGTAGGGCACTGCAAGGTTGGGTGACCAGGGCCATCTGAGACTGCCTCCTAGGGGAATGTAGGCGTGTGAAGGCTACCTGTATCCTGCATAACTTCATGAGGATGGACACGAGAACCAGGAGGGGATCTGCAGCTCGCCGCCGTGTGCACACACGTGCATGTGTAGCATGTGACAACAGCAGGATCATATATTAAATGAATACATACAGTGAGGGGAAAAAGTATTTGATCCCCTGCTGATTTTGTACGTTTGCCCACTGACAAAGAAATTATCAGTCTATAATTTTAATGGTAGGTTTATTTGAACAGTGAGAGACAGAATAACAACAAAATAATCCAGAAAAACACGTCAAAAATATTATAAATTGATTAGCATTTTAATGAGGGAAATAAGTATTTGACCCCCTCTCAATCAGAAAGATCCTCCTGCTCAAGAAAGCACATATACAGGGCTGTCTGAAGTGTTGGGGTCAGATGAGACCAAAATGGAGCTCTTTGGCATCATGTCACGAGTTGCTAAGCCAGAACCCAGAAGCAGACCAGGACAAGGTAAGTTGAAACGAAGGTGAGTGTTTATTTACAAATTCAAGAGTGATGCTGAATAATCCAGGGAACAGAGCGGGCGGCGTTGATTAGTTGTTGGGGGTGCAGTGGTTGATCCCATCCTGGGTCGGCAGCCGCCGACCACCAGGCAGAGGTTGGATGAAGGTTCCGGACGGGTGACTGCAGATGGAACAAAACGGGGGTAAGTAAGCAACAAACCAACAAGGTGCAAAAACAACAAAACTAACGCTAGGCTCTAAGACTGATACTCTGGTAAACCTACTGTTCATGGCTAACGATCCGGCAGGGAATGGATGTTAGGCCAGAGCCTAAGAAGGGTGATGATCAGGACCAGGTGTGCAGATTGCTGATGGGATGCAGGTGCGGAAATCAAGAGAGCTCCCCGGAGCGTTCCCGAACCCTCGGGAAACTGGAGATCACGAACAGAAAAACTAGTCCACAGACAGGACCCGACTCAGACTGCCGGGATCGTTACAGTACCCCCTCCGACGAACGCCACCGGGCGGACTCCCCGGAGCGCCAGGATGGAGGCGGTAGAAGTCACGGATGAGGTCAGCATCTAGGATCTGTCGCCGCGGAATCCAACTCCTCTCTTCAGGACCATACCCCTCCCAGTCCACGAGATACTGGAAACCCCGGCCCCGCCGTCTGGAATCCATGATGCGTCGCACCGTGTAGGCAGGACCACCTCCGATCATCCGAGGAGGAGGAGGAGGAGGCGGAGGAGGCAACAGAGGACTGAGGAAAACAGGCTTGAGGCAGGAGACATGAAAGGTGGGATGGACTCTGAGCGTCCTCGGTAGTTTGAGTCGAACTGCCACTGGATTGATCACCTTCTCCACCACAAACGGACCAATGAACTTGGTAACAACTTCCTAGACTCAGTCCGTAACGGAAGATCCCGTGTGGCCAACCAGACCCTATCTCCGATGGTATAGGTGGGAGCGGGGATCCGGCGACGAATCGCCTGGAGCTGATACCGGTCCGAAACTCTAAGGAGTGCCTTTCTGGCCCGATGCCAGGTCCGGTGGCAACGACGAATATGGGCCTGAACAGAAGGCACTGAGAGCCTTCTCCTGAGAAGGGAACAGGGGAGGTTGGTAGCCATACAGGCACTGGAAGGGAGACATCCCAGTGGCAGATGTAGGGGAGAGTATTGTGGGCATACTCAACCCAAGGCAACTGAGAGACCCAGGAGGTGGGGTTGGAAGAGACCAGGCAGCGTAGCGTGGATTCCATCTTCTGGTTGGCTCTCTCCGCCTGACCATTGGATTGGGGGTGAAAACCAGATGTGAGACTGACTGTAGCTCCAATGGCCAAACAGAAGGACTTCCAGACAGCAGAGGTAAACTGAGGGCCACGGTCGGAAACGATATCACTGGGCAAACCGTGGACCCTGAAAACCTCCCTAACCAGGATCTCGGACGTCTCCGAGGCAGAGGGAAGCTTGGCAATTGGCACAA
Source organism: Coregonus clupeaformis (assembly GCF_020615455.1). Classification (NCBI taxonomy): domain Eukaryota; kingdom Metazoa; phylum Chordata; class Actinopteri; order Salmoniformes; family Salmonidae; genus Coregonus; species Coregonus clupeaformis. The sequence continues at coordinate 24,929,202 of NC_059202.1, forward strand.
AGTGGGCGAACTTGCTGAATCTGTCCACGATAGTCAGAACGACCGTGTTCCCCTCAGAAGCGGGCAACCCAGTGACGAAGTCCAGGGCCAGATGCGACCATGGTCGCCGGGGAATAGGAAGGGGGTGAAGTAGTCCAGAGCTGGGCCGATTGGTACTCTTATTCTGCGCACACCCTGGACAGGCAGCAACAAAACCCCGAGTATCCTCGGCCATGGCAGGCCACCAAAAGCGTCTGCGAAGAAACGCCATTGTCCGAGCCACGCCAGGGTGACAAGCCATCTTGCTGGCGTGGGACCATTTGAGGACAGCAGGACGAACCGACTCAGGCACAAACAACCGACCGGGTGGACCGTTACCGGGACCGGGCTGAGTCCGAAGGGCCGCCAGCACCTCCTCCTCAATCTTCCACATAACTGCTCCCACGACGCAGTTCCGGGGGAGAATTGTCTCGGTCTTGGACCCACTCTCCTCCGTCTTGGAGAACATCCGGGACAAGGCGTCCGCCTTGCCGTTCTTAGACCCAGGTCGGAACGTCAGGGAAAACTTGAATCGTCCGAAAAACAACGCCCACCTGGCCTGACGGGAGTTGAGACGTTTAGCCGATTGCACTTAAGCAAGATTCTTGTGGTCAGTCCAGACAATAAACGGTTGCTCCGCCCCCTCCAACCAGTGGCGCCACTCCTCCAAGGCAAGTTTCACCGCGAGAAGCTCCCGGTTACCCACATCGTAATTCCTCTCCGCAGGCGAAAGGCGACGAGAGTAGTAGGCGCAGGGATGGAGTTTACTGTCCGTGGAGCATCGCTGCGACAGGATGGCGCCAACTCCCACATCAGACGCGTCCACTTCAACGGCGAACTGACGGGCCGTGTCCGGTTGAGAGAGAATCGGTGCGTTGGTGAATCGCCTCTTCAAATCCAGAAACGCTCGATCCGCCTCCGGATTCCACTTGAAGGTCCTGATACTGGAAGTCAAGGCAGTTAACGGAGCGGCCACACGGCTGTAATCCCGGATGAATCTGCGGTAGAAATTCGCAAACCCCAAAAATCTCTGGAGCTGCAATCTCGTACCGGGCTGGGCCCATTCCAGAACCGCTCTAACCTTCTCCTGGTCCATCCTAATCTCTCCCCTGGAGATGATGTACCCGAGAAAGGATGTCGTGTGGGCGTGAAACTCGCACTTCTCGGCCTTCACGAACAGGCGATTCTCCAACAATCGCTGCAGAACCTGCCGGACATGCTGGACGTGGTCGGAAGGTTCCTTCGAGAAGATCAGAATGTCATCCAGGTAAACAAACACAAAGAGACCGATCATATCTCTCAGGACGTCGTTCACCATACTCTGGAATACCGCTGGAGCATTGGTCAGTCAAAACGGCATCACCTGATACCGAAGTGACCCATCGGTGTATTGAAACCCGTCAACCACTCGTCCCCCTCTCTGATCCGGACCATGTGATACGCATTGCGTAGGTCTAGCTTGGTGAACACCGTAGCACCCTGTAAGGAGTCGAAGGCAGAACTCATCAAGGGCAGGGGATACTTGTTCTTGACCGTGATGTCATTCAACCCCCGATAATCAATACACGGTCGAAGAGAGCCATCCTTCTTACCCACAAAGAAGAATCCTGCCCCCAGGGGGTGATGACGAGGGACGAACGAGACCAGCAGCTAGGGACTCCTTGATGTAGGTCTCCAAAGCCTCACGTTCAGGTCGGGAGATACTGTATAACCTTCCCTTGGGGGTAGACAGCTCCAGGGAACAGGTTGATGGCACAATCATATGGTCGGTGGGGGAGGGAGTGACAGAGCCTTCTGCTTACTGAAAACTTCCCCCAAATCGTGATATGTCTCGGGAACCAGGGACAAATCTGGGGGTTTAGCCTCAATCACCTGACTGGGAACCGAATGGGGGCAGGCAGTCTTGAGACAGTTAGCATGACAATCAAGGCTCCAACTCGTTACCTTGCCCGTCACCCAATCGAACGTGGGATTGTGTTCCTTCAGCCAGGGGTATCCAAGGACCAGAGGAACATGGGAAGACGGCAGAATGAAGAATGAAATCATCTCAGAATGATTCCCCGACAACCGCATCTTAACCGGTTCAGTCCTCATCGTGATACGTGCCAGACTACTGCCGTCCAGAGTGGTAGCTTCAATGGCTTCCGGCAATTGCTCCTTGGAAAGCCCCAGCTGTTCCACCAACTCGGCATCTAGAAAGCTTCCATCGGCACCTGAATCGATAAAAGCGTTAATCGCTAAGCTCTGATTCCTGTTCATAAGGGTAGCCGGGAAACGGGGTCTGACAGAGGTATTGAGAGGTCGAAACTGGCTCGCTAAAAGTCCTCCCAACTTTAGCGAGCCGCGCAGTTTGACGACCCGACTGGAACCTGAGAAGCTGATCGGTTGGACGGAACCCATTGCTTCTCCCTCCTTCGGCTCTCGGACTCGATTATCCACCCGAATAGACAAGGCTACCAAGCTGTCCAGGTCACTAGGCTCCGGATAGGAGATCAACTCATCCTTGAGCTGCTCCGACAGACCCTGGTAAAGGCCGCTTGCAGAGCCTCCTCATTCCACCCACTCTCCACAGCCAACGTCTTGAACTCGATCACGAAGTCGGCCACGCTGCAGTTCCTTGGCGGCGAAAACAGGCGCCTAGCTGCGTCCCTCCCTCGGACGGAATGGTCGAAGAGCTTCCTCATCTCGGCCGTGAACCCCTGGTATGAAGCCATGCAGGGATCCTGTCGTTCCCAAACGGCTGAAGCCCACTCAGCGCTCGACCACGCAGCAACTCAATCACAAAGGCTATCCTAGCCTTGTCTGTGGCATAAGAGTAGGGCTGTAGATCGAACACTAATCCACACTGCATAAGGAAGGAACGGCATCTTCCCAGCTCCCCCTCATATTTATCCGGCGTCGGAACCTTGGGCTCACGGAAGGACACAGCTTCAGAAGCGGCAGGCGAGATGGGTGAAACCGGTAGTGGATCCTCCACCGGACACTTGCGTTGGTTCTGGACCTCCGTCAGACCGGTAGAAAGGTTCCGAACTGACAACGCGATCTCCTGTAGTACCGTGCTATGATGGCCCAACATCTTCTCCTGCTGGGTAATGGCATGGCGAACAGAGTCCAGGTCCGCTGGGTTCATTACTGGCCGGATCGTTCTGTCACGAGTTGCTAAGCCAGAACCCAGAAGCAGACCAGGACAAGGTAAGTTGAAACGAAGGTGAGTGTTTATTTACAAATTCAAGAGTGATGCTGAATAATCCAGGGAACAGAGCGGGCGGCGTTGATTAGTTGTTGGGGGTGCAGTGGTTGATCCCATCCTGGGTCGGCAGCCGCCGACCACCAGGCAGAGGTTGGATGAAGGTTCCGGACGGGTGACTGCAGATGGAACAAAACGGGGGTAAGTAAGCAACAAACCAACAAGGTGCAAAAACAACAAAACTAACGCTAGGCTCTAAGACTGATACTCTGGTAAACCTACTGTTCATGGCTAACGATCCGGCAGGGAATGGATGTTAGGCCAGAGCCTAAGAAGGGTGATGATCAGGACCAGGTGTGCAGATTGCTGATGGGATGCAGGTGCGGAAATCAAGAGAGCTCCCCGGAGCGTTCCCGAACCCTCGGGAAACTGGAGATCACGAACAGAAAAACTAGTCCACAGACAGGACCCGACTCAGACTGCCGGGATCGTTACACATCAACTCAACTCGCCGTGTTTGGAGGAGGAGGAATGCTACCTATGACCCCAAGAACACCATCCCCACCGTCAAACATGGAGGTGGAAACATTATGCTTTGGGGGTGTTTTTCTGCTAAGGGGACAGGACAACTTCACAGCATCACAGGGACGATGGACGGGGCCATGTCCTGTCAAATCTTGGGTGAGAACCTCCTTCCCTCAGCCAGGGCATTGAAAATGGATTGTGGATGGGTATTCCAGCATGACAATGACCCAAAACACACGGCCAAGGCCACAAAGGAGTGGCTCAAGAAGAAGCACATTAAGGTCCTGGAGTGGCCTAGCCAGTCTCCAGACCTTAATCCCATAGAAAATCTGTGGAGGGAGCTGAAGGTTCGAGTTGCCAAATGTCAGACTCGAAACCTTAATGACTTGGAGAAGATCTGCAAAGAGGAGTGGAACAAAATCCCTCCTGAGATGTGTGCAAACCTGGTGGCCAACTACAAGAAATGTCTGACCTCTGTGATTGCCAACAAGGGTTTTGCCACCAAGTACTAAGTCATGTTTTGCAGAGGGGTCAAGTACTTATTTCCCTCATTAAAATGCAAATCAATTTATAACATTTTTGACATGCATTTTTCTGGATTTTTTTGTTGTTATTCTGTCTCTCACTGTTCAAATAAACCTACCATTAAAATTATAGACTGTTGGGGAAGGGTAAATGAGCTCAGTGAGCTGATACTAAAATGTAAAATGTAAATGTAAATCATGTCTTTGTCAGTGGGCAAACGTACAAAATCAGCAGGGGATCAAATACTTTTTTCCCTCACTGTACATACCACTTGAAGCTCGATGATGAGTTGATCATTTGATTCAGCTGTGTACAGTCGTGGTCAGAAGTTTTGAGAATGACACAAATACTAATTTTCACAAAGTCTGCTGCCTCAGTTTTGATGATGGCAATTTGCATATACTCCAGAATGTCATAAAGAGTGATCAGATGAATTGCAATTAATTGCAAAGTCCCTCTTTGCCATGAAAATGAACTTAATCCCCAAAAAACATTTCCACTGCATTTCAGCCCTGCCACAAAAGGACCAGCTGCCATCATGTCAGTGATTCTCTCGTTAACACAGGTGAGAGTGTTGACGAGGACAAGGCTGAAGATCACTCTGTCATGCTGATTGAGTTAGAATAACAGACTGGAAGCTTTAAAAGGAGGGAAATCATTGTTCTTCCTCTGTTAACCATGGTTACCTGCAAGAAAACATGTGCCGTCATTATTGCTTTGCACAAGAAGTGCTTCACAGGCAAGGATATTGCTGCTAGTAAGATTGCACCTAAATCAATCAATTTATCGGATCATCAAGAACTTCAAGGAGAGAGGTTCAATTGTTGTGAAGAAGGCATCAGGGTGCCCAAGAATGTCCAGAAAGCGCCAGGACAGTCTCCTAAAGTTGATTCAGCTGCGGGATCGGGGCACCACCAGTGCAGAGCTTGCTCAGGAATGGCAGCAGGCAGGTGTGAGTGCAACTGCACGCACAATGAGGCGAATACCTTTGGAGGATGGCCTGGTGTCAAGAAGAGCAGCAAAGAAGCCACTTCTCTCCAGGAAAAACATCAGGGACAGACTGATATTCTGCAAAAGGTACAGGGATTGGACTGCTGCGGACTGGGGTAAAGTCATTTTCTCTGATGAATCCCCTTTCCGATTGTTTGGGGCATCCGGAAAACACCTTGTCCGGAGAAGACAAGGTGAGCGCTACCATCAGTCCTGTGTCATGCCAACAGTAAAGCATCCTGAGACCATTCATGTGTGGGGTTGCTTCTCAGCCAAGGGAGTGGACTCACTCACAATTTTGCCTAAGAACACAGCCATGAATAAAGAATGGTACCAACACATCCTCCGAGAGCAACTTCTCCCAACCATCCAAGAACAGTTTGGTGTCGACCAATGCCTTTTCCAGCATGATGGAGCACCTTGCCATAAGGCAAAAGTGATAACTAAGTGGCTCGGGGAACAAAACATCGAAGTTTTGGGTCCATGGCCAGGAAACTCCCCAGACCTTAATCCCATTGAGAACTTGTGGTCGATCCTCAAGAGGCGGGTGGACAAACAAAAACCCACAAATTCTGACAAACTCCAAGCATTAATTATGCGAGAATGGGCTGCCATCAGTCAGGATGTGGCCCAGAAGTTAATTGACAGCATGCCAAGGCGGATTGCAGAGGTCTTGAAAAAGAAGGGTCAACACTGCAAATATTGACTCTTTGCATAAACTTAATGTAATTGTCAATAAAAGCCTTTGACACTTATGGAATGCTTGTAATTATACTTCAGTATACCATAGTAACATCTGACAAAAATATCTCATAACACTGAAGCAGCGAACTTTGTGAAGACCAATATTTGTGTCATTCTCAAAACTTTTGACCACGACTGTAGTGCCTAGGCACATACACCCCTTTCAGTCCCCAGGACCAGGACTGAGAACCACTGCTCTTCATTGGGACCTCTTCATCTGCAGACTGGCTTCACAGCTCTCTGTATCTGAGGACAGAAAACATAACAAGAAACAGACTTCATTATACTGAAATTAGACCTCCCTGAATATTATGTTACTATTATCTCCGTCCTCACTTCTAGGGACTGGAACTACACAAAAGAACCTGCCCTATCCAGAATAGCCTACTCTCTCACTTTGTCAGATGGGGCTGCTATCCTTTCACCCTCCTCCATGGCTGTTAGCTAGCTACCTACAAATGCATTTGGAGTTTTTTTTTTGGATAAATACATCAAGATAGCTAGCTAATATGAAGTTAGGTAGCTGGTGATATTTAATTAACTTATCTAGCTAGCTATACCATACGTAAAGTTGGCCCGCACTGTAGCTAGTTAGCTAATAATACATTGTTTTTTCTTTACATTTTAGAAATGTATTTACTTACTTGAATAGGTTCTCCCAGCCATGTGGACGATTGGAAACAGGGCTGCAAAGTTTGTCACCAGAGCGGTTTAGAGCATATTACTATTTACCTGTGAATAAATTCATGAAATGGAGAATGGATTAAACTATTTACCCATTTAATAACCAGACCTTCATACAAACTTACTATGCTGAATTATTGGCGCACAATCGAACGTGCTGCTATATGCTGCCATATGAAGCCAGCACGCCCACAAGCAAGCCACTCTGGGCGGCCGAAGCGGCACGCGGCAATTTACCGCATGCTAAGGCGACACTGTGTACTAGCTAGCTTGATAGTTAGCGACACCATGCCTCCCGCCTGCTGTGTACCAGAGTCCTCCTTAGGACAAGCTGGCTAAGCTAGCACACGGTCTCCTTTGCTCCCACCTTGCCCTCGCCGTCATTAACAGAACTACGGGAAAACCGTGCCCGACAGGCGGGGGCGAAGGACACTGTCTACTGGTGTGCGGCTGGCTAGCTACCGTTGTCTCCCCCGACCCCAAATGTTGGATGCAGAAGGCCAAAAACATCACAAAATGTAATCATAATATATGCACAAACTGTTTCAGATGGGAAACATGCAGATTCCTTTAGCCTCAGAGACCCGAGATCGGGCGTGTTCAGGGGCTTCACTATACCATAGCTCACGTGTCAAACACAAGGCCTGCGGTCCGAATCCGGCCCATGACACATTTTTATCCGGCCCTGCAATGATTTGGGTTGTCAATTCATTTTGGCCCGCTTCCATACCACCACAATGCACTGCACTACAAATCACATCAAGCACTGCCAACTTGCTGCATGCAAAATGGCAGTGCATTGCCACACACACACCCCTCCTCCCAAACCCACACAGATGTCAGCCAGTGCCCTGTAACATATCATCACTATTGGCACTGGCCGAATCTTCTACAGACCCAAAGTGTTGGAGGCTAAATGTCCATTCCCAGCATGGTCAGCGCAAAATGTTGGGTTCCAACTGGTCATTGCTTTAGCCTACAGAAAATATCAATGTTGTCAAAAAGTTATAAGATAAAGGATTCACAGGCGGGTATAAATGACTACTAAAGGACAATAGGACATACAAGTAAGTATAAATGAGTCAACAGTTGAGTCTTCTACTTTATGAAATGACAGCCTGGACCTGATCTCATCTGTGAATTCAATGTCAATTGCCCTGCTTTTGTGTGTCCCGTTTACAGCGCACAGTGGAGGGAAAGTGTACAGACACATGCCACAGTCCTAGCTAGGCTAATAAAATGTTGTAGTCTGGCTTCGGTTATTAAAGCTTGGCTGGTTACTCAACTACAAGAGATTTTGAGTGCACCATACAGCAAATATGCATTTAACCACACCAGTGATGCATTTAAACACCATTTAAGAGTTAATGTTACAACAACCTAGCTATGTTTTTGTTATTTGGAGTTATTAAATACTTTTTGATTAGGGTTGCAGCATATTATGCTCATATGCAAGCATAGCAGCAAAGGCTGGACACATTTTATTTATCTCTAATTTTGTTTTAATATGTTTAAATGCTATATACAGCATCCTATAAGTGGACATTATAAAGCCTATTTTTTCAAATAAAACAATGGCCAGTTTGCGTCGCAGTTGTATGTAAAAACAGACATAATGGGCCATGTCTGGTCCGCGAATTCGTTGTGTTTTTTCAATTGAGTTTGACACCTCTGCCCTCCCTTACAGAAAAATATTGATGTTTTGAAATTGCAGTAAAATGGCAGTAACTGCAGTGACTGTGGTATTTTGGACACAGTAATTGCAGTATACTGTCGTTTTACTGCACTCTGACTCCAATCTTTTTCGTAAGGGCTAGCTCAACACAAACAATTTAAAATAGGCTACTAAAATCATTCCAATCGCGATTAAATGTCAAATGCAGTTTAGCAGTATTAGAGGGCTGACTTTATGCGGACGCTTTGGAGTGGGAGGTAAGGCTGCTTGTATGGCTGGCTCGCTTTATGGAGAGGGCATCAATGCAGCTGCAGGGAACCGCGTGACAGTGCAGAGGTAAAGATGGCTGGAGTAGATGGCTTTGGCTAGGTCTGCTGTTTGACATGACATGACACTAAACGAGAGTTTTATTCCCAGTGCTGAGCAAGTGTGTAGCAGCTAATTATTGTACGACGTGTTTGTAGAATGTTAAGACCCCTATTCACTGAAGTGAATGAAGCTAAAGCAACAAGGTGATAATGGCTGGAGTCAATTTTGCTTGTTTTTGCTGTTCTCCAAATTGCATTTTAGAGTTTTTTTATTGTGTAGAAATGCTTTGGCTGAGGCTGCAACCTGGTCTCAGAGCATTTCGTATTATTCTGTACATAAATTATATTATTTTACTTTTAGCTTTGTGTGTTCTGTTGTGTATTGTTGGATTTTACTGCACTGTTGGTGCTTGGAACACAAGCATTTCACTACACCCGTAATAACATCTGCTAAATATGTGTATGCGGCCAATAAAATTTGATTTGATTTTAAAAGGGTTAAGGTTAGGGGAAGGGTTAGCAAACATGCTAAGTTGTTGCAAAGATCAAAACTTCACTCCAGGGTAAGCCTACACGAAACACTGTAGTAGGTAGGGAACTTCCGGTAAAGGGCAGGTATACAAGATGGCGTATTGAATACACAGCGGTACAAATCACCTCAAGATAAAAACATAATATTCAATATCAGTAAGTTAGACTAAATATTAACATTTCATATATTCGAGGGTAATAACATTCAATCTGGATAATAACACAAAATAAATTATAAGGCTAGAGAAATGTATCGACAAATATTACAACAGCACACAACACCCAAACATGACGGAAGATAAACGAGGAGAATCAATCTCCAAGAGAAAACGCGACTCCTCGACTAATACAGATGATTTATGCTTTTCACCACTGGGACTAAAAGGGACAGTCACTAGGATGGAAACGGATGTTAAGGAACTTAAAAAGGAGAACAACTTTCTGAGAGAAGCCTTACTAGACATACAAACTAGATCGATGAAAGAAAATCTAGTACTTACGGGGATCCAGGAAAAAGAGGGAGAGATTACAGAAAAAATTGTGAAGGACTTCTTTCTTACAGCACTTCAAATTCCACTCGAGGCTGTCGACAAAATCCAACTCGAACGTGTACACCGTTTTGGATAAAAAGGACAGAGATATGAGCATCCAATCATTGCCAAATGTGCTTTTTGAAAGGATAAAGTAATGGTTAAAAGGTAAAAGACTTGCTGGCACGAAAATAGGCATGAATGATCAGTTCCCGAGGGAGATTGCAGAACGGCGCAAAGTTCTGTACCCAATCTTCAAGGAAAATAGATTAAAGGGGAAGCGTGTTGCTCTTGTTGTCGATAAACTGTATATTGACAACCAAATGTTCCGCGACACAAAGACTACTCCATGGCTATTCTGAAAGTTTTAATAGAGGAGTCGAATAATAGAACAATCAATACTAGCCATGGTAGGGATTGTAATAATAAAGCACATTTATAGTAGGTATAATATTTTATAAAGGGATAAGACGATATTACAAGAAAAGATAACAAGCAAAATAATACATCTTCAAATACAACTAAATTAGAACACAAGTACTCAATCAACATAGTGGAGATAAAAACATAGCAAACAGAAGACATAGAAGACACAGTATGTGGGTATGTGTGGATGAATTGTGGTGGAAGGTGTGGTGTGCGTTTATGTGTTTGAATAAGTGTGGCGTTAAGTGAGTGAGAAAGGAAATGATTGCATATCCCAGCACCAACGTGTGTCTGTGAGCAGGGGTTGTGAGAGAGAGCTTTCAATTTTGTGCAGATGAGGGATATACATTTTTAAATATAGTATACATCTAATATATTTTTGTATTGTCCTATCATGATGGAACGATCCCCAACCCTATATCCTAGACACCCACCTGAGTGACCCATACACCAAAGAGAAGTCCCCATCTATTTTATGGACCTGCTGCCAGAGCCCCCTGATGGAAGAGCATAATATACAAGGAAATTCTCAAAGCTGCTAATGAGAACCTTGACGACTGTCACGGTTTCGGCCGAGGCTGCCTCTCTCCCTTGTTCGGGCAGGCTTCGGCGTTCGTTGTCTCCGGAATACTAGCTGCCACCGTTGTATGTTTCATGTTCGTTTGCTTTTGTCTGTTTGTTGTCACACCTGTTCTCGTTTAGCGTAATTAGTGTCCTATAAGTTTCTCGTTGTGTTTGTCTAGTGTTGTGTGTTATTGATTTTGGTCTGTCGTGTGTAGGGCTTAATTAGTATTTTCGCTCGGTTGAGCTTCCCTCCACTGCGTTGGAGTGTTACGCACCTGTTAGTGCGCTTTTGTTTTTGTTCGCCTTCGTGCGTAATTTCGCCTTCGGGCAAGAGTTGTCGTATTTCCTTGTTGGAGATTTACTAAAGTCTGTTGGACTATACTTCGGTGTCCTGCATTTGATTCCACCACTGCACCCACCTACAGCACGCGTGACAGAATAACACACCCAAGAATGGAATCAGCAGGAGCCGCAGCAGCCCAGGCGACGCTGGAGGACAGGGTCCGGGAACAAAGTGACCAGATCCTGCAGATGGGGACCGCACTGCAGGAGGTGATCACCACCATCCGAGGCTGGGGGACGCCGCCACCGCCATCCTCCCTGCCAGCACCATCGGCCAGTCAGCCCATTCCCGCACCAGAACCCAGAGGAGTCCGACTCTCGCTCCCGAGGGCTTACGATGGGACCGCGGCCGGGTGCCAGGGTTTCCTTCTCCAGGTGGAGCTGTACCTGGCCACCGTGCACCCGGTGCCCTCGGGACATGAGAGCGTGTCCGCCCTGATCTCCTGCCTTTCCGGGAAGGCGTTGGAATGGGCCAACGCGGAGTGGAGGAGGATCGACGCGGACACCATAACATACGACGAGTTCTCCCGCCGCTTCAGGGCGGTGTTTGACCATCCCCCGGAGGGGAAAGCGGCGGGGGAGCGTCTGGTCTTCCTCCGGCAGGGGAGGAGGAGTGCCCAGGAGTTCGCCCTCGAATTCCGTGACTCTAGCGGCAGATGCAGGGTGGAATGATCGGGCTCTCGTCGATCACTACAGATGTAGTCTACGAGAGGGACGTCCGTCGGGAGCTGGCCTGTAGGGACACCAGCCTCACGTTCGACCAGTTGGTCGACATGTCCATCAGGCTGGATAACCTGCTAGCTACCCGCGGACGTCCCGAGGGGGGTCCGTCCATTTCACCCTCCAGCGCCTCCGAGCCGTGCCCCATGGAGCTCGGGGGCGCTGGCGCTAGAGAGAGGAGGGGTCGGCTTACTAGGGGGTCCATCCCCTGCACCAACTGTGGTCGGGGAGGACACACCGCGGCTAGGTGCTGGGGATGGCCTCCTAGGGGAGAGGACGACAGGTCCCGCACTGGGGATTCCTTCCAGGTGAGTAGGCGCCCCACTCACCCAGAGCTCTCTGTTGCACATTTCTGTATGCCTGTGAGTTTTCCACAGGTAGCACCTCATACCCAGCATAAGGCGCTGGTAGATTCAGGCGCGGCTGGGAATTTTATTGATAAGAAGTTTTGTTTAGCTTTAGGGATTCCCCTTCTTCCTGTTGATGTCCCTTTCCCCGTTCATGCCCTAGATAGCCGTCCGTTGGGTGCGGGCTTGATCAGGGAAGTCACTGCGCCACTTAGGATTTGTGCGCAGGGGGGTCATCAGGAGATGATTCAGCTATTTCTGATTGACTCTCCTGCGTATCCGGTGGTGCTGGGCATGCCCTGGTTGAGTACCCATAACCCATCTATTTCGTGGCAGGAGAGGGCTCTGATGGAGTGGTCTGCTCAGTGTGTGGGTCGATGTTTGGGCGTTTCCGTGGGGGCTACCTCGGTGGAGAGTCCAAACCAGGTGCCCGCATTGCACGTTCCCCCTGAGTATGGGGATTTGGCTATCGCGTTTAGTAAATCGAGGGCGACGCGGTTGCCACCCCATAGGCAGGGGGATTGTGCGATAGACCTCCAGGCAGGAGCTGCGCTCCCACGGAGCCATGTGTATCCTTTGTCTCAGGAGGAGAAGAAAGCTATGGAGACTTACATAGACGAATCTCTGAGACAAGGATACATACGGCCTTCCACTTCCCTTGCGTCCTCGAGTTTCTTTTTTGTGAAGAAGAAGGATGGTGGTTTGCGCCCGTGCATCGATTACCGTGGTCTCAATCAGATCACGGTGAAGTACAGTTATCCACTCCCGCTGATTGCGACCATGACTGAGTCCTTGCATGGGGCGCGTTTCTTCACTAAATTAGATCTCAGGAGCGCGTACAACTTGGTGCGCATCAGGGAGGGCGATGAATGGAAGACAGCCTTTAGTACCACCTCGGGCCATTACGAGTATCTTGTCATGCCATACGGGTTGATGAACGCTCCGTCAGTTTTCCAATCATTCGTGGATGAGATCTTCAGGGACATGCAGGGGCAGGGGGTCGTGGTGTACATAGATGACATTCTTGTGTACTCGCCTACCCGTGTCGAGCATGTGGCCCTGGTGCGCAGAGTGTTGCGGAGGCTGGTGGAGCACGACCTGTATGTTAAGGCAGAGAAGTGTCTGTTTTTCCAGGAGTCGGTCTCCTTTTTGGGGTATCAGTTGTCTGCGTCAGGGGTGAAGATGGAGGTAGACCGGGTGTCAGCCGTGCGTAATTGGCAAACACCAACCACTGTGAAGGAGGTGCAGCAGTTTTTGGGGTTTGCGAATTACTACCGGAGGTTTATCCGGGGTTTTGGACAGGTGGCAGCTCCCATCACGTCTCTCTTGAAGGGGGGCCCGGTGCATCTGCAGTGGTCTGCCAAAGCGGACAGGGCGTTTGGGAGGCTGAAGGACCTGTTTACCTCGGCTCCAGTGCTGGCGCATCCGGATCCCTCTTTACCATTTCAGGTAGAGGTGGACGCGTCTGAGGCCGGTATTGGAGCCGTGCTTTCACAACGGTCAGGCGCGCCACCTAAACTCCGCCCCTGTGCCTTCTATTCCAAGAAGCTCAGTCCGGCGGAGCGAAACTATGACGTAGGGGACAGGGAGCTGTTAGCCGTGGTACAGGCCCTAAAGGTGTGGAGGCACTGGCTTGAGGGGGCTCAACACCCTTTCCTCATTTTGACGGACCACCGTAACCTGGAGTACATCCGGGCAGCGAGGAGGCTAAACCCTCGGCAGGCTAGATGGAATATGTTTTTGACCCGGTTTACATTTAAGATCACGTACATCCCTGGGTCACAGAACGGTAAGGCAGATGCGCTGTCTCGGCGGTATGACACGGAGGAGAGGTCCGTGGAGCCCACTCCCATACTGCCGGAGTCGTGTCTGGTGGCACCGGTAGTGTGGGAGGTCGATGCTGAGCTCGAGCGGGCGTTACGCACCGACCCTAGTCCACCACAATGCCCGGAGGGTCGGAAGTATGTTCCGCTCGAGGTTCGGGATCGATTGATCTATTGGGCTCACACGTCACCCTCCTCTGGACACCCGGGTATCGGCCGGACAGTGCACTGTCTTAGTGCCAAGTACTGGTGGCCCACGTTGGCAAGGGATGTGAGGGTTTATGTTTCCTCCTGCTCGGTGTGCGCCCAGTGTAAGGCGCCTAGACATCTGCCTAGGGGTAAGTTACTACCCCTGCCCGTTCCACAACGACCATGGTCCCACCTCTCGGTGGATTTCCTTACAGACCTTCCTCCTTCACAGGGGAATACCACTATACTGGTCGTTGTGGACCGGTTTTCTAAGGCCTGTCGTTTGCTCCCCATGCCGGGCCTTCCTACCGCCCTGCAAACTGCCGAAGCCCTATTCACCCATGTGTTCCGGCACTACGGGGTACCCGAGGATATTGTGTCTGATCGAGGTCCCCAATTTACCTCCAGAGTCTGGAGAGCTTTTATGGAGCGGTTGGGGGTCTCGGTGAGCCTCACCTCGGGTTACCACCCGGAGAGTAATGGGCAGGTGGAACGTGTGAACCAGGATGTGGGTAGGTTTCTTAGAACATACTGCCAGGACCGGCCGGAGGAGTGGGCAAGGTACGTTCCCTGGGCCGAAATGGCCCAGAATTCCCTACGCCATTCCTCCACTAACCTAACCCCTTTCCAATGTGTGTTAGGGTACCAGCCGGTTCTGGCACCTTGGCAGCAGAGCCAGATCGAGGCTCCTGCGGTGGATGAGTGGGCGCGGCGCTCGGAGGAGACATGGAACGCTGCACACGTCCACCTGCAGCGGGTCCTCCGACGTCATAAGGCGAGCGCCGATCTCCACCGCAGTGAGGGACCGGTGTACGCACCTGGTGGTCTGGCTCTCTACCAGAAACCTGCCCCTCCGCCTGCCCTGTCGGAAACTGGGTCGGCGGTTTGTAGGGCCATTTAAAGTCCTGGGAAGGTTGAACGAGGTGTGTTACAAATTACAACTACCTGTTGAATATAAAAGTATTAACCCCTCGTTCCATGTGTCCCTTCTCAGGCCGGTGGTAGCTGGCCCACTCCAAGAAAGTGAGATCAGGGAGACTCCTCCGCCCCCATTGGACATCGAGGGGGCACCGGCGTACTCCGTGAGGTCCATCTTGGATTCGAGACGTCGGATGGGGGTCTCCAGTATCTAGTGGAGTGGGAGGGGTACGGTCCGGAGGAGCGGTGCTGGGTGCCGAGGAGAGACATTTTGGACCCGTCTCTCCTGACAGAATTCCATCGTGGGCACCCGACGCACCCTGCTCCGCGTCCTCCGGGTCGTCCCCGAGGCCGGAGTCGGCGCACGTCTGGAGCCGCGCATCAAGGGGGGGGGTACTGTCACGGTTTCGGCCGAGGCTGCCTCTCTCCCTTGTTCGGGCAGGCTTCGGCGTTCGTTGTCTCCGGAATACTAGCTGCCACCGTTGTATGTTTCATGTTCGTTTGCTTTTGTCTGTTTGTTGTCACACCTGTTCTCGTTTAGCGTAATTAGTGTCCTATAAGTTTCTCGTTGTGTTTGTCTAGTGTTGTGTGTTATTGATTTTGGTCTGTCGTGTGTAGGGCTTAATTAGTATTTTCGCTCGGTTGAGCTTCCCTCCACTGCGTTGGAGTGTTACGCACCTGTTAGTGCGCTTTTGTTTTTGTTCGCCTTCGTGCGTAATTTCGCCTTCGGGCAAGAGTTGTCGTATTTCCTTGTTGGAGATTTACTAAAGTCTGTTGGACTATACTTCGGTGTCCTGCGTTTGATTCCACCACTGCACCCACCTACAGCACGCGTGACAACGACCTTGTACCTAGCCGGTGGGGTTGGTTACTTAATGCCAAGAGTGTGCAAAGCTGTCATCAAGGCACAGGGTGGCTACTTTGAAGAATCTAAAATCTAAAATATATTTTGATTTGTTTAACACTTTTTTGGTTACAACATGATTCCATGTGTTATTTCATAGTTTTGATGTCTTCACTATTATTCTACAATGTAACTTTTTTTTTTTTACAAATAAAGAAAAACCTTTAATGAGTAGGTGTGTCCAAACTTTTTACTGGTAGTGTACCTGTAACCTGTGTGTTTTCTTTCTGCATCCTTCTATGCCTCTGTACCTTTCCCTTTTACTCTGCTCCTGTTCTTCAGGATCTAGGGGTTCTGCCATGCTCTGAGATACCTACCATATCCCTTCCCCAGACCTGGATCCACCTGATGTCCTCTAGGGGTTCTGCCATGCTCTGAGATACCTACCATATCCCTTCCCCAGACCTGGACCCACCTGATGTCCTCTAGGGGTTCTGCCATGCTCTGAGATACCTACCATATCCCTTCCCCAGACCTGGATCCACCTGATGTCCTCTAGGGGTTCTGCCATGCTCTGAGATACCTACCATATCCCTTCCCCCAGACCTGGATCCACCTGATGTCCTCTAGGGGTTCTGCAATGCTCTGAGATACCTACCGTATCCCATTCCCCAGACCTGGATCCACCTGATGTCCTTTAGGGGTTCTGCAATGCTCTGAGATACCTACCGTATCCCT
The DNA here is from genome assembly GCF_020615455.1 of Coregonus clupeaformis. Lineage (NCBI taxonomy): Eukaryota > Metazoa > Chordata > Actinopteri > Salmoniformes > Salmonidae > Coregonus > Coregonus clupeaformis. The sequence goes on from NC_059202.1 coordinate 24,945,830, forward strand.
TCCCCAGACCTGGATCCACCTGATGTCCTCTAGGGGTTCTGCCATGCTCTGAGATACCTACCATATCCCTTCCCCAGACCTGGATCCACCTGATGTCCTCTAGGGGTTCTGCCATGCTCTGAGATCCCTACCATATCCCTTCCCCAGACCTGGATCCACCTGATGTCCTCTAGGGGTTCTGCCATGCTCTGAGATACCTACCATTTCCCTTCCCCAGACCTGGATCCACCTGATGTCCTCTAGGGGTTCTGCCATGCTCTGAGATACCTACCGTATCCCTTCCCCAGTCCTGGATCCACCTGATGTCCTTTAGGGGTTCTGCCATGCTCTGAGATACCTACCGTATCCCTTCCCCAGACCTGGACCCACCTGATGTCCTCTAGGGGTTCTGCCATGCTCTGAGATACCTACCATATCCCTTCCCCAGACCTGGATCCACCTGATGTCCTCTAGGGGTTCTGCCATGCTCTGAGATACCTACCATATCCCATTCCCCAGACCTGGATCCACCTGATGTCCTTTAGGGGTTCTGCCATGCTCTGAGATACCTACCGTATCCCTTCCCCAGACCTGGATCCACCTGATGTCCTCTAGGGGTTCTGCCATGCTCTGAGATACCTACCATATCCCTTCCCCAGACCTGGATCCACCTGATGTCCTCTAGGGGTTCTGCCATGCTCTGAGATACCTACCATATCCCTTCCCCAGACCTGGATCCACCTGATGTCCTCTAGGGGTTCTGCCATGCTCTGAGATACCTACCATATCCCTTCCCCAGACCTGGATCCACCTGATGTCCTCTAGGGGTTCTGCCATGCTCTGAGATACCTACCATATCCCTTCCCCAGACCTGGATCCACCTGATGTCCTCTAGGGGTTCTGCCATGCTCTGAAACACCTACCGTATCCCTTCCCCAGACCTGGATCCACCTGATGTCCTCTAGGGGTTCTGCCATGCTCTGAGATACCTACCATATCCCTTCCCCAGACCTGGATCCACCTGATGTCCTCCATGATCCACCACCCTCCAAGATCCCACTTTTCATTACATTATCTACAGCTACTGTTAATGTCATGTGGTTTGATATAATCTGCTAAAGACCTGTGCTTGACATATCATCCTGGGCACCGTGAGATACACAGATGCACTACATACACTAGCACTGCAAACACTCCAAGAGCAAAGAGAACAGCTCTACCTGGACTTTACAGTCTCCCTCTTCAAGTCCATCTTCCGAGACGACAGGCTGCCTGTCGAGGGTAAGTGACTGGCAGAACCACCTGTAGCACCCACCTCTTCTCTATCCCACACGCCAAAACTGAGATTTTTAAAAATAATCCATAACCTACTACTGCCAAGACTGCCCCTCTCTCATATTGTGTACTTTGTCATTCACACTTCTGTTTTCTCAATTAAATTGTAATGTATTGTTGAGGTGTTGTTAGCCTATACTCATGTTTTTCAGTCTATAACTGCCATGTGGGTATATTAAATAAAATCAACAAGTTCATGACCCACCTGTTCCACAAAAAACTACTTTTTCATATTTCAATCTTAAATATTGCCAGGTTGTTATTTTCACTGGGTGTTCATTTAATTCATGAATTGTTGTAAATCCCTTTTGGTATTTGTGAGTTCAACATTATTAAACTGTCTGTTTGTGTCATGCATTATATTCAACCACAAGTGTACTGCTGTATTACTGAGCTATGCTATGTTGTGGAGTAAGGAAGGTAGGGAAAAATAATCATAATAGGACTAATAGCATACTTTAGTAAGACAAGACAAGGGGAGGGAAGCTCAAAATAAAAAATATGCCAGCCAGAGGAGCCAGTGCATGAATTGAACTGATTTGCACATAGTGGCCGGGGACTTTAGTGCAGGAAAACTTAAATCCGTTTTACCTAATTTCAACCAGCATGTCACGTGCAACCAGAGAAGAAAAAAAACTAGACCACATTTACTCCACACACAGAGACGCGTACAAAGCTCTCCCTCGCCCTCCATTTGGCAAATCTGACCATAATTTTATCCTCCTGATTCCTGCTTACAAGCAAAAACTAAAGCAGGAAGTACCAGTGACTCGCTCCATACGAAAGTGGTCAGATGACGCAGATGTATGCTACAGGACTGTTTTGCTAGCACAGACTGGAATATGTTCCGTGATTCATCCGATGGCATTGAGGAGTACACCACATCAGTCACCGGCTTCATCAATAAGTGCATCGATGACGTCGTCCCCACAGTGACCATACGTACATACCCCAACCAGAAGCCATGGAATACAGGCAACATCTGCACTGAGCTAAAGGGTAGAGCTGCCTCTTTCAAGGAGCGGGACACTAACCCAGATGCTTATAAGAAATCCTGCTATGCCCACGACAAAGCATCAATACAGGACTAAGATTGAATCCTACTACACCGGCTCTGATGCTCGTCGGATGTGGCAGGGCTTGCAAACTATTACGGACTACAAAGGGAAGCCCAACCGCGAGCTGCCCAGTGACATGAGCCTACCAGATGAGCTAAATGACTTCAATCAATCAAATGTATTTATAAAGCCCTTTTTACATCAGCAGATGTCACAAAGTGCTACACAGAAATGCAGCCTAAAATCCCAAACAGCAAGCAATGCAGATGTAGAAGCACGGTGGCTAGGAAAACTCCCTAGAAAGGTAGGAACCTAGGAAGGAACCTAGAGATGAACCAGGGTCTGAGGGGTGGCCAGTCCTCTTCTGGCTGTGCCAGGTGGAGATTATAAGAGTACATGGCCATTAAGGCCAAATTGTTCATCAAGATGTTCAAACGTTCTATGCTCGCTTCGAGGCAAGCAACACTGAAGCATGCATGAGAGCACCAGCTGCTCCAAACGACTATGTGATCACGCTCTACGTAGCCGATGTGAGTAAGACCTTTAAGCAGGTCAACATTCACAAGACCGCAGGGCCAGATGGATTACCAGGACGTGTACTCAGAGCATGCGCAGACCAACTGGCAAGTGTCTTCACTGACATTTTCAACCTGTCCCTGACTGAGTCTGTAATACCTACTGTGTTATGTTTCAAGCAGACCACAATAGTCCCAGTGCCCACGAACGGCAAGGTAACCGGCCTAATTGACTACCGACCTGTAGCACTCACGTCTGTAGCCATGAAGTGCTTTGAAAGGCTGGTCATGGCTCACATCAACACCATCGTCCCAGAAACCCTAGACCCACTCCAATTCGTATACCGCCCCAACAGATCCACAGATGATGTCATCTCTATTGCACTCCGCACTGCCCTTTCCCACCTGAACAAAATGAACTTTTACGTGAGAAGGCTGTTCATTGACTACAGCTCAGCGTTCAACACCATAGTGCCCTCAAAGTTCATCACTAAGGTAAGGACCCTCCTGGGACTAAACACCTCCCTCTGCAACTGGATCCTGGACTTCCTGACGGGCCGCCCCCTGGTGGTAAGGGTAGGCAACAACACATCTGCCACGCTGATCCTCAACATGGGGGCCCCTCAGGGGTGCATGCTTAGTCCCCTCCTGTGCTCCCTGTTCACCCACAACTGCGTGGCCAAGGACGACTCCAACACCATTATTAACTTTGCCGACAACACAACGGTGGTAGGCCTGACCACCAACAACGATGAGACAGCCAATAGGGAGGAGGTCAGAGACCTGGCAGTGTATGCCAGGACAACAACTTCTACCTCAACGTGATCAAAACAAAGGAGCTGATCATGGACTACAGGAAAAGGAGAGCAGAGCACGCCCCCATTCACATCAACGGGGCTGTAGTGGAGCAGGTCAAAAGCTTCAAGTTCCTTGGTGTCCACATCACCAACAAACTATCATGGTCCAAACACACCAAGACGTTTGTCGTGAAGAGGGCACGACAGCGACTCAGGAGACTGAAAAGATTTGGCATGGGTCCTCAGATCCTCAAAAAGTTAAACAGCTGCACCATTGAGAGCATCCTGACTTTTTGGCAGGGGGACACTATTTGACATGACAGACCCCAAGGGGTGCACGTTTTGGTTTTTCCCTAGCACTACACAGCTGATTCAAATAATCAAAGCTTGATGATTAGTTGATTATTTGAATCAGCTGTGTAGTGCTAGGGCAAAAAACAAAATGTGCATCCCTTGGGGTCCCAAGGACCTAGTTTGGGAAACACTGCCCTAGCAGGTTTAGCTGAAATGATGCCCCTGCGTGTGTTAGGGGTAGTATGGACATAAGCATGATAAGGGAGACATTTACATGTGCATTCTGTTGAACTAACTAAACTCATGCGCTGAAACACGTCAATATAAAGTTGTTTTTGACGAAAATAAAAATGTCAGTTTGTCACTTTCACAGGTTGGAGTAATAACATGTTAAACTACTTAAGACTGGCTATAATCTAGGTTGTGCCTTTATATTTCGAGAAAAGTAACAACTAATTAATCATTTGTCTCTTCTCTCATTGACTTCTCAAACTCCAAACCCCGGCCTGGTCTGTTTGGATAGTAAGCGTTCCCGGAAGTCTCACGATGTTGCGCCTCTAGAATGTGTGTTACGTTAGGTTACATTGAATGTGACGCTTGGACTCGGAAACTGACAGGATGGATGTTGGTGGTCGTGACCGCTCAGTGGTCGTGAGACGTGACCACACTGTTTGTCTATGGTCGTGACAGAGGGAGCTGCGTTGACAAACATTAACGACAGAAGGAAATAGTTCAGCAGTTTTTCCTTTTTCTTTTTTCGACCTTTCCCACCATTAGGCATAAATGTCAGTCATCTTTTGAATGTCTGACGTAGGCTAATTAGCCAATCTGCTAGAAAAAATATATATTTCAAATGGACTCACGCATACATATTTATCCATTTAGATGTTTGTTTTGTTCACTAGGCCTACTGATAATTGACTATTAATTTAATGTCGGCATATGTCTTTGTGATTTACCCCCCAAACCCTACTTTGAAATATGGGATCGAAAATGGTAGGCCTAAGGACACATAGGAGACATGTAGGCCTCTGAGCATATACCGCACCATACCCACGTTGAGTGTCTCGCCTCCCACTTTGACTTATGACCCTGCAGGTCGTTGGCGCACTGATACCGCCATATCTCTGCCGGCAAGGTGGTCCTATGAGCTTTATACCTAATTCTGCCAAGTTTCCCAAGGCATCCGGGATCCTTCAATCACTGCAATCCCTGCAAAATGAACAAAGCAAGATAAAGGCTTCTGATAATTTAGCTGATTTAGCCTTCTATTTTTTCTCTGTAGATCTATATGTTTATTTCATTTAGACTATTTAGCTATAAGAATAGACTACACCATTGTAGAGTCAGCTAAATAATAAGGATAACCATAATTGGCGAGGTAGGCTACCCGGTGTAAGCTATGCTGTTTCAATTGATAAGGTTTTTCATGCAAACCTCTCGTGTGAATATTGAATATCTGGCCCAAGAGACAGTTGTTAGAGATAATTGATTGACAGTGTTTTGAGTGTTGTCAAATGCATTACCTTAGAGTTTGAACCAAATTACAGAGTATTCATTAATTATCATTGTTGCACAATATAATATTATCAGAAATACATTCAAAAGACCAATGCTATTAATTGTACATGTCGCATTCATTAATTCAAATTCATTAATGACTTTAGCATGCACTGTTTAGTTATTCTCCTTCATAAAAGGTTAAGATATTAGTCAAAACAAACACACGGCCTAATGGTATTTTTCTCAAGTCAACATCCTCACTGATATGTTTTTTTAAATACGCCCCATTGCTCTATAATTCATTTTGGACTAAGCCTTGGAGCATTTTACAAGGCACATGGGATGTTTTCCTTTCAAATTTCCCGCTTAGCCTATATTTCAGTGCATATCCATTCTCAATAGGCCTATAAGACAACATTTTTTCTTCCCATTTGCAAATTCCCTCGATAAAACGCCAAATAATAATGAATAATTGTATAAATAATGGGTTTAGGGGCCGCAACTGCGCGCCCTTATCTCTCGTCACCACATTGCACCAGTGTTCAGCTCGCTCCCCACACTAAGCGCCACACTGGACATGATGTGGAATTATATAAAACCTCACTTCCAGCTTCCACACAGTACTTCAGTGAATCTAAAACCTCAGACATGGACGACCCTCGACAAAATGGCTCCACACACACTCTATCAACAACACTCCGGCTATGGTAAGGACAACACACCCAAATAATCATTAGCAAGTCATATTTGTTGTTGGTGTGGATTTGTGGATATGTTATCGGTAATGGAAATATAGAAAATTTGAAAATTGTTTGTCATTGTTCGTTCCTATTTCGGGTTGACAAATGCAGGTCCATTTGTTTCTCGGTCAAGGGAAATACACCAGTTAGCTTATCGATTTAGCATTCATTTTATCTACCAATATAATAAGCTTCGATATTTTCACTTATTTATTCGTTTAGCAAAATATCCTCAGTCAATTTCCACTATCCACATACTTTGGGAATGCTATAGGCTAATATTAATTTGTGGATTATAATTTCATTCTGATATAGGCTGCTGAGCAATAGCCTAAATACATTTGCATATGTATATATTAGTCATGTAGGCCCAGTCTAAAGATGTTATTATCCCCACATCTTTACAGGCTATTGTGAAACAGAAAATGACCACTCTGTTTCTGTAAAAATGTGTGAAGCCAAGGTCTACACAGTTTGGCTATGGAATGAAAAGGTTTGCGCCTTACATATTGTGCACTCTAAAACCTGATTCAATTAGGTTCAAACGTTCAAAACCATAGGTTAATAATTAACGATTGCCTAAAATAAACGACGCAAAAAACGTACTGTATACCCTATTCTCTTCTCGTTACCTTTTATGCGCACGAGCTATAACCAAAACAATATTGGTTGTGACAAAAACTACACTTATTCCGTTAGCAGCATGGGAAGAAATAACATTTTTGCAGCATGGAAGAAATAACTTTATTTTGAAACTAAGTTATGCTCAAGCAACAAAGTAAGAATCGAAAAACTAAAATACATTCAAATGAAAAAGACAATGAACGAAGAATTATGAGATCAATTGAAAAATAGGTGCTCAAGAGTGACAGAGGTTATCATTGCAACGTAATTAATATGAGTGTGGTATAGGCTGCTATATTATAACGATAATGATACAGTGAAAGACAAAGGCTTATTATATTGATGTCCACGTCATGTTTAGTTTAGTGTATTTTGTCTAAGTCTATTGTCTATAATAGACATTAAAAGGAAGCGTTATCTCTGCGTGGACATTTAGAAATATATATATATATATATATATTGTTTTAGACAATTGTCTAAAAACCAAAATAAAATATATATTTTTAAAAAATTATAAGTTTAACGGTGCGACGATTGTTGGGCAGATGCAACAATGTGGGGGAATGATTAGGGCCCCTCCCTGTTAAAACCTGTGCGTTATCAGAACTGTTATCCACCCTGCCAGTTAACAGCAGTTTATAAGGTCAGGGTCACGTGAACGTCGAGCACCAGTTAGAACAAAGCCAGGTAGCCTATGTTTATTTTTTATTTTTTATGTGCAGGCCAAATAGGCCAACAATTGTTTTAAAAACACATAATCAAAAACCAAGGCTTTAATGATATTCTCTAAAGTAGTAGCCATGTCATGTGATATGATAATTCCCTTGTGATGGACTGCAGGAGTGCAGTCAAAATAGTTAACTGTATTATAGCCTGTAATTGACAAGGTAATGCAACAGTGTGTTCATACAGTTAAGCACATTGATAGTATAGGCCTATGCACCCACCTCCTAGAGCAAATGAATGGATGCAGCTATCTGCCTGGCGAATTGGTTGATGAGTCGGCGCGCGCGGGATTGACAGTACGCCTATACGTTTACAGAGCTCTGGACACGCAGTGTCGCGAGCACAGGAGTCTGCATTTTGTATACAACTATAAACTATAGTTTATTAATTAGAAAAATGTTAGATTCATAATTACAAAGCATAAAAGCTATCTTGTTTTTGCAGGTGACATCAAGGATTCATATCGATGAGTGGGGTCGCTTCGATGTTCAGCTCAGTCAATCTCGGATAGGCCTACCATTAAGCCTTTGCGTTTTCCTAGGCTATTTGTGGCATTTCTACGCACGGTCGAATCGATCGAATAGCCGTTGAAATGATGGAAAAACTGAAACCAGAACTTGGGCATCTCAGTCCTATGGTCAAGGAGTGCAAGTCCCCACTGCACGACAGCCTGACTACTTCCATAGCAGGTCGTGTCAGTGGGGAGGGGGACGAGGCTGTTGGTGAGACACAGGAAAACACGACGGCAGCGTCGGAAGACTCAGCTGAGAGGAAGCGTGTCCCCAGGGAGCACTGCAACCCGACTATATTCATTAATGGCGTTGCCAAGGAAACGGCGTACCACAGCGAGCTAAAAAAGTTAGTGCCGGTTATCGAATTGGCCAGGGGAGGAGGGCCCGTGGATATAAAAGCTCGGGAGCAGACGGCAGACATTAACCACAAGGGACAGACCACGGAGCTGTGCAGACAGCCGATACCCCTGCCACTGGCTCCCCTGGACCCGTTGTTGAGCGAAACTCGAATGGTGCAGTTGAGCCCGCTCGCCTTTCCTCTCCCTGCACGAGCGATGCTGTACAGTAACTTTGCTCAACCGCTCGCCACCATGAACAGGTAAGGCAAACTAACCCTTTGGAAATGTATGTCCAAATGATGTGCGTGGTCTTGAGATGTTTATGCTGTGGGTCAGCACAATCACTGTTGGATATGTATTGGATTTATGTAGCCTTATCCCAAGTTTAGGCCTGAAATGTGCATCCCGATTTATTTATGTTTTATTATTATTCATGTTATTGTTATTATAGGCTATTAAATAATAATAATAATAATAATGCTAATAATAATAATGATGATTATAAAAGCTTTGCGTTTTCCATTTCTTACTTTGGCAAATGGAAATGTGTAGGCCTATATTAACTGTCATAGTTTAGTCCAACAAAATCACCAGTATAAAAGTCTATAGATATATATTTATGTGTGGTCTAATTCAGTGGCGGCTCCTGAAAAAATTCTCAGGGGGGGCAATTTTTCTGATGATTTAGGTGACCTACACACATTTTTAAAAAGATATGTCCAGCAACAACATGAAGACAGGGGCAGCATATAAGTCAATACCAGAAGCATTTATTGACTGATCTCAAAAGTGTTGGCTTACAAAATCAAAATAAGTTATCACAGTAAAAATAATCAAGGGTGTTCTTTCACATTCCTCAACACTGCATAAACAATATGCATTTCCATAAACAAATGAAATATCAGCTGAAAATACAGCATCTTGGTATTTGTTCAGATTGCAGGATCAACAAGAGCTTTTACCACATTTTTTGCCTCATGGTTGAATTGGAAATATGTGCACCTGAGCATAATTCACAACAAGCAAGCAGGAGCTTTTGATAGAGGCTACTGAAAACATTGATGCAAGTTATTGGTAATAAGACATTTTTATAGACTTCCATATTCTGCCCTCTTGTATAGATTTGTGAAAATGAACAGTGATAGACATTTTGCTTGAAAACAGAATTTGAAAGTAATTTCTAGAAAAGGTAAACACAGCTATCTGTATGGCTTTGTAAAAATGAACAACCATATTCTGGCCAATTGTATAGATTTGTAAATATGAACAACCATATTCTGGCCAATTGTATAGATTTGTAAAAATGAACATGAACAGATATTTTTTTTTGTTTTACTTTTTTAAAATGAAAAATAACTATTTTAAACAACATCAACTGTGAACTGATTTGGGCGTGTGTGTGTTAAAGAGACAGGGAGGGAGGGACAAAGAGAGAGAGAGGCTACATTACTTGTACTGAAACTGTTCTCTTCTCTGTTTCAATACAGCAAAGCGTTCAATGACTTTCTCATTGAAATCAGGCATGCTGAGGACTAGTTCCCTCTCCATGGAAAGCATGGCCAGTGCATTCAGACGTTCCTGGCCCATTGAATTTCGCAGGAATGTCTTAACTCGTGTCAAAGTTGAGAAACATCTCTCAGCTTCAGCTGTTGTCATGGGAGTAGTTATGAGGATGTTCAACAGAGTCACAGTCTCAGAGAACGTCTCCTGGAGGTTGTAGCTCATGAGAACCTGGTACAGTGCCAGTGCACCACAGCCTCCCTTGAATTCAGGATTCTCATAGATCAGAGATAGTTCTGTCTTGAGCTTTGCCTTGCTCAGCATGGGGTATGCATTCACAGTGGCATTCAGAGCCTCATCAGGAAATGAATGGCAGTACCTTTCAAACATGTCTGCTTGCAGTAAGGTAGCACTCACAAGGTGGCCAGAGAAAGAGAACCTTTCTTTGATGTGATCCAGGATGGTGTTGCAGACCTCTTCAGACAGCCTCTGCTTCTCCTCTTCTCTCAAAGCTGTTCTGGGTCTTTTGGCTCCTGTTGCTTCTTGCAGCTGCTGTTGAGAGGAGTCCCTGAAGGCAAACAGACCAATGTGTTTGTTGGCTTTGTACAGTATTGTTGTCTATGTGATGCACAGGTATATGCAATGTATCCATGATGTATAGTACAAATACTTCAGTTCCACTTAAAATGGGCAGGGATGCATAAAGTCTTTAGTGTTTAAGTTAGCCTTTGTGTCTCACATAGCCTGGATGTTCAGCACAGTATACAGTGGTGCTCATAAGCTTATGATCCCATGCTAAAGTTGACTAAAAAGAGGAATAAAAAAGAAAATAAAATTGGTGTCCATAAAGGTTGGATTTTCCAACTTTTTTAATTAAGTCATTAAGATAAATTTCCAAAAGATTATTTTTTTATTTTTTTATTCCTCTTTTTAGTCAACTTTAGAATGTGTTCATACACTTATGAGCACCACTGCACAGTACACATAGTATATAAAATAAAATAGATTACACCACTGGCCATATATAATGAGAATAATGTAATTTCAAACACAAATGCAGTCTCCTTTCATGCATACATTTTCAAATAAAGCTCTGCTTTGAGAAAGATCGAATGATATTGTTTAATCTTACCTTATGGCCTGCACACTGCTTGTGAAGCTGTCGAGGGCACTTTTGATAAAGACAGCATCGATGTCCCTTCTGTAGCTTCTGGTACAGAATGTCGACGTGGGGCATGATTTTGTGAAAAAGCCGCAGGAAAAAAATAAAATCTTCATCATGCAGCATCCTCACGTAGCCAGATGCCTCTCTCACTGTGCCCTGGTCAAATGAACCCAATGAACCCGTCCGGATGGCTTCAAAACATTCTATTAGGTCGTCTCGATTCTCGTGAGACAGTGTTCACGACTCTGCTGTTGAAGTTCCACCGTGTGGATGAAGGTCTGGGCAGTCTTCGTGCAACAGTCTGGTCAAGAATGCTGGTGCGTTTGGGTGACCGGGAAAAAAAGTTGTAATCCCGCTCAGATCGGAAAAGAAAATGTTCACTTTTTTGATGCGAGAAGTAGCTTGCTGCATGATCAAATTCAGCTGATGCGCATAGCAATGCACGTAATGGGCATTCTTGAAATGCTCACGCACCTTTTTCTGCACACCAGCCTTCTCTCCCCTCATCACACTGGCTCCATCGTAGGCTTGCGCAATGAGTTTGACTTTCTCGTCATCGGCAAAAAGACCGTTCAGTCTCTCCAAAAGTACACTGGCGATTGAGACTGAGGTTGATTCCGAGATGGGAAGGAACTCAAAAAATCGCTCCTGCACTTTGTGCTTGCTATCTATGTACCTCAGCACAAGCACCAACTGTGTCTGTGTAGAAACGTCCGTGGTCTCGTCAGCTTGGATAGCTACGAAGTTCGCAGACTTCACCTCCTCCACAATATGTTCCCTCGTGACCGCTAGCATACACTCCAGTAGCTCGTTTTGAATGGTCTTTGATGTGCCCTTGAAAACTTTAGCATTTTTAAGATGGTCATCAAACACCTCATCTAATTGTGCCACAAAGTTGACAAGTCCAAGAAAAATACCAGGGTTGGTGGAGCCCTCAGTTTCATCTTTGCCTCGCAAAGCTAACTCCAAACACGCCGCAAAAACTTCACACACTGGATTAGCCGGCTGAGGATATGGCGGTTCTTGCTAACCTCATCGTTGTGGCGGCGGACAGCTAGCCTGTATCCCTCATCCAGTTGAGTGGCAATATTCACTCTCCCCAAAGCAGAAATTCTCAAACAGCTATCCATGTGGGTCTTTGACAGCTCATGTTTCTTAATCTTTTCTGAAAGATGGTGCATGTCGGTTACACCAGTCGCTGTCCAAGCGGTGCTGTCTGCCGTGCCGCCTTCAGGGTGAATGAGTAAGCAGGGGTAGCAGAAAACTGCATTAGCTACATCGCAGCCTGCTAGCCAGGTTTTTCGTTCATACCAATTTTTGGAAAATCCTCGGTGTAGGACTTCCCCCTTTAGTAGAAACCTGTTGAATTATTAAATTTGGTCTGGGAGGTCCTAATTGTTTCGTTGCCAATTTATCTTCATTTGTTCGCCGACAAAAAGGAAATTCTTTCAAAGACACAACCGAGTTGCACTGAAGCCTAGCCATGTTGATAGTAGTAGTGAATTGATTGACGCTGCTACCCTCTCTTTTCTTAGTTACGTTCATGTGACGAAAGCGCGTAAGTGCAAGCCCACAGACACCCATTGAGATTGTATTGAAGGCTCTGAAATTTGAAAAAAATAGATTTTACATGGGAGTCTATGACAGAAGTTCTGGGCGATTTTCAATCTGACTGAAATCGCCCCAAAAGGGGGTGGAGCCATTTGAAGCACGACTTTAGCCTGATTCGACATTTAGTGGCAGTGTGGCACTGTGGCAGATCAGACGTATAGTTTACAACACTGATAACTACTGTTGCCGTGATATAATTGATTAGAAAAAAAATCCCTTCCTTTTCCCGTTTGGCAGTGCGTCGCCCATATCGCCCTATTGAACAGGCCGTCCCTGGTCTAATTCCACACTTCTACATCTTTCTCTAGTGGCTACGGTGGCGAGACTGAGCAGTATGCCATGTACCCCAGCCATCGGATCAAACGAGGACCTGGGCCTTATGAGATTGAAATCAAGGATGATAATGGTAAGAGTATTTTAGATTTTAATAATTATGTTTAGCCACACTTTGGTCTGGATATTGCATCAATCTGTCAGGGTGCAAAGGGGTAAAGGGAGCTTCGGACAATAGTCATTTTAAAGAGAAAAGCTGCATCAGAGAGACTAACCAATTGTAAAGTGCCAAGGCATTGCATCAAGTCTAACTGTCATACCATCAAACAGTGTGGTTTAACAAAGAGTGCTGACATCTGTGTTGGTGGTCTTTAGACAGAAGGAAAGGGCATTTAGGGAATGGGGCAACAGGGATGACAAACTCAGGTCCTGGAGGGCCGCAGTGCAGGCTTTTGTTCCAGCCTAGCTCTAACACATCTGATTCAACTATACACACTGCTGGTGAATGCAGACAGTGTATTATCAAACATATCAGAAAACCTATGTTATTTTATTATTATATTACCTATGTAACACCCTCTCCTCCTCTCCCTGTCAGGCTCGCAGCCCAAAATTGTGCGGCGGATCTTCACCAACAGCCGTGAGCGTTGGCGCCAGCAGAACGTGAACGGCGCCTTCGCTGACCTCCGCCAGCTCATCCCCACCCACCCGCCCGACAAGAAGCTCTCCAAGAACGAGATCCTCCGACTGGCCATGAAGTACATCAACTTCCTGGCCAAGCTACTGGACGACCAGGAAGGTGTGGTGGGAGGCGGCGACGGCAGCGGTGTTGAGGGGGCCTGGGCCCGCGAGGGCTGTGAGGAGAGCCTGGTCCGGGAGGAGCTCCTCCAGGGCATGCTGTCGTCAGGCAACTCGAGCTGCGGGAGTCTTCTGGGCGGGGACGGGAGTCCCGACAGCTACACCGAGGACCAGGACTCGTCTGTCGAGTCTCGAACGCCAACCTCCAGGGGTCTCCATCCTCACTCTGGACTCCATATGGACGAACGCAACCACAGATGACTCAGCGTTTTCCCTATGTGGAGAAGAAAATAGACATTGTGAGAAGCAGGAGGTTGGCGATTTGGAGCAAATTTCCACCTGGGTAGAGTGGATGGGGGCCAATAGGATGTTTCCAATGGTGATGCATTTGTGTTGTGTACAGATTTGCTCTTTCTCTTCTTCCTGTTTCCCTCAATGGCTCTGTCTGTTATTGGCCAATCCAGAGGAGGGTGTGTTCTCTGGTGGAACACAAGGCTTTGTCCCAGCTGCTGTTGTAAGCAGGTGATGGATTTGGGAGTCATGATAGAACAAACTATTGAAAAACAGTGAAGGTGTTTCGGAAAAAGGCATGAAATCGCAAAATGGTACCTTTTCTTGTCTAAGGTGAAAGTTTGTTTAGGTACGCTGCTTGACTCTTTAAACAAGAATGATAACTGTGTTCTTAAGTACTACAGACCACTAAATGTAAGTGATTTGTTTTAATCTTAGAGCCCTCTAAAGTTCTTTTGAGTTATTTTAGTACCTAAAATTTGGGGTTATCAAATAATTATGTTCAGACCTGAAGTCCAGAAATTGTTTTGTTGAAGATCACCTCATTAGTTGTTGGATGACACAGTTAATCCCCAAACACAAATAGTTATTCAGTGAGATAACTGATAATCGGTCAAGATAAAAAAAAGTGTGAGATCTCTGTGTTGCTGTCAATATTTATGTTAAGAGAAGAACAAAGTGTTTACTTGTTAATGTGATATTCACATAAACAACATGGTTGCAATATTTACCATACAAAATGTCATTGAGATCATACAGTGAGGGAAACAAGTATTTGATCCCCTGCTGATTTTGAACGTTTGCCCACTGACAAAGAAATGATCAGTCTATATTTTTAATGGTAGGTTTATTTGAACAGTGAGAGACAGAATAACAACAAAAAAATCCAGAAAAACGCATGTCAAAAATGTTATAAATTGATTTGCATTTTAATGAGGGAAATAAGTATTTGACCCCCTCTCAATCAGAAAGATTTCTGACTCCCAGGTGTCTTTTATACAGGTAATGAGCTGAGATTAGGAGCACACTCTTAAAGGGAGTGCTCCTAATCTCAGTTTGTTACCTGTATAAAAGACACCTGTCCACAGAAGCAATCAATCAATCAGATTCCAAACTCTTCACCATGGCCAAGACCAAAGAGCTCTCCAAGGATGTCAGGGACAAGATTGTAGACCTACACAAGGCTGGAATGGGCTACAAGACCATCGCCAAGCAGCTTGGTGAGAAGGTGACAACAGTTGGTGCGAATATTCGCAAATGGAAGAAACACAAAAGAACTGTCAATCTCCCTCGGCCTGGGGCTCAGCCAGAACTACACGGGAGGATCTTGTCAATGATCTCAAGGCAGCTGGGACCATAGTCACCAAGAAAACAATTGGTAACACACTACGCTGTGAAGGACTGAAATCCTGCAGCGCCCGCAAGGTCCCCCTGCTCAAGAAAGCACATATACAGGCCCGTCTGAAGTTTGCCAATGAACATCTGAATGATTCAGAGGAGAACTGGGTGAAAGTGTTGTGGTCAGATGAGACCAAAATCGAGCTCTTTGGAATCAACTCAACTCGCCGTGTTTGGAGGAGGAGGAATGCTGCCTTTGACCCCTAGAACACCATCCCCACCGTCAAACATGAAGGTGGAAACATTATGCTTTGGGGGTGTTTTTCTGCTAAGGGGACAGGACAACTTCACCGCATCAAAGGGACGATGGACGGGGCCATGTACCGTCAAATCTTGGGTGAGAACCTCTTTCCCTCAGCCAGGGCATTGAAAATGGGTCGTGGATGGGTATTCCAGCATGACAATGACCCAAAACATACAGCCAAGGCAACAAAGGAGTGGCTCAAGAAGAAGCACATTAAGGTCCTGGAGTGGCCTAGCCAGTCTCCAGACCTTAATCCCATAGAAAATCTGTGGAGGCAGCTGAAGGTTCGAGTTGCCAAATGTCAGCCTCGAAACCTTAATGACTTGGAGAAGATCTGCAAAGAGGAGTGGGACAAAATCCCTCCTGAGATATGTGCAAACCTGGTGGCCAATTACAAGACACATCTGACCTCTGTGATTGCCAACAAGGGTTTTGCCACCAAGTACTAAGTCATGTTTTGCAGAGGGGTCAAATACTTATTTCCCTCATTAAAATGCAAATCAATTTATAACATTTTTGACATGCATTTATCTGGATTTTGTTGTTGTTATTCTGTCTCTCACTGTTCAAATAAACCTACCATTAAAATTCTAGACGGATCATGTCTTTGTCAGTGGGCAAACGTACAAAATCAGCAGGGGATCAAATACTTTTTTCCCTCACTGTATGTACGACGCGCGCACACACACACACACACACACACACACACACACACACACACACACACACACACACACACACACACACACACACACACACACACACACACACACACACACACCTTTCAAAGTTAACTGAGAGCCAAAACAAAGGAGGAAAATCATTCCTGTCCAATAACAACAATAAAACAACATTATAATATCTCTGTATCAAAATATATTTAAAGACAGGTACAAACATTCCACTCTATGTGTACATAAAACAGACAATAGAACTTGTCATTTTTTAAACTGGTTCTTTCCTTGTGACCATGAGTTTATCATCTTTTTTCACATTCACTTCTTTCGTTTATCTTTTATTGCTAACATTAATAAAGTAAGTGTTTTACGACTGTATTTAACATTATGCACATGCTATTTCAGCAGACTACTGAGTAACCAGAATTGGTACCTTTTAATTCTACGATGTAGTAAATAAAAGGGTTATTAATTTTTGTGTGATATTTTGTAGGATAAAACCTTTGTTGTAAAGTGATTATAGAGCCATCTATAAATACATGCAATGTTATATCTCACAGAATTGTAAGAAACCACAAAATAAAAAATGGAGAAAATGAATTTGACAAACGTGTGCTGTTGTGCTAATCTTATATTCACATTTCTATGTAATATTTATTCCAATTCACGTTATATTTGTCCGTCATCTATTAGATAAGTGGGTCTATTTTACTTGAAACATTTCCGAAACATACAAGTACTAAAACCAACCAGGTGGACCCATAGAATTACATATAGAGTCATAGTGAATTATAGGATATCTGTGGGTAGACCTCTCACAGGAAGATGAATAAGAGGTCTGTCTGCAATCTGCATGGGCAGTAGTTTGTAAACAAAGACATGGTGTAAACATTGTTTGGTGCATGGGTTTGATTCAATTCCAGTATATTTCAATGGCAGTAGTTTAATTTATGCCTACTCCAAACTGGAATCAAAATAGAGATACATGACATGGAAGGAATTGGTATGAGGATGGAATTGAATTGAGGGATTTTTTTTTAAAGTGACCCCAACCCCCAAAACGACCCATTAAAAATGCCAATCGAGTTTCAACCCATTTTTAGGGCAGTTCCCCACCTTTTGAAATTCCCTAAAGATGACCATGGACCATCATCATTAAATAATCCATCCACAGACAGACCCCACAATCAGGATAGATGCCTCTTCAGATGAGATGCAATGGGTCCAATGAAACGTTTGTGTTCCCACCATATGAATTGACCACTATTGTACTTATCCACTAATAAGATTGAGATAGCAATAGAGATAGAGTGGAGCTAGAAGGTATTTGAGGGGGCACTGGGGAGCAGTATGTCATGATTACAGCTCTATGATGAGTGGAGCGATGGAGAGGATGACTGATAAGAATCACTGCCAATGAAAAAGCCATCGGAGACGGAGAGGTTAGAGTACTGGTCCCATAGGGAATTAAGGGGTGTGTGTGAAATACTGGCACAACACCAGTTCCCACCTCGGTCTATGCTATCTATGTTCTCACAATGCGTTCATCTAGGGGCATCATTTAAATTTCAGGAGAACATGGGAAAAGAGCCTAATGGTCAGAAGCAGAGATATACTGTCTATTTACATATGGCTCTATATATGGCTCTGATTGTAAGTAAACTAGTATATCACACAAAATGTGAGCATGTGGGAAAATATTATGTGTGTATATGTGGATATATACGTTATGTGTGTATTTGTGGGTATACATTATGTGTGTATATGTGGGTATATATGAACCAAAATAATCTTTGTTAGTTTCTTCATTAAGGAGGACTGCATTGGCCTCATACTGTACATAAAGGACCCAGATTAAGACTAGTCCACGATTTAAAGGCTCTTTCAATAAATATTTTTTATTGTGATTCATTTTTAGTCCAGAACTAGGTTTAATCTATATGTCCAGGGAACCGGCCCTTAAGGAAGTAATGACACAAATACACAGTGACGGAGAGGTGCTACATCACCCCAGGATTTACACAGCAACTGTGCACTTGTCTCACCCCCGCTATAATGACACAGGCAAACGCATAGACTAAACAAACACAGGTTTATATTTCAGAGGGCCTTTACATAAAATTAAAGAAAATGTGGATTACGTTGTGTAGCTACAGTGCATTCAGAAAGTATTCAGACCCCTTGACTTTTTCCACATTTTGTTACGTTACAGCCTTATTCTAAAATGTTCATTACTCCATAAATGTGTCATTACTCCATAATGACAAAGCAAAAACAGGTTTTTAGAAATGTTTGCAAATGTATCAATAAAAAACCCGGAAATATCACATTTACATAAGTATTCAGACCCTTTACTCTGTACTTTGTGAAGCACCTTTGGCAGTGATTAGAGACTCAAGTCTTCTTGGGTATGACGCAACAAGCTTGGCACACCTGTATTTGGGGAGTTTCTCCCATTCTTCTCTGCAGATCCTCTCAAGCTCTGTCAGGTTGGATGGGGAGCGTCACTGCACAGCTATTTTCAGGTCTCTCCAGAGATGTTTGATCGGGTTCAAGTCCGGGCTCTGGCTGGGCAACTCAAGGACATTCAGAGACTTGTCCCGAAGCCACTCCTGCATTGTCTTGGCTGTGTGCTTAAGGTCATTGTCCTGTTGGAAGGTGAACCTTTTCCCCAGTCTGAGGTCCTGAGCGCTCATGAAGGATCTCTCTGTACTTTGCTCCGTTCATCTTTCCCTCATTCCTGACTAGTCTCCCAGTCCCTGCCACTGAAAAACATCCCCACCGCATGATGCTGCCACCACCATGCTTCACCGTAGGGTTGGTGCCAGGTTTCCTCCAGACGTGACGCTTGGCATTCAGGCCAAAGAGTTTAATCTTGGTTTCATCAGACCAGAGAATCTTGTTTCTCATTGTCAGAGTCCTTTAGGTGCCTTTTGGCAAACTCCAAGCGGGCAGTCATGTGTCTTTTACTGAAGAGTGGCTTCCGTCTGGCCACTCTACCACAAAGGCCTGATTGGTGGAGTGCTGCAGAGATGGTTGTCCTTCTGGAAGGTTCTCCCATCCCCACAGAGGAACTCTGGAGCTCCGTCAGAGTGACCATCGGGTTCTTGGTCACCTCCCTGTCCAAGGCTCTTTTCCCCGATTGCTTAGTTTGGCCGGGCTGCCAGCTCTAGGAAGAGTCTTGGTGGTTCCAAACTTCTTCCATTTAAGAATGATGGAGGCCACTGTGTTCCTGGGGACCTTCAATGCTGCAGAAATGTTTTCGTACCCTTCCCCAGATCTGTGCATCGACACAGTCCTGTCTCGGAGCTCTACGGACAATTCCTTCCACCTCAAGGCTTGGTTCTTGCTCTGACCTGCACTGTCAACTATGGGACCTTATGTAGACAGGTGTGTGCCTTTCCAAATCATGTCCAATCAATTGAATTTACCACAGGTGGACTCCAATCAAGTTGTAGAAACATCTCAAGGATGATCAATGACAACAGGATGCATCTGAGCTCAATTTTGAGTCTCATAGCAAAGGGTCTAAATACTTATTTGTAATACATTTGCAAACATTTCTAAAAACCTGTTTTCTCTTTGTCATTATGGGGTATGTATTTTGTGTAGATTGATGAGGAAAACAATTCATTTAATACATTTTAGAATAAGGCTGTAACTTAACAAAATGTGGAAAAAATTAAGGCGTCTGAATACTTTCCAAATGCACTGTATGTATAGAAATGAATTTAGGCTAATGTGCAAGGGAATATTTGTAGGCACTGTAACACACACACACACACACACACACACACACACACACACACACTGAATGTCATGTCTTTATACTTGCAACAGCAATCTAACAATATTAATTACAGGTCTATGCCACACTTATCTACCATTTATGTATTGCTTTCAGGGTAACACTCAGAATAAGGCCTTCCAGATATGAACAGCCCATCAGCCACATCCATAAAAACCACTGCTGTACATCCACCCATAGATGAAATATGTTAATTTCACATTCATGTCATTATGTCCACTCAAGCATATTGAGTATGAGAGCGAGTTCACTCCATTGAAATAATGGATTAAATCGAGACACTTCAACTCAGCGAAATCACAGCGGATTCTTGTCCCTTTTTAACTCTTACAATCCTTCTCCCATAAGAAGACAGTGAGAGAGCAGTCAGAGCAGCCAGTCCCAAATGGCACGCTATTCTCTACATAATGCATTTGGGCCTTTCAAACAAAGACCAGTGTTACAGACAGATAACAAAATAAAAGCTCTTTATGGCTGGAGATAACTAGACAGACAAGGGGAGAGAAATCAATTAACGGCCCCCTCTCTCCTCCCATTCCTCCCTCCTCCCATCCCTCCGTCCCTGCCTCTGTGTGTGGTTGGTGGGATGGATGGGCCATATGGGAGTTGTGCTGGCTCCAGAGAACAGAGCTGAGGGCTGGTTCTCAGCAGGTAACGGGACAGTGGGGAGAGCCGCTGCTACAGGCTCTCAGGGCTGCTATCTGACCACACATCACAGCCGGCCTACTCCCCCGAGGTGTGTGTGATGGAGAGACAGAGAGAGAGAGAGAGAGGGGAGGGGAGGGGAGGGGAGGGGAGGGAAGGGAAGGGGTGGTGTTAATGAGGGGGTGGGGTTGGCTGAAAGGGACCTGCTAATTTGGCTGGTGGTGAGGTTAGGACAAAGCCTAGTACTGATGGACTGCATAAACTGACAGACAGACAGGCGGATGGACAGACAGACAGGTGGGCTGACAGACAGACAGGTGGGCTGACAGACAGACAGGCGGATGGACAGACAGACAGGTGGGCTGACAGACAGACAGGTGGGCTGACAGAGAGACAGGCGGATGGACAGACAGACAGGTGGGCTGACAGACAGACAGGCGGATGGACAGACAGACAGGTGGGCTGACAGACAGACAGGCGGATGGACAGACAGACAGGTGGGCTGACAGACAGACAGGCGGATGGACAGACAGACAGGTGGGCTGACAGAGAGACAGGCGGATGGACAGACAGACAGGTGGGCTGACAGACAGACAGGCGGATGGACAGACAGACAGGTGGGCTGACAGAGAGACAGGCGGGCGGGTGGACAAATACACCACCCCCCACACACACACACACACACACACACACACACACACACACACACGCTCATCATGTGTCCCTGGAGTCCAAAGGGGGTGTGTCCCATAACCTTCCAGCACATCCCCCTTTCTGCTCTACTAATCAAGTCTTTTACATTTCCCCGTCATGCCTGAAATAACAACATGCACCCATGTGAAGCCCACTGCACCAACTACACCTATGTGAAGCCCACTGCACCAGCTACACCCATGTGAAGCCCACTGCACCAACTACACCCATGTGAAGCCCACTGCACCAACTACACCCATGCAGGCGACAGTAGCTACTGAAAGTACAGAAGTATGACTCTGATAAACGTCAACTTTAAGTGCAAAGGCAGCTCACTTGTTGCATAATCTGTCATTCTGGTACATTGTAAAGTTCACCATAGATGTCGTTAGCTATAGTTTTATACTAAGAAATCATCCTTGTATATTGACAGCCGTCCCATATAGATTGCAAAATAGTTGGGAAGAGATTTTTGACATACCGATTCCATGGCATAGTGTTTATGAACTGATGCGTAAAATGACGCCGGAATTCAAAACTGAGAATTGTTCAATTTAAATTATTATACAAAATTCTTGCTACCAATAGAATGTTATTTATATGGGGGATACATTTACATTGACATTTACGTCATTTAGCAGACGCTCTTATCCAGAGCGACTTACAAATTGGTGCATTCAACTTATGATAGCCAGTGGGACAACCACCTTTTTTTTAATGAGGGGGGTAGAAGGATTACTTTTATACCATTCCAGGTATTCCTTAAAGAGGTAGGGTTTCAAGTGTCTCCGGAAGGTGGTCAGTGACTCCGCTGTCCTGGCGTCGTGGGGGAGCTTGTTCCACCATTGGGTTGCCAGAGCAGCGAATAGCTTTGACTGGGCTGAGCAGGAATTGTGCTTCCGTAGAGGTAGGAGGGCTAGCAGGCCAAAGCCAGAGCAGTGCCCTCGTTTGGGTGTAGTGTCTGATCAGAGCCTGAAGGTAAGGAGGTGCCATTCCCCTCACAGCTCCGTAGGCAAGCACCATGGTCTTGTAGTAGATGCGAGCCTCAACTGGAAGCCAGTGGAGTGTGCGAAGGAGCGGGGTGACATGAGAGAACTTGGGAAGGTTGAACACCAGACGGGCTGCAGCGTTCTGGATAAGTTGTAGGGGTTTAATGGCACAGGCAGGGAGCCCAGCCAACAACGAGTTGCAGTATTCCAGACGGGAGATGACAAGTGCCTGGATTAGGACCTGTGCCCCTTTCTGTGTAAGGTAGGGTCGTACTCTGCAAATGTTGTAGAGCCTGAACCTGCAGGATCGGTTCACCGCTTTGATGTTAGCAGAGAACGACAGGGTGTTATCCAGGTTCACGCCAAGGTTCTTTGCACTCTGGGAGGAGGACACAATGGAGTTGTCAACCGTGATGGCGAGATCATGGAGCGAGCAGTCCTTCCCCGGGAGGAAGAGCATCTCCGTCTTGCCGAGGTTCAGCTTGAGGTGGTGATCCGACATCCACACTGATATGTCTGCCAGACATGCAGAGATGCGATTCGCCACCTGGTTATCAGAAGGGGGAAAGGAGAAAATTAATTGTGTGTCGTCTGCGTAGCAATGATAGGAGAGACCAGGTGAGGATATGACAGAGCCAAGTGACTTGGTGTATAGAGAGAATAGGAGAGGGCCTAGAACTGAGCCCTGGGGGACACCAGTGGTGAGAGCACGTGGTGCGGAGACAGATTCTCGCCATGCCACCTGGTAGGAGCGACCTGTCAGGTAGGACGCAATCCAAGAGTGAGCAGCGCCGGAGATGCCCATCTCGGAGAGGGTGGAGAGGAGGATCTGATGGTTCACAGTATCAAATGCAGCAGATAGGTCTAGAAGGATAAGAGCAGAGGAGAGAGAGTTAGCTTTAGCAGTGCGGAGAGCCTCCGTGACACAGAGAAGAGCAGTCTCAGTTGAATGACCAGTCTTGAAACCTGACTGGTTTGGATCAAGAAGGTCATTCTGAGAGAGATAGCAGGAGAGGAGAAGGCACGCTCAATAATTTTGGAGAGAAAAGAAAGAAGGGATACTGGTCTGTAGTTGTTGACATCGGAGGGATCGAGTGTAGGTTTTTTGAGGAGGGGTGCAACTCTCGCTCTCTTGAAGACGGAAGGGACATGGCCAGCGGTCAAGAATGAGTTGATGAGCGAGGTGAGGTAAGGGAGAAGGTCTCCGGAAATGGTCTGGAGAAGAGAGGAGGGGATAGGGTCAAGCGGGCAGGTTGTTGGGCGGCTGGCCATCACAAGTCGCAAGATTTCATCTGGAGAGAGAGGGGAGAAAGAAGTCAAAGCATAGGGTAGGGCAGTGTGAGCAGGACCAGCGGTGTCATTTGACTTAATAAATGAGGATCGAATGTCGTCAACCTTCTTTTCAAAATGGTTGACGAAGTCATCCACAGAGAGGGAGGAGGGAGGGGGAGGAGGAGGAGGATTCAGCAGGGAGGAGAAGGTGGCAAAGAGCTTCCTAGGGTTAGAGGCAGAGGCTTGAAATTTAGAGTGGTAAAAAGTGGCTTTAGCAGCAGAAACAGAGGAAGAGAATGTAGAGAGGAGGGAGTGAAAAGATGACAGGTCCGCAGGGAGTTGCGCTCGGCTGCCCGAAGCCCTGTTCTGTGAGATCGCAATGAGTCATCAAGCCACGGAGCAAGAGGGGAGGACCAAGCCGGCCGGGAGGATAGTGGACATAGAGAGTCAAAAGATGCAGAAGGATACAATCTTCCCAGCTCTGCAGATTTTGCTGCGAAGAGACAGAATCATTAGATCATTTGTTTTGGTACTGTCCATTTGTGGCTTGTTTTTGGACACAGGTCCAGGAATGGCTGAAGGATTGCAATATTTAGCTAACCCTGCAAATAGTACTACTGGGTGATCTGAAAAGTCATAGTCAATTGATCAATAATATAATAATACTTTTAGCAAAAAAAAATATTTTCAATTTACAATCTGTAGAAACAATGAGAATAGAATGGTTCAGAACTTTTGTGAAACATCACAGTACAGTTGAAAAATATATGGCAAATAGAAATCCAATATGGTTGGTGTTAAGAGACAGATGGGAGGTGTTGAATGGAGCTGAAGGATGGGACTAATAACAACTAACAACAACTAATAACAGCAAGATAACTAATGTAGGGCATACTGTGTCCATAATAAGTATATAGGTTATAGGTTGAGAGCTTTTGTGAAGTAGCACAGTTGGAGAGATATGGCATATTGAAGCAAACCGGATGGACATCATGAAAATGATCAGAGGTTGAGGGTAGGGGAAGTTCAGGAGTAAAAACAAACAAAATAAAATAATTGTAAAATTGACTGGGTCCATAAAATTTAAAATGTAAAGTGAGGAAAAAAAGTATTTGATCCCCTGCTGATTTAGTATGTTTGCCCACTGACAAAGACATGATCAGTCTATAATTTTAATGGTAGGTTTATTTGAACAGTGAGACAGAATAACAACAAAAAAATCCAGAAAAACGTATGTCAAAAATGTTATAAATTGATTTGCATTTTAATGAGGGAAATAAGTATTTGTCCCCTCTGCAAAACATGACTTCGTACTTGGTGGCAAAACCCTTGTTGGCAATCACAGAGGTCAGACGTTTCTTGTAGTTGGCCACCAGGTTTGCACACATCTCTGGAGGGATTTTGTTCCACTCCTCTTTGCAGATCTTCTCCAAGTCATTAAGGTTTTGAGACTGACATTTGGCAACTCGAACCTTCAGCTCCCTCCACAGATTTTCTATGAGATTAAGGTCTGGAGACTGGCTAGGCCACTCCAGAACCTTAATGTGCTTCTTCTTGAGCCACTCCTTTGTTGCCTTGGCCGTGTGTTTTGGGTGATTGTCATGCTGGAATACCCATCCACGACCCATTTTCAATGCCCTGGCTGAGGGAAGGAGGTTCTCACCCAAGATTTGACGGTACATGGCCCCGTCCATCGTCCCTTTGATGCAGTGAAGTTGTCCTGTCCCCTTAGCAGAAAAACACCCCCAAAGAATAATGTTTCCACCTCCATGTTTGACGGTGGGGATGGTGTTCTTGGGGTCATAGGCAGCATTCTTCTTCCTCCAAACACGGCGAGTTGAGTTGATGCCAAAGAGCACGATTTTGGTCTCATCTGACCACAACACTTTCACGCAGTTCTCCTCTGAATCATTCAGATGTTCATTGACAAACTTCAGACGGCCCTGTATATGTGCTTTCTTGAGCAGGGGGACCTTGCGGGCGCTGCAGGATTTCAGTCCTTCACGGCGTAGTGTGTTACCAATTGTTTTCTTGGTGACTATGGTCCCAGCTGCCTTGAGATCATTTGACAAGATCCTCCCGTGTAGTTCTGGGCTGATTCCTCACCGTTCTCATGATCATTGCAACTCCACGAGGTGAGATCTTGCATGGAGCCCCAGGCCGTGGGAGATTGACAGGTATTTTGTGTTTCTTCCATTTGCGAATAATCACACCAACTGTTGTCACCTTCTCACCAAGCTGCTTGGCGATGGTCTTGTAGCCCATTCCAGCCTTGTGTAGGTCTACAATCTTGTCCCTGACATCCTTGGAGAGCTCTTTGGTCTTGGCCATGGTGGAGAGTTTGGAATCTGATTGATTGATTGCTTGCTTCTGTGGACAGGTGTCTTTTATACAGGTAACAAGCTGAGATTAGGAGCTCTCCCTTTAAGAGTGTGCTACTAATCTCAACTCGTTACCTGTATAAAAGAAAACTGGGAGCCAGACATTTTTCTGATTGAGAGGGGGTCAAATACTTATTTCCCTCATTAAAATGAAAATCAATTTATAACATTTTTGACATGCGTTTATCTGGATTTTGTTGTTGTTATTCTGTCTCTCACTGTTCAAATAAACCTACCATTAAAATTATAGACTGATCATTTCTTTGTCAGTGGGCAAACGTACAAAATCAGCAGGGGATCAAATACTTTTTTCCCTCACTGTATATAGTATGTATAAGCTGGAAGTAGAGGCCTAAGCGTTGTTGTTCACTAGTTTACTCCAATTAGGGAAGGGGTGGTGGGGTTGGAAAGTAATAAAGGTTAAAAAAATTAATTAAAAAAAAACAAAAAAAACATCCCCGTATGCAACTCTAAATCATGTTAAATTATAAATGAAGCTGGAGAGGGCTGTTTAATTCAGCCTAAAATAACCTACTATAATACTTTTCTTTTGTCTAACTCCTTACTGGGCAAAAACAGAGTTCAAGGGATCTATTTAAACTAGAACCTCCAGTGACATATTAGAAGTGTGGTCATGAGACTGATTTAACACTCACCAAGCCAAAGTCCTTCTTCAAAGATTACTGTTTATTCTCCAGGTTTCTATGTGTTTTCGCTGAGCTGCTATTGGAGTCTGTTTATCTAGTCTGCTTCCTGGTCACTGTATTGGAAAATCCCCTGTCCCAAGTGTTATGTATTGAAGTGGACATTTGTAGGCCATCCATCTATTAACAGAAAATATGCTAATATTGTTATTATATTAGATGTGCAAATTAATCTCTCTGTCCTACAAATGTCAATCACTTTCCAAAATCAACAAATAAAACTTGAGGTTATGGCTATTATTACTGATTCATCACCAGTTGTTTGTCTAAGCAGGCATGGTTTAGTCATTAACCGAATACAGCACCAGGATGTGTGTTCTTTACACACCAAAAAACATCAGTGAGCTACATAGAACAAACCTATTCTGAGGAGCTACTCGCAAGGCCATTTTGTTATCTAAAAACAACATTTTGTGGATTTTCAGCAAGACTCAACAATGGGGAGAGCGTCTATTGTGGTTCTATGGCTGATGCTGACTTTGGGAGTAGGCACAGCTCAAATAGGTAAGAACTGAAACTCATGGTTACATTTGAAGTTAATGGTAGTCTACATAAAGAAATAGCTGCCTTATGTGACTGCATGCTGTTCCAACTCACTGTTGATAATAGTGGGAAGCATAATATATATACACACACATACATACACTACCAGTCAAAAGTTTGGACACACCTACTCATTCAAGGGTTTTTCTTTATTTTTTAAAAATTTTTATGTTGTAGAATAATAGTGAAGACATCAAAACTATGAAATAACACATATGGAATCATGTAGTAACCAAAAAAGTGTTAAACAAATCAAAGTATATTTTATATTTGAGATTCTTCAAATAGCCACCATTTGCCTTTGATGACAGCTTTGCACAATCTTGGCATTCTCTCAACCAGCTTCATGAGGTAGTCACCTGGAATGCATTTCAATTAAAAGGTGTGCCTTCTTAAAAGTTAATTTGTGGAATTTCTTTCCTTCTTAATGCGTTTGAGCCAATCAGTTGTGTTGTGACAAGGTGGGGGGGGTATACAGAAGATAGCCCTATTTGGTAAAAGACCAAGTCCATATTATGGCAAGAACAGCTCAAATAAGCAAAGAGAAACGACAGTCCATCATTACTTTAAGACATGAAGGTCAGTCAACACGGAACATTTCAAGAACTTTGAACGTTTCTTCAAGTGCAGTTGCAAAAACCATTAAGCGCTATGATGAAACTGGCTCTCATGAGGTCCGCCACAGGAATGGAAGACCCAGAGTTACCTCTGCTGCAGAGGATAAGTTCATTAGAGTTACCAGCCTCAGAAATTGCAGCCCAAATAAATACTTCACGGAGTTCAAGTAACAGACACATCTCAACATCAACTGTTCAGAGGAGACTGCTTGAATCAGGCCTTAATGGTCGAATTGCTGCAAAGAAACCACTACCAAAGGACACCAATAAGAAGAAGAGACTTGCTTGGGCCAAGAAACACAAGCAATGGACATTAGACTGGTGGAAATATATCCTTTGGTCTGGTGAGTCCAAATTTGAGATTTTTGGTTCCAACCGCTGTGTCTTTGTGAGACACAGAGTAGGTGAACGGATGATCTCCACATGTGTGGTTCCAACCGTGAAGCATGGAGGAGGAGGTGTGATGGTGTGGGGGTGCTTTGCTGGTGACACTGTCGGTGATTTATTTAGAATTCAAGGCACACTTAACCAGCATGGCTACCACAGCATTCTGCAGCGAAACGCCATCCCATCTGCTTTGCGCTTAGTGGGACTATTATTTGTTTTTCAACAGGACAATGACCCAACACACCTCCAGGCTGAAGGATAAATTAATAGTGTCACTCAATAGTTTATCTTGACTGCCATGTTAATAATCCCATCAACTGGGACGATATCTCAAGAGAATGAAAATCACATCACAGAACATTAGAATGACAAGTGACAGACATACTGCATTGTCTAAATTGATCAAAAACACTTAAAGGTGCAACCTGTAACTTACATGCCCAGTCGTAAGTGTTACCTCTGCACTTGTTTGTAATCTGAGCGGGTGGGCCTTGGTGTATGTAACTGTATGTTTTTATTTGTTAAAACATTTGATTCTTGGCCGAATGTGTTTGTAGTACTTCGAGTTGACACTAGGAAAACTATAGGTACATATTGCACTTTTAAAGATGCTCTATGCAGCAATTGCACCTGAAACATGTGGAATAAAAATGATTGCTTAATTGGGCACCTTTAAAGCCGCAAAATGTAACTTTTTGGGCGACCCGACCAAATTCAGATAGAAATGCTAGTTATAGATCTGTTCTATGTGCTCTAT
Source organism: Coregonus clupeaformis (assembly GCF_020615455.1). Taxonomy (NCBI): domain Eukaryota; kingdom Metazoa; phylum Chordata; class Actinopteri; order Salmoniformes; family Salmonidae; genus Coregonus; species Coregonus clupeaformis. The sequence goes on from NC_059202.1 coordinate 24,975,004, forward strand.
TTCTATGCTTACCGGTCTTAAGTTTAGTTTTTGTCTTTTACTTTCGGTTTTGTACACCAGTCTCAAACAGCTGAAAATATATTTTTAGTTATTGAAGATATATTTCACAGCGGTTAAGATGGTACAATTATTCTCTTGTTTTGTCACATTAACTGAAATTAGGCGAACTATTCGAATTTTAGCAAGCAGGAAATGGGGAGAGTTTTCTGCGTATTGCACCTTTAAGTATACATACCGGTATCCAATGATGACTTTCCCCCTTATGTCCTGATAAGATAAGGTGGAGCGGGCACTGCCACAGTGGCTGACGGGCATCATAGCTGTGACCGGGTTTCTCTTCCTCATCTTCGTGGCGTTTCTGGTCAACAAGGCCTGGTGTCAAGACTCGAGGTGAGCCAAGACACCACAACACTTGACCATCTCCACAGTCCACACAGCTACTGTAGTAGGACAGTCAACGTCTGAAAACGTTTCTTGGCGTCAAATCCTTGCTTCTGCTGTCCTTCTTTGCGCAATTCATCATCCCACTCTCAAAGCACATTGGAGGAGAGGATCCAAGGTTACTGTCTCGGACCTGCTCTGCCAATTACCTACCTTTGAGAACGAGGTGAGGAATCGAGGAAGCGAGGATTTGACAGCTAAGGTTTTCAGACATGGCCATGCACATCATGGTCCTAAAGTAAATCATTTAAGATGTAATGAGTGTTGGGACACAAGTATTGGGTCTTTAGAGTCTCTAGCCCAATCTCGTTTTTCCACCTGCACCCAACGACATGAGATTGACAAGACGTTATAATTGCTTCTGAATCTGAACGTAAGGGAGCATTCTTACTGTATGTTTACCATCTGTTCTCGATTGCATGAAGGCCAGAGACCAAAGAATGTGAGTGTGGGAAGACCCCTGGCTATGTCAAGACCAATGGAGACCACTATGATACCAGTCTGGACATGTTCAGGTAAAATGCCACTTATTCCACTTCATCTCTCTTGTTTTGTGGTCTACATTTCTAACAATACTGGTGACCTACAGATAAATAATGTTGGTGAGTGTGCAATTACAGTAGGGCTTGTGTTCTAATACGTGTGTGTGTGTGTGTGTGTGTGGGTCCCACAGGAGCAGCGATCACGAGAGTGCATATGAGAACATGGACGTTGAAGGCATTGAGGACAAAGTCACTACCATGTGACCGATGAGGACCAATACAAGCCACCAATCTGTGGTTTGTCGTGGACACACACAAACACGTAGTTTCAGAGACATGCGAAGGCAATTTACCAAGAGCACTCCAAGCAAGTATCAAAAAGTTTAAAGATCAGTAGATATCCATTAAAGTGAATCTTAGATATTGATGTCCAAAAACTATTTCTGATTTGTTTTAAAAGCTACAGCACATACAGTATGGGCCTAAAGTGTAATTGAACACTTAAAACCCTTTCCTGCAGTCAAATGACCAAATTGCCCTCTAGTGGCCTCATGGGTGGAATGTTATTAATATCTTTTAAAAAACAGCAGAAAATCTGGTGTTTCTATGTCAAACCGTTTTGTTATACAGTATTTCAGTCTTCTGTGATGTATATACAGTGTAATATTGGGATGTAAACTCAAAATTGAATACATTTCAACTCTATATCTGACATGGTACAGGTGTCGTCTTTTTTTAAAAGCCGATAACCATGTGTGTGAGGTGGATACTTTGGTTTCAAAGTAGATTTGTTTAAAACTACCAAGAAACACTGTGATTTAGCCCACTGCAATCCTCATAACAATGGAAGCAACTGAGATATTCCTTATCAGTGTATCAATGACACATGGTAGAATGACAATTCATTTTAAGAACAGCCACACTTGAAGATTAGAGGGAGGACATGGTGGAAATGGTTGCGGTCCCCTTGTATTTAATAAAACATACATCATCATCAAACAATTCATCAGAAGTCATAAAGAGCATCAATGTAGGAACACAGTCAGTAGGCTACACACATTTAAAGGTAAGACTTGCATCTGTGATCGTAGACAATATATTTTTCATACAATTTCTTCTATAGATATATATACTGTATATCCACGTTATTACAGCATAGCTTGTCACGCATCGTTTGTTTGGATTATAAAAAAAAACAAACATTTTAGTCATTTAGCAGACGCTCTTATCCAGAGCGACTTACAGTTAGTGAATGCATACATTTTCATACTGGCCCCCCGTGGGAAACGAACCCACAACCCTGACGTTGCAAGCGCCATGCTCTACCAACTGAGCTACAGGTGAATAAAGATGTTTTCTGTGGCGCTAAGGTCAAGCAAGTCAGTTCATCAGTGGCATCATAAGAAGGAATTATTGGGAGTTACAGGATCATCATCATCATCAGTACAACTTCTGATGAACAAACACACACGCATGTGTACACACACACACACACACACACACAGCCTATTGCTGAGTGACATGCATAGGACAAGCAAAAATTCTACAGTAGATGGAGAGATCACAGGATGACAGCAGCGCGCGAGAGAGAGAGAGAGAGAGAGCAGTGAGTGGCCAGATATGTATGCGTTTAAAGGGATTGAGCATTAAGACTTGACAGCGCTAGGCTCTCACAGAACTAAGACTGACATATGATAAACACCCACTGTCTATTCTAGCACATCAGAGACTTATGGCAAAGCAGTAGTTCCCTTAAGAGGCTCCACACGGGACTAGTAGAACACTTCCTCTAAATCCTGGGGATGGCAGGTAGCCTAGCGGTTAGAGTGTTGGACCAGTAACCGAAACGTCGCTGGTTTGAATACCCAAACCGAAAAGGTGAAAAATCTGTCAATGTGCAAGGCATTTAACCCTAATTTGATCCAGGGGTGCCATACTACTATGGCTGACCCTGTAAAGACTACCAAGGTGTATGTGACAATAAAACATATATTCTTACAAGCATTTCGCTACACCCGCAATAACATCTGCTAAATATTTGTATTTGACCAATACATTTGTTTTGATTTGACTTCTGAGTATTTAGGGCACACATTTAAGACACAACCTACTAGATATTGCCACCAGATTGCACTTCAACTTTAACTAGGGCGGCAGGTAGCTTAGTGGGTAAGAGCGTTGTGCCAGTAACCGAAAGGTCGCTGGTTCTAATCCCCGAGCCGACTAGGTGAAAAATCTGTCGATGTGCCCTTGAGCAAGGCACTTAACCCTAATTGCTCCTGTAAGTCACTCTGGATAAGAGCGTCTGCTAAATGACTAAAAATGTAAAATGTAAACTGAGACGGGCACGGTTTGAGAGTTAATATGCAGGGTAATATACAGTGTCGACCAGGGTCGTATTCATTAGGGCACAGCGTAGCAAAATGGTTTGCGACGGAAAACAAAAACAAGTATTTTTTCATTAAGTTCAGGTAGTCCCTCCTTGTTTCAGACCATTTTCCCAGTTTGGTGCCTAATGAACACATCCCAGAGGGGGCCTCAAAGTGTCTTGGAGGAACGCGTTGTCACTTCCTGTGAGCGTGGAGGGGTTTACAGGAGACAGACGAAGGGCTCCAAGAGAAACAGTATATCCTGTCATTGTTGGACGTGGCAAGCTGCTCGCCGCTGGACAGGACAGTGTGAAGCTACAGACAGACATGGGTCGTATTCATTAATGCACACCGTAGCAAAATGTTTTTCTTCGTAAAATGAAAACGAGTGTCTCCTATTGGACAAGTTCAGGTTGTCCTTTCCTGTTTCAGTCAATTTTCTTCCATTTGGTGCCTAATGAATACAACCCTGCTACATGATGATAAATGCGTCTCATAACAAGAAAATAATGGATCATTGTTGATTCTCATAGTTCCCAAAAATGATGTAAAAATAATAATTGTTTTACTGTGACAGGCTAAAGAATAAGCTTACAGTAACATACATGTAGTACCATCCATATGACATAAAGGCAGGTAAAACTAAAAGTATTAGCACCTTGTTGAAACGTGTCCAGTCCACTAACACATTAAAATTATAGTTGGTGGAGGATTGGATAGGAAGTGAATGATCCCACTCAAAGCAGAAATAGCATAATATCATAATAGCATATCACAATATCATAGCATCATTTCATAATAGCATATCACAATAGCATAATATCCCATCCCCCTTCAACCAGTAAGACATAGCCTGGTTCCAGACCTGTTTGTGCTGTCTGGTTTGGCGTGACAATGTAGCACAAAAATCTGGGACCAGGCTAGTTAAGACATGGATGTATTTTGACACCATTTCATAGGACCTATAGGCTTACAGGGCTATTCCATAGCCAGCAACAAAGGAGGTAAAGATTTGGCTAACTATTTGGCTACCCTCCATACTCACCCCCACTAGTGTAAAGCAAACCCCAGCAACAGACTCACAATGCCTGATGGAAGTCCTGAGATTCGCCTACATTACATTGTACTGCTAATGGCAACTGATCTGACAAACACACGCATACAGTACACATTTTTCCTGGTCTCGAATTCGAAGCGGGTTCAGATTATTTGTCAACACTTCGTGTACTAATAACCTGTCTCACATCTTAAAAAAAAAAAAAAGCTTCCTCGTGACGCCTACAAAATCTTACAGCAACTTCTTGCAGGACTACACAAGGTACTGTATAGTGACATACCAGCCGGTAGTTGGGTGGCCTTTATAACTGCCTTTTAATGTCTACAGAGGGTGTTATGTCATTCTTACGAGCATGCTATGAAGTGTATTACAAGTGCATGGCTGTTTACCAGTTATTTTGGCCATGTCTAGCCTAATCACTGTTGAACGGAGTAGTGTTGTGTAAAAGCCAGACACTAGGAGTTTAAATTGTGTGTTTGCACCAAGTATGACATGATATGAGACAGATGGACAAGTGTCTGTGATGAATGAGAACGTGTCAACCTGACAGTGACTAGCTAGCATATATTGTGTGCGTGTGTGTAGTATCTGTTCCAGTTTAGTGCATCATAGCCCTGTTCCCTGCCGAGACCATTCCTCCTCGCAGTTTGCACATTAGCAGTAACTGCAGCTAACATCGCTAACGGCTAACCAGTGTCTCCCGATAAGGGAGATGCTAAGCTAACGCTAGGCTAACGGTGAAGAGACCTCCTAAACCAACGGAACCACTCATATTGCTCTATCAGTGTTCTATGAAGAAAGCACATGTGTGATCACACAAATTTGAAATGACACAAAGAGATCGGATATTCACATTGTTCACATATAAAGCTTGCCCCTTTGCTTCCTTGCTTCATAATATCCAAACGTTCACCATTTTGAGTCGTGTATCCAGTCAGTGCAGCGATTGAACCGCCCTCACAGTGAAGCTCCTAAGATGGCACACAGGAAATGAGGTGCCCCTACTCTTATTTCCAATGGTTCACTTGAGGACACAGCTGAACGTGGCACACGTGTTCTCTCTCTCACTGGAACAGCCACCTGTGTTACCTATTGGCTGAATCCTTCCAGAACCAATGCCCCCTTCACGTTAATGGGCTGTTTAAAGGCCTGAAGACGGGCATCAGTTGTTGGTCAACTCCACAGAACATGTTGGAAAGTTCAAACCAGTTCAAGGGGTACAGTGTGTGTGTGAGCTAGGACAGCACTTCCAGGGTGACGGCCCCTCTCTGTCTCTTCAATATGGCCACAGCCAGCTCGTGTGTGGTCCCTTCCAGACTCTCTCCGTTCACAGACAAGATCTGGTCGCCCCTCTTCAGACGCCCGTCCACTGCTGCTGCCCCCTGCAGCGACAACAGGGGAACACACACAGACACACACACGCAAAGTGGTGGAAATAAGAAAATTGGCCTTGTTACAGTATTTTTAAATGCAACCTTATGATCCTTCCTCCCTTTTAAGTAATCACTGATCTGTTTGTGTGTGTGTGTGGGGGGAATCTGCTGCCATCTAATGTCCCAGAGGGGAAATCAGTACAAGTCACATTACCCTGCATGTGTGTGATGGTGCAGAGCTACAGATGGTTACCTTGCTGAAGACAGTCTTGATATAGATGGGCAGGTCTCCATGAGGGCTTCCGAAGCCTCCTACGATGCTGAAGCCCAGGCCGTCAGAACCCTTCTCCAGGCAGATACTCTTTGGCTTGGGGGCTCTGCAGAGAGCATCAAATTGTAAAACAAGCACTGTATAGCTTCAAAACTGGGAAAAAACTATTATTTTGATCTCATGCATCCATTGCTCGGTCTATGAATTTGGGAGCGGTTACATTTCTCCAGCCCTAGCCCTCAGCTGTTTATCAAACAAGTGGCTGGGTGACTGCTTTTTGTTCCTTTAACCTTTAGGGGAGAAGGCACAAAACTGACCTCAGATCAGTGTCTAAGAGAAAATGAGTCCGACTTACTCTGGCTCCCCTGGCTGTGTCTCGGGGCTGCTGCTAGTCGACATACTCTCCACCTGACTGGCTATAGCACTGATGTTGGTGTCAGCGATCACCTTTAAAACACACAGACACACACACACACACACAGATTAGTATGCACAAATGACAGGAGACAAAACAATGCACGTGTCAAGTTTTTCAATTATTATTAACAAGGCATGATCTGTGCATGTGTGTGTCTGTGTGTGTGTGTGTTGTAGACAAGGATGACTGTCAGTGTATATCATATCAACGTACATGCGATTTGTGTTTAAAATCACCCCCCTATTTGAAACCTTTAACATCCTTCATGGCTGAATAGAATTACTGAAGAATGGATTTTACTACAGACAGGTCCTGGATCACAGCCACACAAAGGCCTAATGTAGCAATCATTTATCACTCCTCTCTCTCTTTTACACCCCCCCCTTTAGTTGTCTTTTTAAAATGAAATATTCAGTCAGCCACCTATTGAGGGTGGCGACGGTCTGTCAGCATCTGTTCATTTCCATATTTAATCAACCGAGAGGCAATTAAAAATATGAAAACAACAACAAAGGTTAATTAATGGACGATTAACGGACGACTGGTGGGCTGCGGAGGGAACGTTAGTGGAACGCTTCCAAGCCATCGCCTGCACTTATCTTACAGACACACCTTCTTTATGGAGAGAGAGGTGGAGGGAGAGAGAGGAGGAGGGAGAGAAAGAGGGGGAGGGTAGGGGTAGAGAGAGAGAGAGAGAGAGAGAGAGAGAGAGAGAGAGTGAGTGGGAGAGAGAGAGAGAGAGAGAGAGAGAGAGAGAGAGAGAGAGAGAGAGAGAGAGAGAGAGAGAGAGAGAGAGAGAGAGAGAGAGAATGTTCTCTTCCTTTGTTAGATGGAATCCCCAGCAGGGGGAAACCGCACCACTGGCCACCCCACCACCATGGCAGTACATATCCTGCTGTTCTGACGTGTTGCAGTGATGTCAGAGGGGGAAAAACTGTGTTTTCTTGTTTGCAGTAACTTCTTTGTTGTTGTAATATCGCAAACGGACGTGGCAGTTTGACCACTAAGGATTCCAGACCAAAGTTGCGAACAAGAACGTAAGAGGGGGCAGAGAGAGATCGAGTCAGACAGTAATTGCTGGGTGTCCTGGGTGGTGTGTGTGTGGTGTAATCAGCACCAGGCAGCAGGGCTAGCCCAGTCTAACAGTCCAGACTAACAGCCCAGTCTAACAGCCCAGTCTAACAGCCCAGTCTAACAGCCCAGTCTAACAGTCCAGACTAACAGTCCAGACTAACAACCCAGTCTAACATTCCAGTCTAACAGTCCAGACTAACAGCCCAGACTAACAGTCCAGACTAGCAGCCCAGTCTAACAGTCCAGTCTAACAGCCCAGACTAACAGCCCAGACTAACAGTCCAGTCTAACAGTCCAGACTAGCAGCCCAGTCTAACAGCCCAGTCTAACAGTCCAGTCTAACAGTCCAGACTAGCAGCCCAGTCTAACAGCCCAGTCTAACAGTCCAGTGCTGAGGCTCCTGGAGCCGGACTGATAAAGCAGCATTAGCATAAAGGCCTGATATTATCTGGCAAAACTGCCAGCCGGCTGCAACATGCTGGACACACACACACAGCAGTATCTTCTAATGCACACACATACGGTACACACAGTACACACACTGCTAAACACATACACATGCAGTTCAGTTTTTCAAGAATGTATATTTAAAAAAATGATTTTATTTACATATCTTATCAGAAAACATTTATTTGATGGATGTAAAATAATAGGCAAGTAAAAAGCATAATATGGTTACATTGGGTGATGGGTGTCATTACGTTTGATAACTGATACTTCATTTGACCATACAGAGATGTGTGTGTGTGTGTGTGTACAGTGCATTCGGAAAGTATTCAGACCCCACATTTTGGTACGTTACAGCCTTATTCTAAAAAGGTTTTAATTATTTTTTTCCCTCATCAATCTACACACGATACCCTATAATGACGGAGAAAACAGGTTCTTGAAATTTTAGCACATTTATTAAAAATAAAAAACAGAAATACCTTATTTACATAAGTATTCAGACCCTTTGCTATGAGACTCGAAATTGAGCTCATGTGCATCTTGTTTCCATTGATCATCCTTGAGATGTTTCTACAACTTGATTGGAGTCCACCTGTGGTAAATTCAATTGATTGGACATGATTTGGAAAGGCACACACCTGTCTATATAAGGTCCAACAGTTGACAGTGCATGAGCAAAAACCAAGCCATGAGGTCGAAGGAACTGTCCGTAGAGCTCCGAGACAGGATTGTGTTGAGGCACAGATCTGGGGAAGGGTACCAAAACATTGAAGGTCTCCAAGAACTCAGTGGCCTCCATCATTCTTAAATGGAATACGTTCGGAACCACCAAGACTCTTCCTAGAGATGGCCGCCCGGCCAAACTGAGCAATCGGGGGAGAAGGGCCTTGGTCAGGGAGGTGACCAAGAACCCAATGGTCACTCTGACAGAGCTCTAGAGTTCCTCTGTGGAGATGGGAGAACCTTCCAGAAGGACAACCATCTCTGCAGCACTCCACCAATCAGGCCTTTATGATAGAGTGGCCAGACAGAAGCCACTCTTCAGTAAAAGGCACATGACAGCCCGCTTGGAGTTTGCCAAAAGGCACCTAAAGACTGTCAGACCATGAGAAACAAGATTCTCTGGTCTGATGAAACCAAGATTGAACTCATTGGCCTGAATGCCAAGTGTCACGTCTGGAGGAAACCTGGCACCATCCCTACGGTGAAGCATGGTGGTGGCAGCATCATGCTGTGGGGATATTTTCAGCGGCAGGGACTGGGAGTCTAGTCAGGATCAAGGGAAAGACTCAGACTGGGGCGAAGGTTCACCTTCCAACAGGACAACGACCCTAAGCACACAACCAAGACAACGCAGGAGTGGCTTCTGGACAAGTCTCTGAATGTCCTTGAGTGGCCCAGCCTGAGCCCGGACTTGAACCCGATCAAACATCTCTGGAGAGACATGAAAATAGCTGTGCAGTGACGCTCCCCATCCAACCTGACAGAGCTTGAGAGGATCTGCAGAGAAGAATGGGAGAAACTCCCAAATAGGGGTGTGCCAAGCTTGTAGCATCATACCCATGAAGACTCAATAATCGCTGCCAAAGGTGTCACGTAACAAAATGTGGAAAAAGTCAAGGGGTCTGAATACTTTCCGAATGCGCTGTATATACAGTACAAGTCAAAAGTTTGGACACACCTACTCATTCAAGGGTTTTTCTTTATTTTTACTATTTTCTACATAGTAGAATAATAGTGAAGACATCAAAACTATGAAATAACACATATGGAATCATGTAATAACCAAAAACGTGTTAAACAAATCAAAATATATTTTATATTTGAGATTCTTCAAAGTAGCCACCCTTTGCCTTGATGAAAGCTTTGCACACTCTTGGCATTCTCTCAACCAGCTTCACCTGGAATGCTTTTCCAACAGTCTTGAAGGAGTTCCCACATATGCTGAGTACTTGTTGGCTGCTTTTCCTTCACTCTGCGGTCCAACTAATCTCAAACCATCTCAATTGGGTTGAGGTCGGGTGATTGTGGAGGTCAGGTCATCTGATGCAGCACTCCATCACTCTCCTTCTTGGTCAAATAGCCGCCTTACACAGCCTAGAGGTGTGTTGGGTCATTGTCCTGTTGAAAAACAAGTGCAAACCAGATGGGATGGCGTATCGCTGCAGAATGCTGTGGTAGCCATGCTGGTTAACTGTGCCTTGAATTCTAAATAAATCACCAACAGTATCACCAGCAAAGCACCCCCACACCATCACACCTCCTCCTCTATGCTTCAGGGTGGGAACTACACATGCAGAGATCATCTGTTCATCAACTCTGCGTCTCAAAAAGACACAGCGGTTGGAACCAAAAATCTCAAATATGGACTCATCAGACCAAAGGACAGATTTCCACCGGTCTAATGTCCATTGCTTGTGTTTCTTGGCTCAAGCAAGTCTCTTCTTTTTATTGATGTCTTTAGTAGTGGTTTCTTTGCAGCAATTCGACCATGAAGATCTGATTCACGCAGTCTCTTCTGAACAGTTGAGATGTGTCTGTTACTTGAACTCTGTGAAGCATTTATTTGGGCTGCAATTTCTGAGGCTGGTAACTCTAATTAACTTATCCTCTGCAGCAGAGGTAACTCTGGGTCTTCCTTTCTTGTGGCGGCCCTCATGAGAGCCAGTTTCATCATAGCGCTTGATGGTTTTTGCGACTGCACTTGAAGAAACTTTCAAAGTTCTTGTAATTTTCCGCATTGACTGACCTTCATGTCTTAAAGTAATGATGGACTTTCGTTTCTCTTTGCTTATTTTAGCTGTTCTTAGTCTTTTACAAAATAGGGATATCTTCTGTATACCACCCCTACCTTGTCACAACACAACTGATTAGCTTAAACGCATTAAGAAGGAAAGAAATTGCACAAATTAACTTTTAACAAGGCACACCTGTTAACTGAAATGCAATCCAGGTGATTACCTCATGAAGGTGGTTGAGAGAATGTGGAAAGCTGTCATGAAGGCAAAGGGTGGCTACTTTGAAGAATCACAAATATAAAATATATTTTGATTTGTTTAACACTTTTTTGGTTACTACAGCGCCTTGGAAAAGTATTCATCCCTCTTGCCGTTTTTTCTATTTTGTTGCATTACAACCTGTAATTTAAATTGATTTTAGTTTGGATTTCATGTAATGCACATACACAAAATAGTGGAAATTGGTGAAGTGAAATAAAAAAATTACTTGTTTCAAAGAATTCTATAAAATAAATAACGGAAAAGTGGTGCGTGCATATGAATTCACCCCCTTTGCTATGAAGCCCCTAAATAAGATCTGGTGCAACCAAATACCTTCAAAAGTCAGATAATTATTTAAATAAAGTCCACCTACGAGCAATCTAAGTTTCACATGATCTGTCACATGATCTCAGTATATATACACACCTGTTCTGAAAGGCCCCAGAGTCTGCAACAACACTAAGCAAGGGGCACCGCCAAGCAAGCGGCACCCTGAAGACCAAGGAGCTCTCCAAACAGGTCAGGGACAAAGTTGTGGAGAAGTACAGATCAGGGTTGGGTTATAAAAAAATATCCGTAACTTTGAACATCCCACAGAGCAACATTAAATCCATTATTAAAAAATTGAACCACAACAAACCTGCCAAGAGAGGGCCGCCCACCAAAACTCACGGACCAGGCAAGGAGGGCATTAATCAGAGAGGCAACAAAGAGACCAAAGATAACCCTGTAGGAGCTGCAAATCTCCACAGCAGTGATTGGAGTATCTGTCCATAGGACCACTTTAAGCCGTACACTCCACAGAGCTGGGTTGAAAAAAGCCATTGATCAAAGAATAAAATAAGCAAACATGTTTGGTGTTCGCCAAAAGGCATGTGGAAGACTCCCCAAACATATGGAAGAAGGTACTCTGGTCAGATGAGACTAAAATTGAGCTTTTTGGCCATCAAGGAAAACGCTGTCTGGCACAAACCCACCACTACTCATCACCCCGAGAACACCATCCTCACAGTGAAGCATGGTGGTGGCAGCATCATGCTGTGGGGATGTTTTTCCATCAGCTGGGACTGTGAAACTGGTCAGAATTGAAGGAATGATGGATGGCGCTAAATACAGGGAAATTCTTGAGGGAAACCTGTTTCAGTCTTCCAGAGATTTGAGACTGGGACGGAGGTTCACCTTTCAGCAGGACAATGACCCTATGCATACTGCTAAAGCAACACTCAAGTGGTTTAAGGGGAAACATTTAAATGTCTTGGAATGGCCTAGTCAAAGCCCAGACCTCAATCCAATTGAGAATCTGTGGTATAACTTAAAGATTGCTGTACACCAGCGGAACCCATCCAACGTTAAGGAGCAGTTTTGCCTTGAAGAATGGGCAAAAGTCCCAGTGGCTAGATGTGCCAAACTTATAGAGACATACCCCAAGAGACTTGCAGCTGTAATTGCTGCAAAACGTGGCTATACAAAGTATTGACTTTGGGGGGGTGAATAGTTATGCACGCTCAAGTTCTGTTTTTTTGTCTTATTTCTTTGTTGTTTCACAAAAATATATATTTTGCATTTTCAAAGTGGTAGGCATGTTGTGTAAATCAAATGATACAAACCTCCAACAAATCCATTTTAATTCCAGGTTGTAAGGCAACAAAATAGGAAAAATGCCAAGAGGAGTGAATACTTTCGCAAGCCACTGTACATGATTCCATATGTGTTATTTCATTGTTTTGATGTCTTCACCATTATTCTACAATGTAGAAAATAGTACAAATAACGAAAAAACCTTGAATGAGTAGGTGACCAAACTTTTGACTGGTAGTGTATACAGTGGGGCAAAAAAGTATTTAGTCAGCCACCAATTGTGCAAGTTCTCCCCCTTAAAAAGATGAGAGAGGCCTGTAATTTTCATCATAGATACACGTCAACTATGACAGACAAATTGAGAAAAAAAATCCAGAAAATCCCATTGTAGGATTTTTAATGAATTTATTTGCAAATTATGGTGGAAAATAAGTATTTGGTCACCTACAAACAAGCAAGATTTCTGGCTCTCACAGACCTGTAACTTCTTCTTTAAGAGGCTCCTCTGTCCTCCACTCATTACCTGTATTAATGGCACCTGTTTGAACTTGTTATCAGTATAAAAGACACCTGTCCACAACCTCAAACAGTCACACTCCAAACTTCACAATGGCCAAGACCAAAGAGCTGTCAAAGGACACCAAAAACAAAATTGTAGACCTGCACCAGGCTGGGAAGACTGAATCTGCAATAGGTAAGCAGCTTGGTTTGAAGAAATCAACTGTGGGAGCAATTATTAGGAAATGGAAGACATACAAGACCACTGATAATCTCCCTCGATCTGGGGCTCCACGCAAGATCTCACCCCGTGGGATCAAAATGATCACAAGAACGGTGAGCAAAAATCCCAGAACCACACGGGGGGACCTAGTGAATGACCTGCTGAGAGCTGGGACCAAAGTAACAAAGCCAACCATCAGTAACACACTACGCCGCCAGGGACTCAAATCCTGCAGTGCGAGACGTGTCCCCCTGCTTAAGCCAGTACATGTCCAGGCCCGTCTGAAGTGCATTTGGATGATCCAGAAGAGGATTGGGAGAATGTCATATGGTCAGATGAAACCAAAATATAACTTTCTGGTAAAAACTCAACTCGTCATGTTTGGAGGACAAAGAATGCTGAGTTGCATCCAAAGAACACCATACCTACTGTGAAGCATGGGGTTGGAAACATCATGCTTTGGGGCTGTTTTTCTGCAAAGGGACCAGGACGACTGATCCGTGTAAAGGAAAGAATGAATGGGGCCATGTATCGTGAGATTTTGAGTGAAACCCTCCTTCCATCAGCAAGGGCATTGAAGATGAAACGTGGCTGGGTCTTTCAGCATGACAATGATCCCAAACACACCGCCCGGGCAACGAAGGAGTGGTTTCGTAAGAAGCATTTCAAGGTCCTGGAGTGGCCTAGCCAGTCTCCAGATCTCAACCCCATAGAAAATCTTTAGAGGGAGTTGAAAGTCTGTGTTGCCCAGCGACAGCCCCAAAACATCACTGCTCTAGAGGAGATCTGCATGGAGGAATGGGCCAAAATACCAGCAACAGTGTGTGAAAACCTTGTGAAGACTTACAGAAAATGTTTGACCTGTGTCATTGCCAACAAAGGGTATATAACAAAGTATTGAGAAACTTTTGTTATTGACCAAATACTTATTTTCCACCATCATATGCCAATAAATTCATAAAAAATCCTACAATGTGATTTTCTGGATTTTTTTTTCTCATTTTGTCTGTCATAGTTGACGTGTACCTATGATGAAAATTACAGGCCTCTCTCATCTTTTTAAGTGGGAGAACTTGCACAATTGGTGGCTGACTAAATACTTTTTTTCCCCACTGTATATATTGTGTGTCTGTGTGTGTATGTGTTCCATGTGTGTGTGTGTGTGTACCTGGAAAATTATGCTGCCGTAGGCATTCTTCAGCATGGTGACCACATCCCCATGGGACAGGCCATCCAGAGACTGGGAGTTGATACTCACAATTCTATCACCCACCTGGAGGACACACCCCCACACACACACACCCCCACACACACACACACACATGTGCCAGCGTGAGCCATCACAAACAGTAAGGGGATTCTAAGACACTGTGATGTGGGCTCACACACACAGACACACACACACACACCTTGAGCCTGTGCGTCTTGGCTGCCACCCCGTTGGCCTGGATCATAGCCAGGAAGATGGGGATATCCCCCAGAGGACTGCCCTTCCCCCCAGCTATACTGATCCCCAACGCATCAGTAGGACCCTGAGAGAGATCGTCAATGCTATTATCATTATTAATAATAAAATATTATAGAAGAGGATGTTGTGATTGTTGTCATATTTTTCATGCCAATAAAGCTTCTAGAGTTGAATTGGCACAGTATACAGTATGGTCTATAAATATAAATTAGCATATCATAACTGGAGACAGCTCAACTTACCCTTGTGATCTCCACAGTGCGCATCCCTGTTTCTGCAGCTACGACAAACCCAGAGAGGGAAAAAGATGGGGATGGGAATTACACACAGAACTAACTGGGATTTCTATTGACAGGGCAGTTTCTGAGCCTTTTCCAACATCTACACTGTCTGTGGGAAGGGTCCGGGTCTGGTCAATCCTCTCTGTGGAAAGGGTCTGGTCCTACTTTCTGTGGAAAGGGTCTGGTCCTACTTTCTGTGGAAAGGGTCTGGTCCTACTTTCTGTGGAAAGGGTATGTTCCTCCTCTCTGTGGAAAGGGTCTGGTCCTCCTCTCTGTGGAAAGGGTCTGGTCCTACTTTCTGTGGAAAGGGTCTGGTCCTCCTCTCTGTGGAAAGGGTCTGGTCCTACTTTCTGTGGAAAGGGTCTGGTCCTCCTCTCTGTGGAAAGGGTCTGGTCCTCCTCTCTGTGGAAAGGGTCTGGTCCTACTTTCTGTGGAAAGGGTCTTGTCCTCCTCTCTGTGGAAAGGGTCTGGTCCTACTTTCTGTGGAAAGGGTCTGTGTCTGTGTCTGGTCCTAATTTACCTGCACTCTGTGATGACGTCATGCTCTCCGTCATTGGCTTCCTGACGTTATTGAGGAGCTGAGAGGTGGAGGGGGTGGAGTTTAGCGGGGGGTGGGGCGTGACGATTGTGCTGCTGGCACTGACGTGACTCATCTGCTGGAGGGAGGAGGAACAGAGCTATGATCCAGTCAGGAGAAAACACACACACATGCACAGCATGCTGCCCGGTGGCAGTGAGTTTGGCTGGGTGGGTGAGTGAGTGACATACAGGTGACACCAGAAGGAACCTGGTAAACGTCCATCAGTCGGCCATTTTGGCTTCCATGCATGTGATGAATGGAGAGAGGAGGAGAAGGAGGGGAGACAGGAGTATTAATGACACAGCAGCCAGGGTCAGTCGCTGACTGAGCTTCTGCATGCAAGCTCCCATGCAGCGGGGGTGAGAATGGGCGCACACACGCGCACACACACACACACACACACACACACACACACCTGGCTTCCCTGGGAGGTGCGTCTGGAAGAGATCCAGGAGGCAGCCTTCAGTCGGCCCAGCTCCAAGAGCACCACCCCCCTGGCACACTGCAGAGGCACAGGTAGCGCAACAGCACGTAACTACCAGAGCAGAGCAGCTAGGGACTAACCTTACAGTGTCCACTTCCTAGTGCACTAATGTCTGATGGCATAGAACTGCAACCTGGTAGGATCTCCACTTCCATGTTTACTACTGAGGACAGGACATGCACTTCAACCTTACAGGGTCTCCATCTCATAGGCCGCGTCCTAAATGGTAACCTATTCCATACACTAGTGCCATTTGGGACTCAGTCATAGTGCACTACTTTAGACACAACCCAACCCATGTAAAGAACCTTATTTGTCAAGTGCACAGGATAAGGTGCTACTATATACCTCAGTGAGGGCATTGTAAACGTAGTGTACATCACTGTAGCATGGGCACACAAAGCACCCACTTCAGAGGGACTCCACATTGTAAAGAACTGCATCCAGAAAGCCCCTCAGCTCTACCAATGCAGCTTAAAACACACCACTTCATTAGAGAGCACTGCAGCCTTTGAACATAACTGTACCAATGGTGACCCCTTGTGGAAGAAGGAAGAAGAGTTTGGTGGCTACTGACAGACTTGGTATAGAGCGCTTGCCAGCTTGTAGTCCAAAAAAACGGAAATGATTTTACCTCTGGTTCGGTCAGCCATTGCTATGGGCAAAATGAATTGGGAAAGAATAGGGTTTTGGAATAAATGCCTTAAATAAGGTCTGAGGTTAACACAGGCTTAGGAGATCTTATACATTTTGTTCTATGAGATAATATAAGTCAGTTAACATGACCTTTATGAATTATGAAGCCTTTATATGCTAAATCTGCTTTTATTATTACATAAATGCATAAAAATTCACAAAAAGTGACGTTAGCTGATTAAGATTATCTCATAGAACAAAGCATATAATATCTCCTAAACCTGTGTTTACCACAGACCTTATTTTCGGCGTTTATCCAAAAACCCTCCAAAAACATTAATTTTCCCATAGGCTTTGTTCAACGAACAGTGCCTACAAAAAGACTCCATTACTATTGCTCTCTATTGTTTTGGACTGTGACAGTGAGAGGGATGTTCTTTGATGTGTTACTTTGATGTGTTTCAAGTATAAGCTGTTATTTGTTTTAGTGTAGTTCTTTGTTTTTGTCTGTGAAGGCTGGAGTTATTTGTTTGTCTGTGAAAGCTGGAGTTATTTGATTGTCTGTGAAGGCTGGAGTTATTTATTTGTCTGTGAAGGCTGTAGTTATTTGATTGTCTGTGAAGGCTGGAGTTATTTGTTTGTCTGTGAAGAGTGTAGTTATTTGTTTGTCTGTGAAGGCAGTAGTTATTCGTTTGCCTGTGAAGGCTGTAGTTATTTGTTTGTCTGTGAAGGCTGTAGTTATTTGTTTGTCTGTGAAGGCTGTAGTTATTTGTTTGTCTGTGAAGGCTGTAGTTATTTGTTTGTCTGTGAAGGCTGTAGTTATTTGTTTGTCTGTGATTACGGTGATTGATTACTGTGTTTTTTTTGTAATTGCGGAGTGTTTGTCTATGATGGCAGTTTTATTCAAACTGGACTGAAGGCCATTTCATACATCAAGTCTATGTGGTTGTTTTTTGGTGTGACGGTGAGCCTTTAGGTCTGTTCCACCCCCCCACCCCTCACCTTGAGAATGGCAGCTACCGTCTCCTGCGAGGCCGGCCTCATGTCGTCTCTGTTGACAGAGAGAATCTGGTCCCCCTGCATTAGCCGGCCATCCAGCTCGGCTGCGCCCCCTTTCACCACGTCCGAGATGAACACCCCCGTGCCGTTCCTACCATACAAATTAAAATATTTGATTTATTCCTATGGGTACGTATGCTCAAAATGGATCTCATCTTTGCCATCGAAAGGAGAGTGTGTAGGTAACCAAAGCACACTACTGACAACTAATTCCAGGTAAGAGTGTAGAAAATAGCTACAGCACAGATCCTCCTTACACCTCTTGCTGGTTCACATTAAACTCCCTGCTTGTGGTGAAACTTCTGTTATGAAGACACACCGAGTGTGTGTGTGTCAGTGAGTTGCTACTGTACCTCTTGCCAACAATACTGAGGCCCAGGCCACGGCCGGCCTTCTTCTGCAGTTCCACACTGAACACATCCAGGTTTTCCTGGTTGCGATACTGCGCCTCGTCCCGTAGAACCTTAAGACACACCTTGGCCGGTGTCTGCCTTAGGGCTGTGATGGCGTCCTCGTGGGCCGCGCTGCGCAGGTCCACGCCATTTACCTGGATGGTCGTACACACACACACACACACACACACACACACACAGTCACTCACTCCTTTATCCCTCTAACACCTACTGAAAGCCAGATAAATTATAGCAGTTCTGTATAATTCCAGTAGATGGAGACATTGTCTAAATTGAGTGCACTGGGGAACATGACACGACAATGTGATGTAAGATATGAGGTTATAAGAGGTGCAGAGTTAACTGTGATCGTTTATTTTCAACTGCACAGTTAGCAGACCTGTTGGACAAGATGAGGAGAGAGCGAGATAGACAGTTAGAGAGACAACATCATCGCTGCCAGTTTTAACGTTTTTGAAAAAGCTAACATAAGTGCATGTGATAGATGGGAGTAATAATACATATTTTGTTGCAATCTTCAGTTGTCTCCTCTTTCCTATTAAGAGGCATGAAAAAGTATTATTGTGATATAATGCTTACTTAATTGAGAATGTAGAGCATTTGAAATTGGGGGCGGCAGGCCCATTCTAAACAGATATGGAAAGGTCGCTGGTTCAAATCCCTGAGCCGACTAGGTGAAAAATCTGTCGATGTGCCCTTGAGCAACCCTATTTGCTCCTGTAAGTCGGTCTGAATAAAAACATCTGCTAAATGACTAAAATGTAAAATGAGAGACAGAGGGAAGGAGAGAGAGAGCTAGAGAAAAGCCTCACCTTACTGGAATTTAGCTAAAATATTCTAGGTGTGCAAAGAAATTCCCCAAGCCTAGCCTGTAAGGTAGAACTCAGGAGATTCTGGACACTGTAATCCAGAATATTATCATCACAAGAGAGACTGACCCTTCAGAGCAACTGGCCCAAAAGCACCAGCTAAATTCAACAATTCAACCATCAATAACAAAATTCAAACAAATAGAAATCTCTATCTAAAATTCATACACTAATTATTGGCAAAACTATATTCTATCTAAAAACAAACTTAAATATTACAAAATTCTAAACAGATATCGAATTATCACAGCACCTCGTCAAAATCCAATATTTCAAACAAAGACATCAACAATGTACAGACCGATCGCCTGGCAACAGGATGCCATAAAACAAACATGAGACGCAGAGAAAAGAAAGACTTTGTAAGCATTGTGGGTCAGGTGAAGTACAGGATGAGCAGCTCTTCCTACTTCACGGCTCCACATATGCTTCAATCTGAGGTATTTATCTCATTACATTTGAAAAACGTATTGCAGGATTTCTTAAACTGCCTGTTGAGGAGATGTATTTTGTTTTTTCTAGGAGAAAACATGGAGACAGTAGACCTTGCTGCAGAGCATGTCCTGGCCTGTCATACTATACTATAAGAGAGACAACAGTTCCCACCATTTTTTTATTTAATGTCTCAATTGTTGCTTGTTTGTTTTATTTTGTGTGTATCATTTTTTCGTGTATGATTCTTTTTTTTGTGTGGATGTTTATAAATATTGTTGCTCAAATACATTGTTCATTTTTGTAATACTTCATATACAGTTGAAGTCGGAAGTTTACATACACTTAGGTTGGAGTCATTAAAACTTGTTTTTCAACCACTCAACACATTTCTTGTTAACAAACTATAGTTTTGGCAAGTCGGTTAGGACATCTACTTTGTGGATGACACAAGTAATTTTTCCAACAATTGTTTACAGACAGATTATTTCACTTATAATTCACTGTATCACAATTCCAGTGGGTCAGTTGTAAGTCGCTCTGGGTAAGACCGTCTGCTAAATGACTTAAATGTCAATGTAAATGTCAGTAGTTTACATACACCAAGTTGACTGTGCCTTTAAACAGCTTGGAAAAGTCCAGAAAATGATGTCATGGCTTTAGAAGCTTCTGATAGGCTAATTGACATCATTTGAGTCAATTGGAGGTGTACCTGTGGATGTATTTCAAGGTCTACCTTCAAACTCAGTGCCTCTTTGCTTGACATCATGGGAAAATCAAAATAAATCAGCCAAGACCTCAGGAAAAGAAATGTAGACCTCCACAAGTCTGGTTCATCCTTGGGAGCAATTTCCAAATGCCTGAAGGTACTACGTTCATCTGTACAAACAATAGAACGCAAGTATAAACACCATGGGACCACGCAGCCGCCATACCGCTCAGGAAGGAGATGCGTTCCGTCTCCTAGAGATGAAAGTACTTTGGTGCGAAAATTGCAAATCAATCCCAGAACAACAGCAAAGGACCTTGTGAAGATGCTGGAGGAAACAGGTACAAAAGTATCTATATCCACAGCAAAACGAGTCCTATATCGACATAACCTGAAAGGCCGCTCAGCAAGGAAGAAGCCACTGCTCCAAAACCGCCATAATAAAGCCAGACTACGGTTTGCAACTGCACATGGGGACAAAGATCGTACTTTTTGGAGAAATGTCCTCTGGTCTGATAAAACAAAAATAGAACTGTTTGGCCATAATGACCATTGTTATGTTTGGAGGAAAAAGGGGGTAGCTTGCAAACCGAAGAACACCATCCCAACCATGAAGCAGCATCATGTTTTGGGGGTGCTTTGCTGCAGGAGGGACTGGTGCACTTCACAAAACAGATGGCATCATGAGGAAGGAAAATTATGTGGATATATTGAAGCAACATCTCAAGACATCAGTCAGGAAGTTAAAGCTTGGTCGCAAATGGGTCTTCCAAATGGACAATGACCGCATAGAAAATGTGTGGGCAGAACTGAAAAAGCGTGTGTGAGCAAGGAGGCCTACAAACCTGACTCTGTCAGGAGGAATGGGCCAAGATTCACCTAACTTATTGTGGGAAGCTTGTGGAAGGCTACCCCAAACGTTTGACCCAAGTTAAACAATTTAAAGGCAATGCTACCAAATACTAATTGAGTGTATGTAAACTTCTGACCGACTGGGAATGTGATGAAAGAAATAAAAGCTGAAATAAATAATTCTCTCTACTATTATTCTGACATTTCACATTCTTAAAATAAAGTGGTGATCCTAACTGACCTAAGACTGGGAATGTTTACTAGGATTAAATGTCAGGAATTGTGGAAAACTGAGTTTAAATGTATTTGGCTAAGGTGTATGTAAACTTCCGACTTCAACTGTACATTGCTTTGGCAACAATGACAACCACCATTCATGCCAATAAAGCATTTATTGAATTGAATTGCATTGAGAGAGAGAGACAGATAGAGGGACAGAGAGCGATAGAGAAAGAGAGAGAGCGAGAGCGAGCGATAGGGAAAGAGAGAGCGAAACAGAGGGAGAGAGAGAGAAAGCGAGAGAGAGAGAAAGAAAGAAAGAGCAAGACTAACCTCCAGGATCTGATCTCCAGCCCAGAGTCGTCCATCGCGTGCCGCCGCCCCCTCCTCATACACCTCATGGATCACTATGGCATCCTAAAGAGAGAGAGAGAGAGAGAGAGAGAGAGAGAGAGAGAGAGAGAGAGAGAGAGAGAGAGAGACAAAGGTAGAGGTGATCAAAGCTAGGCTATATGTCTTCTAACTGGACTGAAAGCCTCTTGAAAGATCAGTGGAAACATAATTAATGTATGTTTCTATGCTGTCCTTGGGCAACATGGCTACAGATCATTCAATTAAATGGCAGTAGCTGCTGCTGTGTGTTCTAAGGAAACTGAGAGAGAGAGAGAGAGAGAGAGAGAGAGAGAGAGAGAGCTAGGCTACTCTGCAGTGCGGCTGTGGCTCTCACCTCTGGCTGAGATGGAGACAAGTTGACGTAACCTGTCATGGTCAACATGGTCGGCCCTGAGCAGGGCTAGCAGTCTTACCAGCTGGGTGTCTTTGCCTCCTACGATGCTGAGGCCCAGGCCAGAGCGACCCTTGGCGATCTCTATGACTATCTCCTGGCCTGGAACGATAGGGCACGTGGCTGGGTCTACAGCATAGGTAGAGGGAGGAGAGATAAAGAGAGTTTCTGTTATTAAACCTCAAGGCAAGAGAGTTTATATTGTTGGTTGTCTTCTTTATAATTAATATTATGGAATATACTGTATAACACACATAAACAGGTGTCAAGTCACAACTTTCTGCACAAAGAATTTAATAGATAAATTAATAGACAGCTGATATTGAGTAAAACAGTTCTTCCCCAGTGAGCACAAGACGTTGAAAATACGTATTTTCAACATCTTGTGCTCACTGGGTCCCTAGCCCTGTAAATGGCCTGCTAGTTGTGAGTGTGGGTCCATACCTTTGCTGCAGTACTCAAAGTCTGGGCTGGTGCAGGAGGAAGGCAGGGAGGAGGCAGGGGGGGACACCAGCCCCCCTTCCACAGAGCTCACCACAGGCAGCTTACTGGAGAGCCGACAGGTTTTGGACAGGCTTGCAGTCTGCGCACACACACACACACACACACATTTTAAATACTTTATTTGAATCCACCAATCAAAGTGACAAAAAAAGGATCCAAACATTTCAAAGGTCCCTGTATGCATGGCACTCAAGGGTACAGAAAGCACCTCCTTCTCCTTCTTCTGCCCACGACAGCTGAAACAGAGCAGTACCTAGCCAATTGCTTTGCCCTAGTTCCTGTCAGGCCTGCAATCTGGAGGCCACGCACTGCAAGCCTGTGTACGTGGCCGAGACCTCCAAATATCAGTGCCACCAGCTTGCACCTACACCCAAGGCTGTCCAAGCATGCCATGAGGGGCTGGTATTTAAGCAGCTTCTCGGCAAAGGCCTGCTCCATGTAGCCGTCAAATGAGCAGCCCACTTCCAAAATGAGCCCCTCCCCGTGGCCTCCCCCCACAATAACAATATCTGGCGTATTTGGCACACAGGAAAACACATCATCATCAACATCAAACCAGCTTCCTCTTACACAAGAATGTTTCTGCATGTGTGCTGTTGGTGAGACATGTTGTCTCACCTCGCTGGCTATCAGGTCAACAAGGCGGTCATGTCTAGCAATGTACAAAACAGCAGCCATTCACAACATGGGCAATGGACTCCATTACATTTGACTCATGTAGAATACAAAATGGGTCATGGTTTGCAGGGTACCAGAGTGCTAGATTATATTTTGTTGGTAGAACTTGCAGCCTCCCCTTAACAGTAAAGGTGAGAATGTCTTCGCCAATGGCAGCATTCTGGTATATGGAATGGGAGACAGAGTGGACAGCACAGTCCAGAGCAGAGAGTTTCCCCTGCAGCCTCAGGCCAGTCCAGTGTTGCAGTAGCTGCATCCGTCTGATACCAAGGAGTGTTGTCCTGGATGTAGGATGAGATGTTCCACCATGGGTGACAGAAGCCTCCACAACAACACCGCAATCTGCCACAACTGCAATTTTTACATTTTACTCATTTAGCAGACGCTCTTATCCAGAGCGACTTACAGTTAGTGAGTGCATACATTTTCATACTGGCCCCCCATGGGAAACGAACCCACAACCCTGGCGTTGCAAGCGCCATGCTCTACCAACTGAGCTACAGGGGACTACACAGAGGCAGTCACTGGCTCAGTTTGCACCGTGTCCACCTGAGCTCCACTCCAGTCCGGTTGCACAGGTCATTGAGGTCCGGCCAGTCTGACCAGACTCCAAAGCCCGCAGCAAGTGTGTCCAATTTTCCATTGGCCTTCCTCCTGAAGCCCAGGAAGTTGTCCTCAGTGTCCCTGGCCAGTGGAACCTTCCTCCTGAAGCCCAGGAAGTTGTCCTCAGTGTCCCTGGCCAGTGGAACCTTCCTCCTGAAGCCCAGGAAGTTGTCCTCAGTGTCCCTGGCCAGTGGAACCTTCCTCCTGAAGCCCAGGAAGTTGTCCTTAGTGTCCCTGGCCAGTGGAACCTTCCTCCTGAAGCCCAGGAAGTTGTCCTCAGTGTCCCTGGCCAGTGGAACCTTCCTCCTGAAGCCCAGGAAGTTGTCCTCAGTGTCCCTGGCCAGTGGAACCTTCCTCCTGAAGCCCAGGAAGTTGTCCTCAGTGTCCCTGGCCAGTGGAACCTTCCTCCTGAAGCCCAGGAAGTTGTCCTCAGTGTCCCTGGCCAGTGGAACCTTCCTCCCCTGTAGGTCCAGAAGGAGGGAGGCTCTGGCTAACTGTCACATCGTCACTGTTGAGCATGTTCAGTCTGGTAGCAGTGCAAACCACTCAATATTCGGGACTTCTAAACCCCCCTCTCTTTGGCTCAGGAAGACAACATCACGTGTGGTGTGTGTGTTTAAGCATAGCCACTTTCTCACCACTTGAACAGTTTTGTTATTCATTTCCCTCAGAACCTTCTGTGGGATTTGCACATTTGCAAGCAGATGTTGAATCTTTGCTAGGGCCACCTCTCTCACAGCTTCTAGCTTCATGACCACAGGCAGAGGGGAAATGTCAATCATATCAAGCCTGGTTGAATACTCATGGACGAGCTCCTCAACTTGTTCCCCCCACTCGCCAGCAACATTAAACTTATGTCCAAGATAACTATATGTTTCGTGACGAGAGTAAACTCTGATTGGTTTATTCGTTAGTGTAAATGTTGGGGGCTTATCAGTTCTAGACTTGTACCAGCGCTTACCTCCGCTGCATCTTTCATAGAACACTGCATATTTAGTGTCTTTCACTTCCTGCCCAGACCATTTCAAAAAGTCATCTGTGCGAGAAAGCATGTCTTTGATAACATGCTCCTCTCTGGAGGAGATCTGAAAGTCATCAGCATACCCCTGTCCTGGGTTCGGTGTCCGCACATGGGCTGGGGCACACTGGCATTGCCATTTCAGACACTGGTTGATGGATGACGTTAACAGCACTCAATGGGTAGCCGGTTTTTATGCCAACCCTGAGTGGGATTGGCTCAGTCAGCTGCTTCACGCACACACACGCACACACACACACACACACACAGCAAAACACAACAGAAACATAAATATCATTCAATATTTTACCAGATATTTAAAATAGCTGCGATTAACTGAATAATGCATTTTACTGTTAAATATTAAACACAAGTTGTCTGATACTGTGAGGTCGCTCTGATTCATTCTACCTTCCATTGCACTACATGGAGTGTTAGGGATAGAGGTAACCCAAATCCACTGTCATGCTCACCTGCTCCAGAGGGGTCTTGGCAGCTGGCACAGTCACACTCTCCGAAGACTCAGCCGCCTCCTTCTCTGAGGCCTTGAGCTTCTGCAGAGAGCACAAACAAGAGTTACAAGCATGAACACACACACAACACACACACACACACTAGGTCAGAAGAATACAGGTCACAGGTTTGAATTCATCACCCTGGAAAACTTCAAAAGGAAAGTGCATTTGTTTTGGTTTGTGCAATGACTGCCTGGTGTTCATGTTAGGGGTGTGACTGCCTGGTGTTCATGTTAGGGGTGTAAAAGTGACTGCCTGGTGTTCATGTTAGGGGTGTAAAGGTGACTGCCTGGTGTTCATGTTAGGGGTGTAAAGGTGACTGCCTGGTGTTCATGTTAGGGGTGTAAAGGTGACTGCCTGGTGTTCATGTTAGGGGTGTAAAGGTGACTGCCTGGTGTTCATGTTAGGGGTGTAAAGGTGACTGCCTGGTGTTCATGTTAGGGGTTTGCAATGACTGCCTGGTGTTCCTGCTTGACTTTTAAGTTGCTCAACTAATTTAGACCTGAGAAATCAAGTCAGTAAACAACTCAGTGGCTTGTTGCCTGGACACACGGAGGCTCTCAGGCTGGTAGGGACTTGTAGGGTGCAAAGAGGAAGTAACACATGGGCTGACCTTTGAGGAAGTCTCTCCCTCTCGGAGGATCTTGAGTGTCGCTTCTCTGGACACAAACTCCGTAGCTGTGTTCCCACTGGACCCAACACTGGGATTCACCTGTGTGTGCGTGTGTGAGCGAGAGGCAGAGAGAGAGAGAGAGAGAGAGAGAGAGAGAGAGAGAGAGAGAGAGAGAGAGAGAGAGAGAGAGAGAGAGAGAGAGAGAGAGAGAGAGAGAGAGAGAGAGAGAGAGAGAGAGAGAGAGGAGAGAGAGAGAGAGAGAGAGAGAGAGAGAGAGAGAGAGAGAGAGAGAGAGAGAGAGAGAGAGAGAGAGAGAGAGAGAGAGAGAGAGAGAGAGAGAGAGAGAGAGAGAGAGAGAGAGAAATACAGGTCAGAGCAACAGAATTGCCAAGACACTGAGCAGAACATTTATTAAAAAGACAGCTAGACGTAACACTTCAATCCAACATCAGGTTCGTATTCATAAGTATATGCAAAATGTAGCAAAACAGGGTTTCTTTGCAACAGAAAAAGAAAACAAGTGTTTCTTATTGTCCAGGTAGTCCCTCCCTTTATCTGTCAGTTTTAGGACAGGTAACAGAGCGTGGGGAGTGGAGCCTCTTACCCTGCTGATGGAGATGGAGGCCTCCAGGGGTCCCCTGCTGAGGGCCAGACTCTCTGGGGGTTGGGGCTTCTCTGTGGGGGCCGGAGCCACTACCACCGCTGCTGCTGTTGATTTGGGGGGATGAGTCTGGGATAACAATAATGATGATGATGATTGTGATGGTGATGATGATGATGATGGTCATGATGATGATGGTGGTGGTGATGATGATGGTCATGATGATGATGATGATGATGGTGGTGATGATGATGATGATGATTGTGATGGTGATGATGATGATGGTGGTGGTGATGATGATGATGATGGTGATGATGATGATGATGATGGTCATGATGATGATGATGATGGTGGTGGTGGTGATGATGATACATTGAGTCAACACATTCAAAGTAGAAAGTTGTCAACTGCACTGCCATTCCTTCCAATTGAGTTCATATCTCCAGATAAGTGCACTGATCAGATATGTGCAACAAAAAAACATGCATGTTTTGGATAAGAAGGGTCCATTTTGGACCAAGGGCTGACGATTTCTGATAGATTTCAGTTATTGTTTTGTTGCTTTTGGAGGTGCGTTTGTGTTTAGGCCTGAGCAGATGCTTTCGCATAACATATCTGATCATCAGCTTTTGGATGACCATTCGGTCATAGGAGTGTATGTGTGTAGCTAGGTGTGTGTGTGTGTGTGTGTGTGCATGAGAATAGGACTCACCTCAGTGGAGGAGAGGACAGCAGGAGGGTTTGGAAAGGGGGGAACGGCCATCTGGTTGATAGCATCTTCATTCCTATAGGAAAGGAATGGGGAAGATGAAAAAGAGAGAGAGAGAGGAATAGAGAGAGAGAGGGAGAGAGAGAGAGGGAGAGGGAGGGAGAGAGAGAGAGAGAGAGAGAGAGAGAGAGAGAGAGAGAGGAGAGAGAGAGGAATAGAGAGAGAGAGAGGGATAGAGAGTTAGAGAGAGAGAGGAGTAGAGAGAGAGAAAGAGAGAGAGGAAGAGAGAGAGGGATAGAGAGTTCGAGAGAGAGAGGGAGAGATAGGGAGAGAGCGAGGGATCGAGAGAGAGGGATAGAGAGAGGAATAGAGAGGGAGAGAGTTAGAGAGAGAGAGAAAGGGATAGAGAGTTAGAGAGAGAGGGAGAGAGAGAGGAGAGAGAGGGAGAGAGTTAGAGAGAGAGGGATATAAAGAGAGCGAGAGAGAGAGAGAGAGAGAGGGAGAGAGAGAGGGATAGAGAGAGAGATAGAGGAGTAGAGAGAGAGAGAGGAATAGAGAGAGAGCGATAGAGAGAGAGAGAGAGGGATAGAGAGAGGGAGAGAGGAATAGAGAGAGAGAGAGAGAGAGGAATAGAGAGGGAGAGAGAGGAATAGAGAGAGAGAGAGAAAGGGATAGAGAGTTAGAGAGAGAGAGGAGAGAGAGAGGGAGAGAGTTAGAGAGAGAGAGGGATATAGAGAGAGCGAGAGAGAGAGAGAGAGGAGTAGAGAGAGGGATAGAGAGAGAGGGATAGAGAGAGAGAGAGAGAGAGAGAGAGAGAGGGAGAGAGAGAGAGAGAGAGAGAGAGAGAGAGAGAGAGAGAGAGAGAGAGAGAGAGAGAGAGAGAGAGAGAAAGGGATAGAGAGTTAGAGAGAGAGGGAGAGAGAGAGAGAGGAGAGAGAGAGAGAGAGGAATAGAGAGAGAGAGGGATAGAGAGAGGGAAAGAGTTAGAGAGCGGAGCGAGAGCGAGAGAGATAGAGAGAAGGATAGAGAGAGAGAGGGAGAGAGAGAGAGAGAGGGAGAGAGAGGAATAGAGAGAGAGGGAGAGGAAGAGAGAGAGAGAGAGAGAGAGAGAGAGAGAGAGAGAGAGAGAGAGAGAGAGAGAGAGAGAGAGAGAGAGAGAGAGAGAGAGAGAGAGAGAGGGGGATAGAGAGAGAGAGAGGAATAGAGAGAGAGAGGGATAGAGAGTTAGAGAGAGAGAGGAGTAGAGAGAGAGAAAGAGAGAGAGGAATAGAGAGAGAGAGGGATATAGAGTTAGAGAGAGAGAGGGAGGGATAGGGAGAGAGAGAGAGGGATAGAGAGAGAGGGATAGAGAGAGGAATAGAGAGGGAGAGAGGAATAGAGAGAGAGAGAAAGGGATAGAGTTAGAGAGAGAGGGAGAGAGAGAGAGGAGAGAGAGGGAGAGAGTTAGAGAGAGAGGGATATAGAGAGAGGGAGAGAGAGAGAGAGAGAGAGAGAGAGAGAGAGAGAGAGAGAGAGAGAGAGGGAGAGAGAGCGAGTTTTTATAAAACCTTTATTTTATACTCAAGTGTTTACACAAATAATGGCACACTGCCTTTTCAGAAATGAAACAACAAATGTCATTCCTAAATAAAAATTAAAACAAAAATTAAATAAAAATACAAAAGCATATATATATATATATATATATATATATATATATATATATATATATATATATATATTGTGACGTCACGAGAGGCTACACAGCTTTCAGCGGGATTGCTCAAGTAGTGCAAGGAGACCAGGTTCAACCAAAACAAGGATTTTATTAAAGGTCTTGGGGAAACTAACGAAAGTATAACACAATACTGTTCTCTGGTGGCTCTTTAAGGGTTAACAGTTCAGGGATGTCTCTTCCACATCCAAAATCATAACTCTCCTCGCTCAAATAACTTTTCCCCAGTCTTACTGTCTTCCACGTTGCAGCTAGTGGCCAACCCAGCAAAACGTCCTTCCAAACGTCCCACACGTATTTCCACAGGTGCATATATCCAAAGGTGAGTATTTCCCAAAGGTAAGTATCTCCAAATCATTATATTCCTCATGGAAGTGGACGTGCAGCACTCTTGTCCTCCAGAGAGCCCAGGTTGGAGACTGTGTCTCTTCCCTTCCAAAACCTTCAGCTCATCAGCTCCTCATTTGTTTCAGCTGCGTGGGAAGATTGGCCATAGAGGGTTGGAGTTCCCGACCATACCAGCAGATGGAGCCATAGCTGTCTGGGTTTGCAGCCACCTCAGGGGGATGTAACGTCCCTCCAGGACACAGCCTCTCGTGACATCACACATCCCCCTCCTCGGGACCGACGTCCTCGTCGGGGTAAAGGCAGCGAAGAAGGCATCACGCCGGGAGAGGGCGTCCGCATTGCCGTGGTGCTTGCCAGACTGCTCTCTCTTCAACTCCTCCAACTCTAGGACCAGGGACTCAGCCTCCTGTTGTCTCTCCTTGAGTTTCTTACTGAACGCATCAGCCTTGGTTTTAGCAGAGTTTAGCTTCTGTTGAGCAGCTTTCAGTTCCTTCTCTCTCTCTGCCTCCGCATTCTTCATCTTGTTCTCCAACACCTTGTACTTCTCCTCTGCCTTCTTCTGGACCTCCTTACTACTGCGCAGGGTCTCCTCACACTCCTCGATGGTCCTGCGCAGCCTCTCCAGCTCCTCCTGTTGCTTAGGGAAGGAGCTCTGTTGGAGTTTAGCCTGGAGGATATCTAACTCTTCTGTCTTCATGTCTAACTGTTGCTTTAACAAACGATACCTCTCAGCGGTCCCCTTCAGACCAGACAGTTCTTTGTCCAGATTCTGTAGCTCCGTCTCTGTGTCGGTCTGGGCACCTGCCATCCCTATCAGAGCCCGGGGCGGGAGTGAGTAACTCGGAGGATTGCACCGGAGCCTTCCCAGGATGAGTCTTGCCTCTCCGTTTCCGAGGTACTCGGGTTATCCTCTCCTGAGACTCTCTCCAGAGTGGGTAAAAGGCTGGGCAGTCTCGTCCAATTAGGACAGGGACGGGGAGGGAATCAACCACCCCGCCGTCGTGTGTATGGTTCCCCGTGTGCTGGTCATTGTAAGTTCAGTAATGGGGTATTCTCTGGTGTCCCCATGGACACAGGAAACTGGGAGGACTTTCCCCCGGGGTCAGACACGTTGGGCCCACCAAATCCTTACGCACCAGGGTGGCCCGGCTACCAGAATCCAGTAAGGCCTCCACATCATGGTGATTCACAGTTACCGGGCAGGTGGGGGGTCGATCTGGGCCGCCATCTACGACTCCCAAGAGCGAGGCAAAACGGTGTGTGGGTGCTGAGCTGGAGGACTCCGCAGTGGGCATAGGTTCATCGGCTGGTTTCCCACACTGCCAGGAGATATGTCCCATCTCCCCACACCGGTAACACTGTCGAGTTTCCCCCTCCTGGTGTACTCTTCTTGGACCCGCCTGGTTTCTGGCTCCCCCTGGAGCCGGGATAAGTCCTGACGTGGCTGGGTTCGAGACCTTGGGGTCCTTTGGACGGGTTCTTCCCATTTGTGGTGGGGCCGCACTCCTGGGGTCTTTTTGGGAAGCATTCAGCATCTCCGCTGTGGCCTGGTACTTTTCCACAGCTTCCACGGTCAGATCAGCCGTGGTCAAGGCCTGTTGACTGATGAACCGTTTTGCCTCATAAGGCAGGGCGCGTAGGTAACGATCCACCACAACGGCCTCCACCACCGCCGCTGCTGTATTCCTCTGCGGATCCAGCCATTTCCTTGCGATTCGGACAAGTTCATGCATCTGCGCCCGAGGAGGTTGGTCTGGTTGGAAGGTCCAGCTGTGAAAGCGCTGGGCCATACCAAACTTTGTGAGTCCATATCTGCTGAGGATCTCAGACTTCAGGGCATCATAGTCAGTAACCTGGTCAGGGCCCAGGTCCCGGACAGCATTCAGTGATTCCCCGGTTAGAAAGGGGCTAACAGACCAACCCACTGTTGCTTGGGCCAGGCTTCCCTAGTGGCCGTGGCCTCAAATGCATGCAGGTATGCCTCAATGTCATCGGTAGCTCCCATCTTAGATATAAAGTCACTTGCCTTTATTGGGCGGGTATTTTGGACAACCCTCTGTCTCTGCAACTGCAATTCCTCTGCCTTCAGAAGGTTGGCTTTCTTCTGCTCCTCCAAGAGAGCCACGTTTGCTTGCATCTGGCCGTGCTGGCCAGCAACAAGGGCTTTCAATATGTCCTCCATTTCAGTCGGCGGGGAGCCTACGGCCAACTTGGAAAACTGGGTGATCAAACCTTCGATATCCTCCTCTGACATGCACTATTAACGCTTGAGCGTTCCCGTATTCTCCACCATCTGTGACGTCACGAGAGGCTACACAGCTTTCAGCGGGATTGCTCAAGTAGTGCAAGGAGACCAGGTTCAACCAAAACAAGGATTTTATTAAAGGTCTTGGGAAACTAACGAAAGTATAACACAATACTGTTCTCTGGTGGCTCTTTAAGGGTTAACAGTTCAGGGATGTCTCTTCCACATCCAAAATCATAACTCTCCCTCGCTCAAATAACTTTTCCCCAGTCTTACTGTCTTCCACGTTGCAGCTAGTGGCCAACCCAGCAAAACGTCCTTCCAAACGTCCCACACGTATTTCCACAGGTGCATATATCCAAAGGTGAGTATTTCCCAAAGGTAAGTATCTCCAAATCCTTATATTCCTCATGGAAGTGGACGTGCAGCACTCTTGTCCTCCAGAGAGCCCAGGTTGGAGACTGTGTCTCTTCCCTTCCAAAACCTTCAGCTCATCAGCTCCTCATTTGTTTCAGCTGCGTGGGAAGATTGGCCATAGAGGGTTGGAGTTCCCGACCATACCAGCAGATGGAGCCATAGCTGTCTGGGTTTGCAGCCACCTCAGGGGGATGTAACGTCCCTCCAGGACACAGCCTCTCGTGACATCACAATATATATATATACATTCAACTCATTTCATCAACAAAAAATTGTTTCCCCTCCTCCACAAAACAAACCGCTCCTTCGTAAGCACACTTCTCCTCAAACAATGGGGGATCTTTTACAGCCGAGAAGAACTCAAAATCCACTTTTATTCTCGCTTTCACTAATCCTTTAAAAACACATCTTACATCCTGCCCATATCCCGTTTCTATCTTGTTTCCTACTCAGAAAAACGGACATCTTAGCTTGTCCCACAATAAAATGTAACAGTTGACATTTTCTTTCTGTTGCTTACTATATTGAAACCCAAAATAAAAACAGTGTTATTGAAAATCTCCCCTACAGCTTTAAACAAAGACTCCAGCATTTCCAAGAGAGGCTTTATCCTCTCACACTCCATAAAACAGTGAAAAACGGTTTATCTTATGTTACAAAAAGGACATCCATCTCCAACATCTGAGTTAATAACAGATACAAAAGAATTAACTGCAATGATGCCATGTAAAACCCTCCATTGCATATCACCAGTACCCTTTTGTAACTGAGGCTTGTACAGTGCTCTCCATGCTGGCTTTACCTTGTCATCAATGCCCAATTGTACCCTCCATGGAGTGTATTTTCTATTTTTCAATGTATCTTTATTCAACACCTTGACACACCCCCTATATAAGTATTTCCCATTCACCTCATCCAAACCCACCTCTTCCAACCATCTCAAATCCAGTAATAACGCCTTTCTTTCTGACTCTGGGACATTGGGTGTAATCCCTAGTCTTGGAAATGAGACGTTTTCATCTTGCACCTTCTTCTTATGGCTAATAAGCATACAACACTCTTCCATCCATTAAGGTGGGCCCAGCCATGGCCATGAACTGTTTTAAGGTGATGATTTTGCCCTTCACAAGAATCTTGGAGAAATGTGGAACAGCTGCAGTTATACAATCCAGTATTGCCCCATACACCAGAGGTTCCTCCAACAGCCAATGCACTGACTCCGCTGAAGTGCGTCTGGACACCTTCATTATTCTCCACACCCTAAGAAACCTCTGTAAAACGGAGGTACTCCCTCCCTAGAAATCTGGCTACTATCAACCAAAAATAAAGCCTTCTTTAAACCTAATCCCCCAACCTGCTGTAATACAAGACCTGCCACCCCTCTCCAAACCACATTTTCCGGTCCATAAAGCAACCTTTGAATAAACTGAAACCGGAAAGCAGCAGTCCTACTAGCAAGATGTACAAGACCTTGTCCCCCCTCCTCTTTTGACAAATACAAAACACTTTGTGGAACCCAATTATATTTATCCCAAAATAAATCTACAATAATCGCCTGTATTTTAGCCAGAAGGCCAGATGGTGGCTCTAAAACTGACAACCGATGCCACAGTGCAGAGGCAATCACATTGTTAACTATAATAGTGCACCCCCTATATGACATACGAGATAACAACCAACGCCATCTCCTCATCCTCCCTTCCACCATTTCAACCACCCCAATCCAAATTTTTTCCATTGTCCCCTCATCTCCTAGGTACACTCCAAGATACTTAAAACCTCACTTACACCATTCCAGCACCCCTGGCAAAGCCAAGATCCCTCCAGACCATTATCCAATCTGTAAAGCACAACTTTTTTCTCAATTTACCTTTGCAGAGGATATTCCCCTAAAACGATCAACCATTAGACTCAAACTATCCACCTCTGCTTGATTTTCCACTAAAATAACTACATCATCAGCATAGGCTGAGAGACAAATAGGAGGAATATCCTCTGAAAGGTACACCCCTTCAATGCGACTTCTAATGCTATTTAGTAGTGGCTCTATAGCAATGGCATATAACATTCCAGACAAAGAACATCCCTGCCTAATACCTCTACACACTTTAAAAGGAGCACTCAAGCCACCGTTAACTTTCAATACACTTTCAATGTCACCATATATCACCCTTATCATGGCAATAAAACCAGAGCTGAAACCAAACGCCTTAAAAGTGTGCCATAAGTATTGATGTTCAACTCGGTCAAATGCCTTTTCCTGATCAATTGAAATAAGACCAGCATCCAACCCAATAGCCCTAGAGACGTCCAAAAAATCCAGAATCAGAGAAATGTTATCCCCTATCTGCCTTCCGGGAACACAGTAGGACTGGTCCGTATGTATGATTTGCCCCATCACCTCCCTCAGCCTGTTGGACAAAGCCTTTGACAGGATCTTATAATCAGTGCACAATAAAGCCACCGGCCTCCAATTCTTCACCTCCCTAGGGTCACCCTTTTTGGGCAGTAGGGTGAGGACAACCCTTCTGCAGCTTATCGGTAGTAACCCTCCGGTCAAACTATAATGAACTACTGCTAGCCAATCCTCTCCCAACATAGCCCAAAAAGACTTAAAAAAGTAAACGGGAAGCCCATCAATGCCTGGTGCCCTTCCATTTTCCATGCCTTGTAATGCAGTGTATAGCTCCTGCAAAGACAATGGTTGCTCTAGCTCAACCTGAGCTTCTGCAGCCACCTGTGGGAGCCCATCAAGGAACTGCGGGGTCACTGTTTTATCCTCTTTGTACTCACACTTGTAGAGATCAGCATAGAACTCTACTGCCCTCTTTCTAATTTCACTAGGGCTAGTGAGCTCCTGTCCAACAGCTGATTTGAGACAATGAATAATTATTCTTTGTCCATTCTTTTTCTCTAAACCAAAGAAAAATTTGGATGAGGCATCCATTTCAGAGATTCCCTGAAACGTATTTCTCACCAATGCCCCCTGTGCTCTGATACCCAGCAGGTCTGCCAATGCAGCTTTTTTCCTCTTGAGGGCCTGAGTATGGCCTCGATCTCCTGTGGTCTCAACCAACGTCAGGAGTTCCACTATTTCAGACTCCAGGGCTTTCATTGATTTGGTGATGTCTTTGGTGACATTGTGTATTGTGTATTGAATTACAGAATTGTGTATGGTGACATTGTGTATTGATTACAGAATTGTTGAATCTGGATTTTCCCTATATCCCACCACTGTTGAAGGGATACAAAACTGGCATTTTGAGACCTCAACCTCTCCCAGAAAAAACTAAAACATTTCCTGAAGTGAGCATCACTCAATAAAGTTCTATTAAAATGCCAGTATGCGCTTTTGGGTTTTACAGCGTTAAAAAACACCACATTTGTTATTAAACAATGATCAGAAAATCCCACTGGGGTTATCACACTTGATTTATTTGCAAATTATGGTGGAAAATAAGTATTTGGTCAATAACAAAAGTTTCTCAATACTTTGTTATATACCCTTTGTTGGCAATGACACAGGTCAAACGTTTTCTGTAAGTCTTCACAAGGTTTGCACACACTGTTGCTGGTATTTTGGCCCATTCCTCCATGCAGATCTCCTCTAGAGCAGTGATGTTTTGGGGCTGTCGCTGGGCAACACGGACTTTCAACTCCCTCCAAAGATTTTCTATGGGGTTGAGATCTGGAGACTGGCTAGGCCACTCCAGGACCTTGAAATGCTTCTTACGAAGCCATTCCTTCGTTGCCCGGGCGGTGTGTTTGGGATCATTGTCATGCTGAAAAACCCAGCCACGTTTCATCTTCAATGCCCTTGCTGATGGAAGGAGGTTTTCATTCAACATCTCACGATACATGGCCCCATTCATTCTTTCCTTTACACGGATCAGTCGTCCTGGTCCCTTTGCAGAAAAACAGCCCCAAAGCATGATGTTTCCACCCCCATGCTTCACAGTAGGTATGGTGTTCTTTGGATGCAACTCAACATTCTTTGTCCTCCAAACACGACGAGTTGAGTTTTTACCAAAAAGTTATATTTTGGTTTCATCTGACCATATGACATTCTCCCAATCCTCTTCTGGATCATCCAAATGCACTCTAGCAAACTTCAGACGGGCCTGGACATGTACTGGCTTAAGCAGGGGGACACGTCTGGCACTGCATTATTTGATTCCCTGGCGGCGTAGTGTGTTACTGATGGTAGGCTTTGTTACTTTGGTCCCAGCTCTCTGCAGGTCATTCACTAGGTCCCCCCGTGTGGTTCTGGGATTTTTGCTCACCGTTCTTGTGATCATTTTGACCCCACGGGGTGAGATCTTGCGTGGAGCCCCAGATCGAGGGAGATTATCAGTGGTCTTGTATGTCTTCCATTTCCTAATAATTGCTCCCACAGTTGATTACTTCAAACCAAGCTGCTTACCTATTGCAGATTCAGTCTTCCCAGCCTGGTGCAGGTCTACAATTTTGTTTCTGGTGTCCTTTGACAGCTCTTTGGTCTTGGCCATAGTGGAGTTTGGAGTGTGACTGTTTGAGGTTGTGGACAGGTGTCTTTTATACTGATAACAAGTTCAAACAGGTGCCATTAATACAGGTAACGAGTGGAGGACAGAGGAGCCTCTTAAAGAAGAAGTTACAGGTCTGTGAGAGCCAGAAATCTTGCTTGTTTGTAGGTGACCAAATACTTATTTTCCACCATAATTTGCAAATAAATTCATTAAAAATCCTACAATGTGATGTTCTGGATTTTTTTTTCTCAATTTGTCTGTCATAGTTGACATGTACCTATGATGAAAATTACAGGCCTCTCTCATCTTTTTAAGTGGGAGAACATGCACAATTGGTGGCTGACTAAATACTTTTTTCCCCCACTGTAGACATAATATGACATTTGAAATGTCTTTATTCTTTTGGAACTTCTGAGTGTAATGTTTATTGTTAATATTTATTGTTTATTTCACTTTTGTTTACTATCTACTTCACTTGCTTTGGCAATGTTAACATACGTTTCCCATGCCAATAAAGCCCTTAAATTGAATTGAAATTGAGAGAGAGAGAGAGAGAGAGAGAGAGAGAGAGAGAGAGAGAGAGAGAGAGAGAGAGAGAGAGAGAGAGAGAGAGAGAGAGAGAGAGAGAGAGAGAGAGAGAGAGAGAGAGAGAGAGAGAGAGAGAGAGAGAGAGAGAATTGCATTAGCAGTAATCAATGGTGTGGAAAGTGTGATGTGCAGAGAGCCAATGTTAATGGGAGCATCTCCTCCTGTGTATCCGAGCGTGTGTTTGTGTGTGTGTGTGTGTGTGTGCATGTAGTGGTATTGATTGGTCAGGACATCAGAGAGAGACATCAGGTATAAACATGATCAAGGACATTATTTCCATCCGTCTAGATCGATATCCTCCTGACCTAAGGGGAACATATGATATCCTCCTGACCTAAGGGGAACGTACACTACCGTTCAAAAGTTTGGGGTCACTTAGAAATGTCCTTGTTTTCGAAAGAAAAGCAATTTTTTTGTCCATTAAAATAACATAAAATTGATCAGAAATACAGTGTAGACATTGTTAATGTTGTAAATGGCTATTGTAGCTGGAAATGGCTTCTTTTTAATGGAATATCTACATAGGCGTACAGAGGCCCATTATCAGCAACCATCAGTTCTGTGTTCCAATGGCACGTTGTGTTTGCTAATTGCACTCACTAACTGTAAGTGGCTCTGGATAAGAGCGTCTGCTAAAATGACTAAAATGTAAAAATGTAAGTTCAGGTACTCCCTCCCTGCTTCAGTCGGTTTTCTTCAGTTTGGTGCCTAATGAATATGACCCAGAGAAACACAGATGGCCACAGGCCCAGTTCAAAATGGACAACTAGCACTTGTGGAATCAATGATGAATAAGACCGGTATATGCTTCTACATATCCAATCCTTTTCCTCTTCAGAAGTGCCTAGGGGGTTGAGGGTGATAGATCTTGTGATTCTGGTCAAATCTGCAGAGGACAAATGGAAGCTATGATGGAGAAAGCCAGACAGAGTCATGTTCGGTTCGGGATTGAGAGGGCCAGCCAGGCTAGATATTGATCGTCTCTCACAGCAGGTGATTTGGCTCTGGTTCAACGGCTGGGATAGTACCACCTGAGCCCAATTCAACCTCCATACAGCAGGCAAGCTCAACATTGCATGGTCAGAATAGGCTTATGCTCTCTCTTTCTCTGAAGAGAATAGTCTCCATTAAACACAGCAACAATGTACTTGAGGTGGCTTGACATAAATTAGTATCATAATCAGCTAGTGTACATTAGTAATGGTAAACATATTCAATCCATCTATATTGATAATGATAACTATAGGTATTAACCTGTATCAGTTGCCAATAGCATCAATCATTTGTTGATGAAATGATATCATTACAGTTAATGAAGGTCAAGTAAGTCACTTCAGGGAAAAAGCAATCAGCAACTCAAATATGCATCCCTCCACAGGCCAGCATTCTCCAGTTCTTTTACATCTTCCTGTCCTCACTCCCTAGATGGGGACCTATTTTGCACATATTTTTCTTTCTTTTCGTTCACTCTCTGTTTGTGTCGTAATGGAATCTCCCGGCGATTCCCATGCTTGTCTGTATGTTCAGGGCTAGGTTTCCCTGGTTGAGATTACAATACACAGCCTGGTGGTGTTTACACTAGGAACAGCAAACACGGGAAACAAAACAGTTTGGTGTTTGTCCCCCCCACCTCAGGGGACTAGTACGAGGTGAGGACATGAGAAATATCAAAGCTGACAGATACCAGAGAGCCCCCGGGTTAGCGCTAAAGGAGTGAGACGCGGAAAGAGGGAGGGGAAGACGAATCAATAACCACTCCCTATTGCATGCAAATGGCTCTGAGCGGATTGCACCAAAACGAAATCAGGTTACAAATAGTTTGCAGACTGCAGAGGCGACAACTGTTAATGGATTTACAAGGCATAGGCTGGTGGTGCTCAGTGAGAAGAGCCGTGTGTGGTAATTCACATCAGTTGTTTGATTTATAAACCTTCTATTAAGTCTAAGCAGTCTACAGTTACCATAAATACACAAGAAGGGGGGTAAAATAAAAATATATACAGCTGGTCCCAATTTGCTCCCTACCTCTTCCCCTTGGCCCTTTAACCCTTCGATGTCTGTGAAAGCAATATAGTGGAAGCTCAACCACTACACTGCTTATACCTGTGCAGACCCGTCAGATCAGCAAACATAGAAGGGTAGGGAGCGAAACAGGGCCGACAGGTGCTATAGACTGATGAGAGTTACAAGTGGTTCACCCTTTGCAGCAGAGGAGTGTGAGCGCAGGCATCTCGTCCGATGTCGTCCTATAGAATGGATCCTTCTGTATCTTGTGACACCTTACGTCACTGGAAGCAGAGCCACAAGGAGGTCATGAGCTGTCAGTCAAATGAGTAGGTTCAGAATGCGTAGGTTAGAGACTCATAAATATCAAGAGGCTCTATGAGTTGACTCCATTCCTTTCCTTTGTCATCCTTGGGCTCTCTCTTGTCAATGTTCTCTCCTCTCCTCTCCTCTATGGTGCCCTTCTTTTTTTCCTCTCTACTGTCCTTGTCCCATCACCTCCTTTCGTTTCTTGTCATCTTACCTTTTATGTGGTTTCAGTCAGAACCGGTGGGGATGCGCTCTTAACTCCATCCCGGGGTATATCTTGGCTTTGTCGTCTCCGATAGACAGCCAGACCGTCAGACAGCCAGACAGACACAGGGAACGGCCAAGAAGAGCAGGAGCAGCTGACTTCTCCAATCCACAAGGAGGGTCCTCAGGTGGCTGCCCAGCCCAGTACCCGGTGATGATATCCTGCTATCCTTCCTGTTCACCTCTCAAGTGGTTGTGAGTAGTGTTGTGGTTCCCTTGCTTCAGACCCTCATCTCTCTCTCTTCCCCTTTACTTCCCTGTCCTTGCCTCTCTCTCTACTTCTCTCACTTCCTCTCTCCATATTCCTTTCCTGCGCCTCTCTCTTTCCCTCTTCCTCCATCTCTCTACACCTCCCTCCCTTCCCCGTTATTGTCTCTGCCTAGTAAGTGACCCTTTTCCAATTACGTTTAATTCGTTTTTTTCCCCTCTTCCACGAAGGTGACAGTAGGGACAGTGGGAATTTATGAATCAATCTGTTGCTTTATCCCCACACACCCCCTTTCTCCCACAGCTATAAGAAATTGTGTCCAATCCATAGTAAGCTGACAAGGTCGTAGGATGTGTTGTTTGCTTGTGTGTGTGTGTGTGTGTGTGTGTGTGTGTGTGTGTGTGTGTAACGAAAAACGCTCGCCTTGCGTCACGGCACTAACTCATATACGTGGCGCGAACAGGTGGACCGACACTTTACCGTTTGCCCTTTCTCCTTCCTATCGATAGTCTGGCCGACTCAGAAGCGCCCTGTCCTTTCGACGTCCCATTGCTCATTGCCAAACGATCATTGACTCGATATATGCAGTGCATTCGGAAAGTATTCAGACCCCTTCACTTTTTCCACATTTTGTTACGTTACGGCCTTATTCTAAAATGGATTAAATATATAAAAATCCTCATCAATCTACACACAATACCCCATAATGACAACGCGAAAACAGGTTTTTAGACATTTAAAAATGTAAAACAGAAATATTTACATAAGTATTCAGACCCTTTGGTATGAGACTCGAAATTGAGCTCAGGTGCATCCTGTTTCAATTGATCATCCTTGAGATGTTTCTACAACTTGATTGGAGTCCACCTGTAGTAAATTCAATTCATTGGGCATGATTTGGAAAGGCACCCCCCTGTCTATATACAGTGGGGGAAAAAAGTATTTAGTCAACCACCAATTGTGCAAGTTCTCCCACTTAAAAAGATGAGAGAGGCCTGTAATTTTCATCATAGGTACACGTCAACTATGACAGACAAAATGAGAAAAATGTTTTCCAGAAAATCACATTGTAGGATTTTTAATGAATTTATTTGCAAATTATGGTGGAAAATAAGTATTTGGTCAATAACAAAAGTTTCTCAATACTTTGTTATATACCCTTTGTTGGCAATGACACAGGTCAAACGTTTTCTGTAAGTCTTCACAAGGTTTTCACACACTGTTGCTGGTATTTTGGCCCATTCCTCCATCCAGATCTCCTCTAGAGCAGTGATGTTTTGGGGCTGTCGCTGGGCAACACAGACTTTCAACTCCCTCCAAAGATGTTCTATGGGGTTGAGATCTGGAGACTGGCTAGGCCACTCCAGGACCTTGAAATGCTTCTTACGAAGCCACTCCTTCATTGCCCGGGCGGTGTGTTTGGGATCATTGTCATGCTGAAAGACCCAGCCACGTTTCATCTTCAATGCCCTTGCTGATGGAAGGAGGTTTTCACTCAAAATCTCATGATACATGGCCCCATTCATTCTTTCCTTTACACGGATCAGTCGTCCTGGTCCCTTTGCAGAAAAACAGCCCCAAAGCATGATGTTTCCACCCCCCATGCTTCACAGTAGGTATGGTGTTCTTTGGATGCAACTCAGCATTCTTTGTCCTCCAAACACGACGAGTTGAGTTTTTACCAAAAAGTTCTATTTTGGTTTCATCTGACCATATGACATTCTCCCAATCCTCTTCTGGATCATCCAAATGCACTCTAGCAAACTTCAGACGGGCCTGGACATGTACTGGCTTAAGCAGGGGGACACGTCTGGCACTGCAGGATTTGAGTCCCTGGCGGCGTAGTGTGTTACTGATGGTAGGCTTTGTTACTTTGGTCCCAGCTCTCTGCAGGTCATTCACTAGGTCCCCCGTGTGGTTCTGGGATTTTGCTCACCGTTCTTGTGATCATTTTGACCCCACGGGGTGAGATCTTGCGTGGAGCCCCAAATCGAGGGAGATTATCAGTGGTCTTGTATGTCTTCCATTTCCTAATAATTGCTCCCACAGTTGATTTCTTCAAACCAAGCTGCTTACCTATTGCAGATTCAGTCTTCCCAGCCTGGTGCAGGTCTACAATTCTGTTTCTGGTGTACTTTGACAGCTCTTTGGTCTTGGCCATAGTGGAGTTTGGAGTGTGACTGTTTGAGGTTGTGGACAGGTGTCTTTTATACTGATAACAAGTTCAAACAGGTGCCATTAATACAGGTAACGAGTGGAGGACAGAGGAGCCTCTTAAAGAAGAAGTTACAGGTCTGTGAGAGCCAGAAATCTTGCTTGTTTGTAGGTGACCAAATACTTATTTTCCACCATAATTTGCAAATAAATTCATAAAAAATCCTACAATGTGATTTTCTGGATTTTTTTCTCTCAATTTGTCTGTCATAGTTGACGTGTACCTATGATGAAAATTACAGGCCTCTCTCATCTTTTTAAGTGGGAGAACTTGCACAATTGGTGGCTGACTAAATACTTTTTTTACCCAATGTAAGGTCCCACAGTTGACAGTGCATGTCAGACCAAAAACCAAGCCATGAGGTCGAAGTCACTAGCCGGCTTCCACATGGGCCCTGCACTTTAGAGGCTGCTGCCCTATTTACATAAACCTGAAATCACTGGCCACTTTAATAAGGTTTACATATTTTTGCTTTACTCATCTCATATGTATTTCTGTATTCTATTCCACTGTATTTTAGTCTGTGCCACTCCGACATAGCTCATCCTAATATTTATATATTTCTTAATTCCATTCTTTTACTTTTAGATTTGTGTATATTGTTGGGAATTGTTAGATACTACTGCACTGTTGGAGCTAGAAACACAAGCATTTCGCTACACCCGCAATAACATCTGCTAAATATGTGTATTTGACCAATACAATTTGATTTAGAGCTCCGAGACAGGATTGTGTCGAGGCACAGATCTGGGGAAGGGTACCAAAAAAATTATGCAGCATTGAAGGTCCCCAAGAACACAGTGGCCTCCATCATTCTTAAATGGAAGAAGTTTGGACACACCAAGACTCTTCCTAGAGCTGGCCGCCCGGCCAAACTGAGCAATCGGGGAAAAAGGGCCTTGGTCAGGGAGGTGACCAAGAACCCGATGGTCACTCTGACAGAGCTCCAGAGTTCCTCTGTGGAGATGGAGGAAACTTCCAGAAGGACAACCATCTCTGCAGCACTCCATCAATCAGGCCTTTATGGTATAGTGGCCAGACGGAAGGCACTCCTCAGTAAAAGGCATATGACAGCCAGTTTGGAGTTTGCCAAAAGGCACCTAAAGGACTCTCAGACCATGAGAAACAAGATGCTCTGGTCTGATGAAACCAAGATTGAACTCTTTGGCATGAATGCCAAGCGTCACGTCTGGAGGAAACCAGGCATCGCTCATCACCTGGCCAATACCATCCCTACGCTGAAGCATGGAAGTGGCAGCATCATGCTGTGGGGATGTTTTTCAGTGGCAGGGACTGTGAAACTAGTCAGGATCGAGTGAAAGATGAACGGAGCAAAGTACAGAGAGATCCTTCATGAAAACCTGCTCCAGAGCACTCAGGACCTCAGACTGGGGCGAAGGTTCACCTTCCAACAGGACAATGACCCTAAGGACACAGCCAAGACAACGCAGGAGTGGTTTCAGAAAAAAAGTCTCTGAATGTCCTTGAGTGGCCCAGCCAGAGTCCAGACTTCAACCCGATCGAACATCTCTGGACAGACCTGAAAATAGCTGTGCAGTGACGCTCCCCATCCAACCTGACAGAGCTTGAGAGAATCTGCAGAGAAGAATGGGAGAAACTCCCCAAATACAGGTGTGACAAGCTTGTAGTGTCATACCCAAGAAGACTCAAGGCTGTAATCGCTGCCATAGGTGTTTCAACAAAGTACTTAGTAAAGGGTCTGAATACTTATGTAAATGTGATATTTCAGTTGTTGTTTTCTATAAGTTTTTGACCTCTCCTCCTCCCTTGAATTGGCTGCAATTGAATCACAGCTACTGTAAAAACAGAAGAGAACCCAATCGAATCACGGCTACTGTAAAAACAGGAAACAAGAGAGAACACACTGAAGACTAGTCTGCAGAGTACACACGACTAGTGGGATAGAAACAAGTGAAATTCAATCAATCTGAAAACCAATCT
This sequence comes from Coregonus clupeaformis, assembly GCF_020615455.1. Taxonomy (NCBI): domain Eukaryota; kingdom Metazoa; phylum Chordata; class Actinopteri; order Salmoniformes; family Salmonidae; genus Coregonus; species Coregonus clupeaformis. The sequence continues at coordinate 25,019,046 of NC_059202.1, forward strand.
AAAAGAAGAGGCTGGAAAATCCCTATAAACCTAATTGTGTGTATGTGTGTGTGTGTGTGTGTGTGATGAATTGAGATCGGTGTATTATCTCCTCATGTCTATGGCCATTCAACACCGTTCAGGGACACTGAAGTACAAACACCTCAGAAGGTCAACAGCATAACCATGGCCAAGTCCCTTACTATAAGGTCAAGTCCCTTACTATAAGGCCAAATCCCTTACTATAAGGTCAAGTCCCTTACAATAAGGCCAAGTCTCTTACAATAAGGTCAAGTCCCTTACAATAAGGTCAAGTCCCTTACTATAAGGTCAAGTCCCTCATAATAAGGCCAAGTCCCTTACTATAAGGTCAAGTCCTTTACTATAAGGTCAAGTCCCTTACTATAAGGCCAAGACCCTTACTATAAGGCCAAGTCCCTTACTATAAGGCCAAGTTGGTGTCCACATCACCAACGAACTATCATGGTCCAAACACACCAAGACAGTCGTGAAGAGGGCACGACAAAGCCTATTCCCCCTCAGGAGACTAAAAAGATTTGGCATGGGTCCTCAGATCCTCAAAAAATTCTACAGCTGCACCATCGAGAGCATCCTGACTGGTTGCATCACCGCCTGGTATGGCAACTGCTTGGCCTCTGACCGCAAGGCACTACAGAGGGTAGTGCGTACGGCCCAGTACATCACTGGGGCAAAGCTCCCTGCCATCCAGGACCTCTATACCAGGCGGTGTCAGAGGAAGGCCCTCAAAATTGTCAAAGACTCCAGCCACCCTAGTCATAGACTGTTCTCTCTGCTACCGCACGGCAGCGGTACCGGAGTGCCAAGTCTAGGTCCAAAAGACTTCTCAACAGCTTCTACCCCCAAGCCATAAGACTCCTGAACAGCTAATCATGGCTACCCGGACTATTTGCACTGCCTCCCCACCCCATCCTTTTTACACTGCTGCTACTCTGTTAAGTAAGTATTTATGCATAGTCACTTTAACTCTACCCACATGTACATATTACCTCAACTACCTCAACTAGCCGGTGCCCCCGACATTGACTCTGCAACGGTACCCCCCTGTATATATAGCCTCCCTACTGTCACTTTATTTTACTGTATATATAGCCTCCCTACTGTCACTTTATTTTACTTCTGCTCTTTTTTCTCAACACTTTTTTTGTTGTTGTTTTATTCTTACTTTTTTTGTTTAAAATAAATGCACTGTTGGTTAAGGGCTGTAAGTAAGCATTTCACTGTAATGTCTGCACCTGTTGTATTCGGCGCATGTGACCAATAAAATTTGATTTGATTTGAAGTCCCTTACTATAAGGCCAAGTCCCTTACTATAAGGCCAAGTCCCTTGCTATAAGGTCAAGTCCCTTACTATAAGGCCAAGTCCCTTACTATAAGGACAAATCCCTTACTATAAGGCCAAATCCCTTACTATAAGGCCAAGTCCCTTACTATAAGGTCAAGTCCCTTACTATAAGGTCAAGTCCCTTACTATAAGGTCAAGTCCCTTACTATAAGGTAAAGTATCTTACTATAAAGGTCAAGTCCCTTACGCCTTCAAAAAGTATTCACACCCCTTGACTTTTTCCACATTTTGTTGGGTTGTTACCGCCTGAATTTAAAATTGAATAAATTGAGATTTTTTGGTCACTGGCCTACACACCATTCCCCATAATGTTCACATTTTTACAAAATAATTAAAAACAAAAAGCTGAAATGTCTTGCGTCAATAAGTAGTCAACCCATTTCCTATGGCAAGCCTAAATAAATTCAGGAGTAAAAATGTGCTTAATAAATCACATAATATGTTCCATGGAGTCACTATGTGCAATAATAGTGTTTAACATGATTTTTGAATGACTAACTCATCTCTGTACCCCACACATACAATTATCTGTAAGGTCCCTCAGTCAAGCAATGAATTTCAAATACAGATTCAACCAAAAAGACCAGGGAAGTTTTCCCAATGCCTTGCAAAGAAGGGCACCTATTGGTAGATGGGTAAAAATAAAGAAAGCAGGCATTGGATATCCCTTTGAGCATGGGGAAGTTATTACTTACACTTTAGATGGTGTATCAATACACACAGTCACTACAAAGATACAGGTGTTCTTCCTAACTCAGTTGCCGGAGAGGATGGAAACCGCTCAGGGATTTCACCATGAGGCCAGTGGTGACTTTAAAACAGTTAAATAGTTTAATGGCTGTGATAGGAGAAAACTGAGGATGGATCAACAACATTGTAGTTACTCCATAATACCAACCTAATTGACAGAGGGAAAATAATATCCCAAAACATGCATCTTGTTTGCAACAAGGCACTAAAGTAACACTGCAAAAAATGTGGCAAAGCAATTAACTTTTTGTCCAGAATATAAAGTGTTATGTTTGGGACAAATCTAATACAGCACGTTACTGAGTACCACTCTCCATATTTTCAAGCATAGTGGTGGCTTCATCATGTTATGGGTATGCTTGTAATCATTAAGGACTGGGGTGTTTTTCAGGATAAAAAATAAATGGAATAGAGCTAAGCACAGACAAAATCCTAGAGGAAAACCTGGTTCAGTCTGCTTTCCACTAGACACTGGGAGATTAATTCACCTTTCAGCAGGATAATAACCTAAAACACAAGGCGAAATCTACAATGGAGTTGCTTTACAAGAAGACAGTGAATGAATCTACTTGAAAATCTATGGCAAGACCTGAAAATGGTTGTCTAGCAATGATCAACAACCAATTTGACAGAGCTTGAAGAATTTTGAAAAGGATAATGGGCCATTTTTTATTCAGGCTGTAACACAAAATGCGTAATAAATCATGGGGTGTGAATACTTTCTGAAGTCACTGTATAAGGTCCTTTACTATAAGGCCAAGTCCCTTACTATAAGGCCAAGTCCCTTACTATAAGGCCAAGTCCTTTACTAGAAGGCCAAGTCCCTTAACTATAAGGTCAAGTCCCTTACTATAAGGCCAAGTCCCTTACTATAAGGTCAAGTCCCTTACTATAAGGTCAAGTCCCTTACTATAAGGCCAAGTCCTTTACTATAAGGTCAAGTCCCTTACTATAAGGTCAAGTCCCTTACTATAAGGCCAAGTACCTTACTATAAGGGTGGCAGGTAGCTTAGTGGTTAAGAGCGTTGTGCCAGTAACTGAAAGGTCGCTGGTTCTAATCCCTGAGCCGACTAGGTGAAAAATATGTCGATGTGCCCTTGAGCAAGGCACTTAACCCTAATTGCTAAGTCGCTCTGGATAAGAGCGTCTGCTAAATGACTAAAATGTAAGGTCAAGTCCCTTACTAGAAGGCCAAGTCCCTTAACTATAAGGTCAAGTCCCTTACTATAAGGCCAAGTCCCTTACTATAAGGCCAAGTCCCTTACTATAAGGCCAAGTCCCTTACTATAAGGTCAAGTCCCTTACTAGAAGGCCAAGTCCCTTAACTATAAGGTCAAGTCCCTTACTATAAGGCCAAGTCCCTTACTATAAGGCCAAGTCCCTTACTATAAGGTCAAGTCCCTTACTAGAAGGCCAAGTCCCTTAACTATAAGGTCAAGTCCCTTAACTATAAGGTCAAGTCCCTTACTATAAGGTCAAGTCCCTTACTATAAGGCCAAGTCCCTTACTATAAGGCCAAGTCCCTTACTATAAGGTCAAGTCCCTTACTAGAAGGCCAAGTCCCTTAACTATAAGGTCAAGTCCTTTATTATTCTCTACTGTGGTCCTTGGGACCTGGGTGGGTCAGACAGTGACACTATGGCTGCGTCTGAAATGGCACCCTATTCACTTAACAGTACACTATAAAGTGTGGCATTTGGGACGCATCCTTTCCTTGCAGCCGCTGTCAAAAAAAGCACCCTTTAGTTTACTCTGTTACTGCCATGAGACGCATAACTTAACAGATGTTGAAAGCAGCGTGGATAACTACAAGCACTGATTTCATGCATGCTAAACATGATGTTTTGGTTGTCAGATAAAGTGAGCATGGCTGCCTAGCAGTCAGCAGTCCAAACGTTACACACACAGAAAACCTCATGTCAGAAAACCTCATGTTGGTGAAGCATAAATCAACATGTTGTTATCTTTTCTGCAGCCTTTTTTCCTCCAGCAGCTCAGAAATAATGGATGTGCTGCTCACTGATGCTGTGAGCTGGTGTCAAGCAGAGCCTGTGAGCTGGTGTCAAGCAGAGCCTGTGAGCTGGTGTCAAGCAGAGCCTGTGAGCTGGTGTCAAGCAGAGCCTGTGAGCTGGTGTCAAGCAGAGCCTGTGAGCGGAGTTGAGCAGTTGGATATCCCGCTCATTGCTCATGGAGTGGTGCTTGTGCACTGCACCGGCGCTCCATGTCGATTCCAACCGCTCCATGCTCACAGGGAAAAGAAAACTGCCACTCCAAATTCGCTCTATTCACTAAAAACACAATTTAACCAACACCCATCTATTTTTGTGACTACCATTTGGTTTTGAAGTAATGAAAAGTATTTGAATAAACATGAAAAGTTGAATGTAAGAAGCGCATATCATTTCAAATAGGCTACATGTAATTTTAAACAGCATATAAACATAAATAGGTCAGGAGCCAGACAGGGAGCCTAAGAAGGAACCCAAGGCTATATTATTTCAAGCCTATAGCCTACAAAGAAATACATTGTGAAGCATTTGTGAGTGCGACAATAGACTGGTAGGGACATAAAGGGCTCAGCATTGAGTTTGGCCGGTCTGTGGTTCAGCCGGTCTGTGGTTCAGCCGGTCTGTGGTTCAGCCGGTCTGTGGTTCAGCCGGTCTGTGGTTCAGCCGGTCTGTGGCTTCAGGCTCATGCAATGGTGCCTGGAGAGCAGGCCAGCAGCGGAGAATATCCTCTCCACACCTGCAGAGCCACTTGGGATGCTAAACACCCTTTGGCCACTCTTGAAAGGCTGGGCAGCGATGCAGTTTTTGATATAGGTTTTTAAGCAAACGTGAACGTGGGAATATGGCAGGCCTATTGGGCCAAAATCAATTATGGCCTACAGTATAGATAATAGAACAAAAATGAACGAAACGTTTAAGAGATCTGATTTTTAGTTTATAAATACTTTGCTACAATTAGTTATCTACCCACCTCTTTCATTCCTTTTAGCATGTGCACGTAGTTAAGTACACCATCATGCTTTCGGGATACGTGTCTTTTCAGATTCCACAATGATTTTTTAGTTGTGGACTCTACAGCAGGACAATAGATTCTTGGCGAGTTTAGGGACTTTAAATGTGTTAATGGGTGTTTGCGAGGCATGTCACTACACCCATCTCGTTGTATAGCCCACCACATGCACTGTTTTCTAACCACATCTGGATGGATCCATAACAAATTACTATGGGAATAAATATCCCTGAATGACAGACATACTGGAATAAAGTAGGCTAATGCAACTGAAGCCACCAAATTGTTGCTTACTGAAACACCCAAAGTCATTCAATTGTTATAATAGGATTTGAAGCAATAGCCCACCCACGTGTGGTCAACTATAAGCATGGGGACTGGTCTTGATAAATCAATCAGATTTTTATTTTCACTGAATATTGGTGTCGTAGTAAATATAAAATGTTATAGCTTGGTCTGACTAAAATGTTGTGCATGACCCATTTTGTGTTAGGAGCTTGTTTTCAATCAATGCTGTTCCTATGCAAGAACAATGGACAGAGGACCATATCTTGTCAAGGACAACACCCACGCCACAGGCCACAATCACTGTTGCTCCCCACGAGTTTCCCTTGAGACATACACACACTCACACACACATTTCTCTGTGGACGCACACACACAAACTCCACTTCTTTCTACTGGTCGGGTGCCAAGGGCAGAGGACTCTGCCGTGCACCAATGGGGCTTCTACTCTGGACAGAGCAGACCCGCCTCCTACGCCTCGGGAACCAATCAAGGGACTAGAAGAAGGACCCCTTCCTTATTGTTACATTGTATAAAATAATGCTGTAACTCTGTTTATCCATCCTTCTCAACTGTCTCCATAAGAGGCAATTGATTGGGTCCATGCATGTTAATTAGCAGGATCCCATGCATGTAGCTTGAGCAGTACCAGCTATCTCTGTGTTTAATAAACTGCCTTTTGCTTAAGCAAATTCCTCTCCGTCTAGCGTCGTTGGTTTTGTACTTCCTCTCCATATTATGGTTTCACCAACAAATTGGTAGCAGAGGATGGTTTCTAATTCGATCTAAAGAGTTGGTGCGAGAGGAAAAGGCAAATCATCGATCTAAAAACAGACGGAAGAGTGACCTGAAATCCAGGAGACATCAACTATTCGTCTTGCCTCAGGAACCTGATCAGAGCGCTCTTCTAAAAAGGTATGCAGAGCCTGTTAAAACGAAATCTTGCATATTGTATTATAGACCAATACCAAATTTTGATCAGAAGTACTGAGTGTGAGTATGAATACTTGTTAAATAATTTTCCATCCTAATGAATTAAGGCATACATGAGATATCTGGTACTGTGTTTTATACTAAGGAATAAAGGAATAAGGAATAAAGGAATAAGGAATAAAGGAATAAGGAATAAAGATAAACGTATCCAGAATGTGTCAAACTACGGATTGACGCATTGGTGGATAAGATTTGACCCATAAATCTAGATTCCTAAGGGACTCAGTTTGTTCTGAAATCTCTCGCATAAAATATACCCTATAGGTTGCGAGGAGGTTGAAGTTAAACTGTGGCAGAGTTCTAGACATTAGGTGGGGGAGAATCACCGAAATTGACCAGAGGTACTAAATTCCCGGGGATGCCAGTTATCTCTGTGATTTCACACTTAAAACGTTCCATATAAATGGTTGTGTGAAAGGTACAATTAAGCTGAGACTAAGTCCTTCCTAGTGATCGAGTTGTCTAAAAAAAAAAAATCCTTTGATAGGGATCCAGTTGCTTCTGTGACTTCACATAAGTATAAGGTTGTGTGAAGGGTAGCAGTCGAACTGAGACTATGTTTTAGGACGCTCTGGTAACCTAAATTTTTTAAGGTATTGTATTCTAATTGGCAGTTTTGTTTTGCTGTGTTTATATATTAACGTGTCTGTGTTTATATTTTAACGTGTCTGTGTTATGTATTATAACGTGTAATGAATGATGGGAAGTTATAGTGAGACTTATGAGACTGAACACCAATCTGTGGAATTGAGTGAATTTGACCAAGGGTTTCAGGAACCGGGGACTGGGGAGACTGATATTGAGGTTGTGCATGATTCTAGAACAAGCGTGAGATAACTAAAGCGTGGTGTGTGCTGTGTGTAGAAATTACTGCATTGGTATATGTGACTGGAATTCTGATTCTTATGATAATAATTGCATTACAAATTATATAAATTAGCCTCTTTATATGCGAGGGTGTCATACATGAGATAAGTCTGTATTTGATACCGATAATACATCCTTGGAAATAAAACACCAGGGACGGGATAAGTGTATAAAGATAGAGAAAACAAGATGGCAGGGCCAAACATAACTATACCCAAATTTAATGAATACCTAGAACAACGAATGACAGACAGAGCAGGGGGAAAAGAAAAGTATAAGAAAGTTAAGAAAGTGTGGGAGGAGGTAAAGTTAAGATGGACACAGGCAGGTTACCTTAGGGGAGTACCTCCCTCAGAGGAGGAACTCAAGATTATGAAGAAAGGACTGGAGGTGGCAGTTGAGAAAGCCGAGGAAGAGCTGAGAACAGGGACATGGGCAATAGTGAAGAGCAGGAGGGTGCAACCAAAGAAAACATATACGATGTGTGTGGCCACTGAAGCAGCTTTCCCAGAGGCCACTATCAGCACCACTCCTGGCCCCACCTCACTATACAGCCTAAAAGGCACCATGACTTTTGGCCCACAACCACAACCATGGCCTCAGCAGGGCACCCCATTAGGTCCTCCAAGAAGAAGGAACTACCTGTGCTACAACTGTGGAAAAACTGGACATTTTAAAAGAGACTGTAGAGGAAAGGGAGGACCCCCACAACAACCATAGACCCACCTGTCTGAACTCCAGGTGCCCGAAGGCGTGATCCTCATCCAATACTACCACCACCGACATCACAGATTGAACTCAACCAAGGCGATATAGCACAGTTACAGAGCTCAGCAGGACCCTATGAACACTCAGTCTGGGCCCAGGAGGGGGCGGCAGAGGACAAGACAAAACTCTGGAGGTGCCATGATGGAAGATATACACCAGCTAGACTCTGCCCAGAACTCTGTTGAGTGAGGCCCACGGGCCCACACATGAGGGGAAGTTTAAAACCCTCCAAAAGGTTTCACACATCTGGTGGCACCCTCACATGACAGAAACTGTAGACAGGTTTTCAAAATGGGTAGAGGCAATTCCTACAGAAAACTACAGAATTAGAGGATGATAGGTCAGTCATTAAGTGGCTACAAACTAAATTAATACCCAGATATGGTATACCAAGGCAGATAAGATCTGACAACCACACATTGTAGCAACAAACACCTGAAAAAGGTGGAGGTAAGATTCGGAATCATGCACAGATTCGGTTCAGTAACATCCACAGTCCCAACCAAACATTTAAAGCTAAAATAACAAAGGTTTGTGCAGGAACAAAATTAACATAGGTCCACCAAGGGAGGGAGGTCATATGCCCTCCCTTGATGTACAACAGATAGAAATGACTGATTATGTGATGAAATTGACGGAATTTTCTGCAGCACTCTCTTCTCAGGCGCAGAAGGCCCAAGAGGGGAGCTGTCGGGAAGTACGCTGACACTGAAGGTAAAAGTGGGAGACTGGGTGAGGGTAAAAGTCCACAAGAGAAAGTGGCTGGAACCCAGGTGGACTGGACCGTCACGAAGTGAAGGAGGTTACTTCACACTCAGTCCAGGTCAGAGGTAAATCAGGCGCACCCTGGCACCATCTAACTCATTGCACACCAGCCCCCACTCCTTCTAGATCACTGACAGAAGTCAGGGCTGATTGAGCAGCCAAAACCAAAATTTGACACCAAAATGAAGATGAAATAGAATTTGAATAACAGCTTTGATGTATTTAATCGTGCACTAGAGGGGGACTAACATTGTTTAATTAACTAGCCATATAATTAGTATGCTAGTTTTGTTTTCTTTCCTTCATTATTGTTTTTCTTTTAAGACTGATTCAACTATGCTTAATGCCAACATAATTAATGGATCACGTCTAGTAGACGTGAAGAGGGGGATTTGTCGTAGTAAATATAAAATGTTATAGCTTGGTCTGACTAAAATGTTGTGCATGACCCATTTTGTGTTAGGAGCTTGTTTTCAATCAATGCTGTTCCTATGCAAGAACAATGGACAGAGGACCATATCTTGTCAAGGACAACACCCACGCCACAGGCCACAATCACTGTTGCTCCCCACGAGTTTCCCTTGAGACATACACACACTCACACACACATTTCTCTGTGGACGCACACACACAAACTCCACTTCTTTCTACTGGTCGGGTGCCAAGGGCAGAGGACTCTGCCGTGCACCAATGGGGCTTCTACTCTGGACAGAGCAGACCCGCCTCCTACGCCTCGGGAACCAATCAAGGGACTAGAAGAAGGACCCCTTCCTTATTGTTACATTGTATAAAATAATGCTGTAACTCTGTTTATCCATCCTTCTCAACTGTCTCCATAAGAGGCAATTGATTGGGTCCATGCATGTTAATTAGCAGGATCCCATGCATGTAGCTTGAGCAGTACCAGCTATCTCTGTGTTTAATAAACTGCCTTTTGCTTAAGCAAATTCCTCTCCGTCTAGCGTCGTTGGTTTTGTACTTCCTCTCCATATTATGGTTTCACCAACATTGGTTAGCCTACAATTAGGCTGTGGAAATGGTAGGATTATTTTGCTCTTCACTCGCAGTCGCTTAGTAGCCTAGGCCTGCTCCCGACGCCATATTTTCCTAACGGAAACCCTGAGGCCTAAATAGGCTACTGTAAAATGCACCATAATATTAAATCAATTTAATTAAGATACATTTCTAACAGTATAAACAGCACAACAAATACAATAATAATTTAAAAATATATATAATCAATCCTCCAGGCTGTGTCGCAGCCAGCCGCGACCGGGAGACCCATGGGGCGGCGCACAATTGGCCCAGAGTCGTGCAGGTTAGTGGAGGGTTTGGCCGGCAGGGATGTTCTTGTCACATCGTGCACTAGCGACTCCTGTGGCGGGCCGGGCGCAGTGCACGCTGACACGGTCGCCAGGTGTACAGTGTTTCCTCCGACACACTGGCTTCCGGGTTAAGCGGGCATTGTGTCAAGAAGCAGTGCGGCTCGGTTGGGTTGTGTTTCCGAGGACGCATGACTCTCGACCTTCGCCTCTCCCGTGTCCGTACGGGAGTTGCAGCGATGGGACAAGACTGTAACTACCAATTGGATACCACGAAATTGGGGAGAAAAAGGGCGTAAAATACAAAAAAATACAAAAAACTAAAAAACAACAACATTATAATCAATCCCATATAGTCTGTTCTAACAAAACAAGGTTTTAAAGTCTCTAGTACAGCCAATATTAAAAACAGCCAAATGCATTCCTGAATTCAATCGCTTTGACATGTTGCGGTTTATTCATTGTTTAATTATTCAAGGCTCCCTTTGTTATTTCGTTTTATAACTAAAATGCTTCACTATATTTAAACACATGGATGACTTGTATGCTGTGTGATGACATGCACAAATTAATGTCTTGATTGACATACTGTATATTGAAGTAGGCCTTTATGCCAATACGTAAATTACGCTAATACAGCTACAGTAAATAGGACTCTTAGGCTCCATGTCATTTCAATAACTTCATTTCAATAAAAACCTTGAACCCACCTGTCACTGAATTTACCGAAATATGTGTATTTTACACTCTAGCAGTAGGCCTACATTAAGATAAATATCATAAAAGACAAAAACTTATTGAGCATTTCATCCTCAAAACACCATGAAGGTCTGCTGCGCAGAATGTATATTAACAGTAGAATTGCCTGGACTCAAGGAGTAGCCTACCAATAGCCGCCAGTCTAATAAATCAATTTAATATACACAATCACAAATAAATCCATTAATATTTTGTTTAGGAAGGTCATAAAAAAAAACATGATACTAAGACAAATTATTTCAAAAGAACAGAATAGCATGTTTTAAAATGTATTTCTCTGTGCTATAGTAGCTGAGGCTATGATTGCTTCATGTCAACAAAATTAATTAACTTGTTATACTCTTTCAGATAGGGTATAGCAATCAAAACGTCTGGCCTGCATGGACCTCTGTAGGATTATTTGGGAAAGTAAGCAAGTGCCAACAAGCTTCTGAAAAAGACACCCTCAAAGATGCCCTCTGGTGGTTTCAACGAGCATTAACGGCAACAATGGCTGACAGTAAAATACTGTGACATCATGCACTGTAACTTGCTGTACCATACTGCAGCATCCTGCAAGCTGTGCTACAGTATGATGCAACTTTTAAATGAGGAACCACTGTACATCACCGCACTCCCTCTCTTGCTCTTGGTTCTCATCTTTGTAAGTCACCTTGATTTAGCACCTGTGTGTTTTATCAGTTTCTTTATGAAACTATTTATTGAACTCATGACAGTAGCTAAAGCAAGGGGCGCTATTGGAGCGGGCGAAAAGGCCGACGCTCCAGCCTTTGGGAATCTTGCTCCGTGCTCCAGTCAAATTGTGCACGCTCCGCTCCAGCTCCACTCACATACTCTGGTGTCAAGTCAGTAACCACAAGTCACCCCCCCCCGGTCTGCAGTGTGTTTTAATATGCGATTGGGCTCTGGCCCGCTGTGTTCAATTAAAGGGACTAAAGGATGGCGACGAGCGGCGAGAAGAGGCGAGGGGAGGAAATGAAGTGCTGCATCACCATTGTGCTCTGTGTGCTCCTCAGAGAGATAATAAGGCAGGCGGCAGGGGGTGGGGGGAGGGAGAGAGAGAGATGAGAGAGATGGGGGAGAGGGGGGTAGGGAAAGAGAGAGGGATGGATGGATGAGGGAGAGAGAGTTTGAGAAAGAGATTAGGATAAGAGACGGAGGGTTTGAGAGCGGGGGGGGCTATGGAGAGAGAGGGAGGAAAAAATAAGCTTTCTGAGAGAAGGAGAGGTAGAAAGGTATAGAGGTAGAGAGAAGGAGAGGCAGAGAGGAGAGGTAGAGAGAAGGATAGGTAGAGAGGTATAGAGGCAGAGAGAAGGAGAGGTAGAGAGAAGGAGAGATAGAGGTATAGAGGTAGAGAGAAGGATAGGTAGAGAGGTATAGAGGTAGAGAGAAGGAGAGGTAGAGAGGTATAGAGGTAGAGAGAAGGAGAGGTAGAGAGAAGGAGAGGTAGAGAGGTATAGAGGTAGAGAGAAGGAGAGGTAGAGAGAAGGAGAGGTAGAGAGGTATAGAGGTAGAGAGAAGGAGAGGTAGAGAGGTATAGAGGCAGAGAGAAGGAGAGGTAGAGAGGTATAGAGAAGGAGAGGTAGAGAGGTATAGAGGCAGAGAGAAGGAGAGGTAGAGAGGTATAGAGAAGGAGAGGTAGAGAGGTATAGAGGTAGAGAGAAGGAGAGATATAGAGGTAGAGAGAAGGAGAGGCAGAGAGGAGAGGTAGAGAGGTATAGAGGTAGAGAGAAGGAGAGGTAGAGAGGTATAGAGGTAGAGAGAAGGAGAGGTAGAGAGGTATAGAGGTAGAGAGAAGGAGAGGTAGAGAGGTAGAGAGAAGGAGAGGTATAGAGGTAGAGAGAAGGAGAGGTAGAGAGAAGGAGAGGTAGAGAGAAGGAGAGGTAGAGAGGTAGAGAGAAGGAGAGGTAGAGAGGTATAGAGGTAGAGAGAAGGAGAGATAGAGAGAAGGAGAGGTAGAGAGGTATAGAGGTAGAGAGAAGGAGAGATAGAGAGGTATAGAGATAGAGAGAAGGAGAGGTAGAGAGGTATAGAGGTAGAGAGAAGGAGAGGTAGAGAGAAGGAGAGGTAGAGAGGTATAGAGGTAGAGAGAAGGAGAGATAGAGAGGTATAGAGATAGAGAGAAGGAGAGATAGAGAGGTATAGAGGTAGAGAGAAGGAGAGGTAGAGAGGTAGAGAGGTAGAGAGGTAGAGAGAAGGAGAGGTAGTGAGAAGGAGAGGCAGAGAGAAGAAGAGGTAGAGAGGTAGAGAGAATGAGAGGCAGAGGGAGAGGTAGTGAGAAGGAGAGGCAGAGAGAGTGTTAGAGCCAGAAATAATTAGTAATAAGCCGGAGCAAGTGAGCGTAGTCACTGGCTGCATCTCAAATGGCACCCTATTCCCCACTGGGCCCTGGTCAAAAGTAGTGCACTATATAGGAAACAGGGTGCCATTTGGGACGTAGTAAGTCAGTAGCTGGCTTCATAGCTGGTGTTTGAATGGACTGATATTAAAGACCAGTTAATGAGACTCTACAGGCCTCTCTCTCTCACAAGACTCAAGCAGAGGTGGTCACAATGTCACCCTCCCTCTTTCAGTCCACTCTCCCACCTCTTCTCCCTCTCTCTCTCTCCTCTTCTGCCTCGCTCCTTCCCTGCACCTCCCTCATCCTCTCCCTCCCTCGCTCTTTCCTTCCCCTCTCCTCCTCTCCCTCCATCTCTCCCTTCTCACTCCCTCCTCTTCCTCTTTCCCTCTCCACCCCAAATTACACCAAGGTCACCGTTGTACGTGGGGTTCATTAGACGTTGCTGGGTAATAGTGTGTAGACGACGGAGAGCGGTAGTGCCGCCTGCCTAATGCTTGTGTCAAAATGTTACATCCGCGTTCTGTCAACGTTGGCTGAGGGAGAGAAATAGGAGTGGACAGCCTTACATTTGGTTCTAACAACATCATCTCCAAGGATACAATACCTTTTTTTCTACAGAGCGCCGGGGTCTTTGGCACCACTGAGGAGGGAAGAAATAAATAAATGGAGGGAGGTACTTGACTGCTGGTACACTGAGAAAGGATGGTATCAAAATAGCCCATCTTTGCTCACTGTTCAAAGGAAGCACAAACGAAGGATGGTAGGTGCAATATGTAGGCTAACTGACCTACGCACATACTTGTTTTAAAATGAGAACTCAACATACAGGCACCTCTGTAGTGCATAATGGTACGTAGGAGTAGCTTCCCAATGATCTCTAGCCATCTTGTCAAGGCAGTGAGTCACAAAATGAACTTAGTTATCCACGTTGGAAGAAACCTGTGCTGGAATGCTTGTGGGAGGCAAACAGTAAAAATGTTTTATTTTGTATACCACCCCTACCTTGTCACAACACAACTGATTGGCTCAAACGCATCAAGAAGGAAAGAAATTCCACAAATTAACAAGGCACACCTGTTAATTGAAATGCATTCCAGGTGACTACCATGGTCTTGGTTAGTAGGCTATTTGTAGGCATATGTGTTATTTCATAGTTTTGATGTCTTAGTACAAATAAAGAAAGACCCTGGAATGAGTAGGTGTGTCCAAACTTCTGACTGGTAGTGTACATCAAAGAAGACTGAAATATAACAAAACTGTTTGACATAGTAACAACGGATTCGTCGTTTTTATTAACTTTGTGGCAACAGTTTGGGGAAGGCCCTTTCCTGTTTAAGCATGACAATGCCCCCGTGCACAAAGCGAGGTCCATACAGAAATTGTTTATCAAGATCGGTGTGGAAGAACTTGACTGGCCTGCACAGAGCCCTGACCTCAACCTCATCGAACACCTTTGGAATGAATTGGAATGCCGACTGCGAGTCAGGCCTAATTGCCCAACATCAGTGCCCGACCTCACTAATGCTCTTGTGGCTGAATGGAAGTGTAATACCTTGCTAAAACCAAGTATAGAGTATATTTGTTATAATTCATTGGTATTAGATTTAAAAGGTGATCGAATAGCTCCTGATTTGTAATGTCATTAATGCATTTCTTTTGAAGCAATGTTTTAATTTTTTTTTACAAGTGAATAGGTTGGTTTACTTTTAAGTTTAAGTTTCCCACGTATCTCGTTAAAGTTTTGACCAATGAGGTAACTTGTTAAGTTGTGGCCAATGGGAGAGTGGACTGGTTGCTGGGAAAGAAAAAGAGAGGGAAAGGTTGAAAGAAGGGAGAGGAGAGACGTTAGTGGGGTTGGTGAAGGAAAAACGACCAAAGGAAACGATAAAGAGAGAACAAAACCATACCTACAGAGTTTTTTTAAGGGAAATCCTGATTTTATTTATATAAGAGAGTGTTTATTATTTCGTTAAGAAAGACCTAGTAGAGACTGAAGCTGCCGTCGCATTGTGGAGACATTCAACATCCTAGAGGTTAGCCTAGCATCGTGCAAGACTTGGAGAGAATTGCTTGTGACGATCAACGAGTTCGGGTTTCCAACGGATGTCTGTTGCTGCTACGGAGTACTGGCTGCATTGATAGCTGTGTTCGCTGTGGATCTTGTGAGGACACCTGCACGGAACTACTATATTTTGCTGAGGCATTATCTACAAGTAGTGAGTAACTACAAATGTGGGGTGGACTTCGGGACATTATGTATGTCGTCATTTTTTTTATGAGCTCCAACGCGCCCAGGGTTTAAGCAAGCTTGCAAATAATTTGGACATGGGTTGTGGAAAAATCATTGGGATTTATTATTTTTATTTCTTTTGATGTGATACATTGAAAATGTGATTAATATAGATATTGAACCTTATGTCTGTTGTATTGGTGGAGTCATTTACTGTTTCAGTTTCATTTAATGCATGGGAAAGCATATCCTTATAATAATAACCAAGTCTATAATCATTCAATCTGAAGTTAATACCCTATTTGTCATTCACCCTAGCAAGTTTACAATAGGGATTCTTATTGGAGATGTCCTTCTCACCTAATATCCCATGCTGTTCAGATATTCTAAATAAGGTAATATTGTGAGAGTCAAATTCGAGCCTGGTGAGAGGGTTAAATTTTGGGGGGCTCGTCCGGGATCTTGGTTATTGTTGATGGGATATTTTTGACTCCCCATTTGACAATTTTGAATTGACATTTTGAATTTTCTTCTGACATTGCTGTATAGGCATAAACCTACAACATGCATGTTGAAGAGATTGTTACCTGGTGTAGAGAGAAACAGCTAGCTACTAATCGTGCAGTTGTCCTTAGCAGTGTTACAGATGATGTGTCTGATGAGGTTCTGCTGGAAACGCTGACTTATGTTAAGGCTTTTGGTAAAATTAGACTGCGTGGTCGTTGTTCTTATTCAGCTGGTAAAAAGCAGTATGTTTTGGTAGAGATATCAAACAACCTTAACGAAATAGCTGTGCCAAGTGTTGTTGGGATACCTGGAGAGTTGGGTCCCTGGCCTGTACATGTAGTTTCACAAGTCACGTCTCCAGTTGAGAAAGAGGGTGAAGATTTCCAGGCAAAGCTATTATCCTTTCTGAGATATGAAGGGAAGACTGTGGCTGATGTTAAAGGCCTGGTAAGTCCCTCTGGTGCTGACCTCAACGCTGAACTGGTTACTGCCATAAGTTCACTGGTAGAAAAATGCAACAATGTGCCATCTGAGACTCAGAGTTACCATAAGCTACGTATGTTCTCAGGTGTGAAGCCCACTCCTAGTGGAGAGGAAGAGTATGACGCATGGGCTGAGCAAACCACCCATTTTCTAGAGGAATGGAAGTGCACCGACAATGTGAAAAAACAGAGAATAATAGAAAGTCTTAAAGGGCCTGCTGCTGACATTGTGAGGTTCTTTAGGACCGGAAACCCCCATGCTACAGCGATCGAATACATGAAGGCTCTAGAAACCGCATTCGGTACCACCGAAAGTGCACCTGATCTCATGGTAAGGTTCAGAAACACATTCCAGAGTGAAGGAGAGAAGCTTTCAGCTTACCTGTTGAGACTTGACAAATTGCTGCACACTGTATATCGAAAAGGAGGCATTGAGCTGTCAGAGATGAATCGCACACGCATTGGCCAAGTAGTGAGAGGTGCATCCTCACATGACATGGTTGCGCTTCGTATTCGCATGACCTATAAGCTGCGTGATCCACCAACCTTTACTGAGCTGCTGCAGGAAGTAAGGGAGGAGGAGGACATGATTCAAGACAGGAACACAACGAAGAGTGTTGTGAAGTCATCAGCAGTTGCTCCTGTTGCTACAGTTTGTGAAGAAGCTAATACTGAGATAGAAGTGCTGAGAAAAGAGCTAAAAGGTTTGAAAATTGAAATGACACGTCTCATGTCTGCTAACGTCACAGCAGCTCACTCTGACACACAAAGGTCAGATGTTGCATTTAAAAGCAAAAAGAAAAGGGTAAATCCATCACAAGAACAGACACAGGCCGACAGAAACCCTGGAGTGTTCTGTTATAGATGTGGAGAAGATGGCCATTTCAAGAGAAACTGTGAAGGTGAAGAGAACTTGAGGAAAGTCAACACACGCCTGATCAAACAAAAACGGTCTATGGGAAACTACAGAGGGACCCAGTAAAGGAGCGGCCTGACGTCCCGGTGAAGATACGTTCCACAAAGTGCCACAAGTATGAAGACATGAAAGACATGCTACCTACAGGTTTAGTTGGCCCAAGTTCTGTCGTTTCTGTACAGATTGAAGGTGTCTATACTAAAGCTTTACTAGATAGTGGTTCTCAGATTACTCTACTTTACAGATCCTTTTATGACAGGTACCTGACGCATTTGCCATTGATTCCTATAGGAAACTTAGAGATATGGGGCCTTAGCTCTGAGCAGTATCCATATGATGGCTATTTGTCGCTCAAGCTTGAGTTCTCGGGATCGGTTGTGGGCGTAGCAGAGACCATTGAAGCACTTGTGTTGGTATGTCCAGATCCGGCCATGAAAGGTGACGTGTCTATTCTGGTCGGCACAAATACGTCTGTAGTGAAGAGACATATGACTGCTTGCAGAGAAAAGGAAGGTGAAGGTTTCCTTAGCACACTACAAGTTCATCCTGCTATCAAGGAGGCATATGAGAGGATGAGAGGAAGCTCAACTGATGATGATGAGAAGAGAGGAACGGTCTGGTTCGCACAGACAAAACCTGTCACCCTGCCACCTGGTGGGCAGGCGAGAGTTACTGGAATTCCAAAGTTTCCTGGGATACCTTCTACTCAAACCCTTGTGGTAGAGAGGCCTGAAGAACCCCGGTTCCCTGAATAACTACTAGTGAGGCCTGAAATCCAGACGGTTGCAGTTGTGTCGTCTAGAAGAATCACCCTTACTGTCAGGAATGTCTCGACAAAGGAGATCACTCTGAAACGAGGTATGCCTATTGCTCATCTGTTTCCTGTAGATATTGCTCCTGGGTTTCCATTGAAACGAGAGCAGGATTCATCTGAGAAATTGACGTCTTCTTCATTCAACTTTGGAGATTCTCCAGTGCCTGAGGGATGGAAGAAGAGGTTATGTGAAAAGATGATGGAACGGAAAGAAGTGTTCTCAACACATGAGTTTGATGTGGGTTGTTCAAAGAGTACTCATCACACCATCAGAGTTACTGAAGACAAACCGTTTAGGGAGAGATCTCGCCGCTTGGCTCCAGCTGATGTTGAAGATGTAAGGAAGCATCTAAATAACTTGAAAAGTTCTGGGATCATATCTGAGTCGAGAAGCCCCTATGCATCTCCTATTGTGGTGGTGAGGAAAAGAATGGCACCATACGCATGTGTGTTGATTACAGGACCCTCAACAAGCGCACTGTTCCCGACCAGTACACAGTCCCACGTGTGGAGGATGCTCTGACATGTTTGAGTGGGAGCAAATGGTTCAGTGTGTTAGATCTCCGAAGCGGATACTATCAAATCCCAATGGGTGACACAGATAAAGAGAAGACTGCATTTATCTGTCCAGTTGGATTTTACCAATTTGAGAGGATGCCACAGGGTGTGTCCGGAGCACCTGCAACATTTCAACGTGTCATGGAACAGACAGTTGGAGACATGAATCTACTCGAAGTTCTTGTTTACCTTGACGACTTAATCGTGTTTGGAAGGACGCTGGAAGAACACGAGCAGAGGTTGCTCAAGGTGTTGGACCGCTTGAAAAGTGAAGGCCTAAAACTGTCCCTTGACAAGTGTCAGTTTTGCCGCACATCTGTCAACTATGTTGGACATATCATATCCCAGAATGGAGTGGCCACAGACCCATCAAAAATTGAAGCTGTCACCAAGTGGCCAAGGCCTGAAACTGTGACTGCTCTGCGTTCTTTCCTAGGATTCTGTGGATATTACAGGAGATTTGTGAAAGACTACTCTAAAGTGAGTTACCCCCTGAATCAGCTCTTATGTGGATATCTTCCCGCAGGCAAGAAAGGGAGAAAGTCCAAGGAAGAGGTGAAAGCCTACCTCAACAACTCAGAACCATTTGGATCAAGGTGGAATGAAAAGTGTGAATTGGCATTCGAGACATTGAAGGAAAACCTCACAAAAGCTCCTGTGTTGGCTTTTGCTGATCCTCAGTTGCCATACGTTCTACATGTAGATGCTAGCCGCGAAGGGTTAGGTGGAGTACTGTACCAAGATCAAGGTGAGGGTCTGCGTCCTGTGGCATTTGTGAGTCGAAGCCTGACCGCTTCTGAACGCAACTACCCAGCTCACAAGTTAGAGTTTCTTGCGTTGAAGTGGGCCGTGGTTGATAAACTACATGATTACCTGTATGGGGTCAAGTTCGAGGTTAGAACAGACAACAACCCATTGACATATGTCCTCACGTCCGCAAAACTGGATGCCACTGGTCATCGTTGGCTGGCTGCGTTGTCTACCTATGACTTTAGTCTCAAGTACAGGCCAGGCAGGCAGAACATAGATGCCGATGCTTTATCTCGCCGCCCTCATCAGCAATATGCAGTGGAACAAGATTGGAGAGACATTCCTGCATCCGGTGTTAGAGCCATGTGCCAGATGTCTAATGTTGTTAGAATAACTCCTGGATCATCTCATAGTAGAGTGATTGATCAGTTGGGAGCCTCTATGCATGCTGTGCCTCAAGCATACTGTAACCTGAGCATGCTGACGTCTAACATGCCCAGATTGAGCACTATGGAACTTTCTGCATCGCAACAAGAAGATCCTTGCTTAGGAGAGATGTGGGTTGCTCTTAATAAACATGATATCACCAGGGTGACCAATACAAAACATCCACTCATCTCTTTGCTCCTGAGAGAGTGGGAGAAGCTAAAGATGGAAGATGGAGTTATGTACAGGATCACACATCCGCCAAACAAGACTCGTCGTGCTCAGTTACTTCTTCCAGAGAAGTTCAGAACTATGGTTCTCACGTCGCTGCATGATGACTCAGGTCATTTAGGATTTGACAAGACATATGGACTTGTCAGAGACCGGTTCTACTGGCCACGCATGAAGATGGAAGTAGAGGAGTACTGTAAGTCCTGTGCTCGCTGTGTACAGAGGAAAACACTTCCAAAGATAGTTGCTCCGCTTGGTCATATGCAAAGTGATGGACCTATGGGCCTTGTGTGTATGGATTTCCTGTCCATTGAGCCTGACTCCAGTAACACAGCGAATGTTCTTGTCATTACGGATCATTACACAAGATACGCTCAAGCTTTTCCTACGAAGGATCAGAAAGCATCCACGGTCGCCAAGGTATTGTGGGAGAGGTACTTCATCCATTATGGGCTGCCCAAGAGGATGCATAGTGATCAAGGTAGAGATTTTGAAAGTCGACTCATCCATGAGCTACTGAATATGCTTGGAGTGGAGAAGTCAAGGACAACACCATATCATCCTCAGGGAGATCCGCAACCCGAGAGATTCAACCGAACCTTGTTGAACATGCTTGGAACTCTTGATCCTACACGAAATAACAAATGGAGTCAGTATGTTGGGCATCTAGTGCACTCGTATAACTGTAGTCGGAATGAAGCGACTGGCTATTCGCCATATTTTTTGATGTTTGGACGTGAAGCTAGATTGCCTGTTGATATTTGTTTTGGAGTCTCGAGTGATAGCTCTTCAGAGAGAACTTACCTCAAGTATGTATCTGATATGAAGAAACAGTTACAAGCTACTTACAAACTTGCTGAGAGCACTGCTGGAAAGCAAAACCAAGAAAACAAACAGCGATATGATAAGAAGATCCGCTACACGCAACTTATGCCTGGAGACAGAGTCCTCATACGGAATCTAGGACTGCAAGGAAAACATAAGCTGGCAGATCGCTGGGCCTCTACGCCATATGTGGTGGAAAGTCAGATGTCAAACTTACCTGTGTTTCGTTTGAAGCCTGAAATTGGAGATGGACCCATTAAGATTCTTCATCGAAATCACCTGCTACCACTGGGGCAGAAAGTGCGCATAGAACCTGTGGTTAACATAGAACCAACACCTGGTAGAAGGACCCTGCAAAGAAGGAGAAAGAGAAAGGGAAATGAAAAGTTGCCTGGAAACTGTACTCCTCGGAATAATGAGAAAGTTGAAGAGGTTGAGAATCCAGAAGATGAGAAGGATTTTGACTCAGAAGATGAGGACATCGGAGTATGGTATGAAGTGCCAAATACAAACTGTATAAGCCGAGAAGTGGAAGAGAGGTCGGAACCATTTAGCTTGGACTTAGACATAGTTTGGAAACAAATGACAGGGGAACCTGAAAGAGCAGACCAAGTTCTGGAAGTAAAAGAGTCCAGTCAAGAAGCTGAGGTCGCAACTGGAGTTGAAGTAGATGATAATGAGGCATCTAACTCAGTTGAAGAGATTACAGAAGAGGAACGAGAAGTTCAGGGAGAAGTGGAAACTTCGGAGGAAATGGAAGGACCAGGGATAAGAAGATCTCAGAGAGTAAAGAAAGCACCTGTATTACTTACCTATGATAAACCTGGAGTTCCAAGTATAGCCCCAGTTGTCAGATATTGTCTCACATTGTACAAGTGGATTGGATAAGGGAAACACAAATGTATCTCATTTTCAATTATCTAACAAGTTTTGTCTCAGCTGTAGGTTGTAGTTAAGAGTTGACACATTTACTTGTCATTACATTTCACTTATGTTTACAAGTCATGAGGACATGCCTATTTTGGTGGGGGGAGGGTGTAATACCTTGCTAAAACCAAGTATAGAGTTTATTTGTTATAATTCATTGGTATTAGATTTAAAAGGTGATCGAATAGCTCCTGATTTGTAATGTCATTAATGCATTTCTTTTGAAGCAATGTTTTTTTTAAATGTACAAGTGAATAGGTTGGTTTACTTTTAAGTTTAAGTTTCCCACGTATCTCGTTAAAGTTTTGACCAATGAGGTAACTTGTTAAGTTGTGGCCAATGGGAGAGTGGACTGGTTGCTGGGAAAGAAAAAGAGAGGGAAAGGTTGAAAGAAGGGAGAGGAGAGACGTTAGTGGGGTTGGTGAAGGAAAAACGACCAAAGGAAACGATAAAGAGAGAACAAAACCATACCTACAGAGTTTTTTTAAGGGAAATCCGGATTTTATTTATATAAGAGAGTGTTTATTATTTCGTTAAGAAAGACCTAGTAGAGACTGAAGCTGCCGTCGCATTGTGGAGACATTCGACATCCTAGAGGTTAGCCTAGCATCGTGCAAGACTTGGAGAGAATTGCTTGTGACGATCAACGAGTTCGGGTTTCCAACGGATGTCTGTTGCTGCTACGGAGTACTGGCTGCATTGATAGCGGTGTTTGCTGTGGATCTGCTGTGTATGTCGTCATTTTTTTTATGAGCTCCAACGCACGCCCAGGGTTTAAGCAAGCTTGCAAATAATTTGGACATGGGTTGTGGAAAAATCATTGGGGTTTATTATTTTTATTTCTTTTGATGTGATACATTGAAAATGTGATTAATATAGATATTGAACCTTATGTCTGTTGTATTGGTGGAGTCATTTACTTTCAGTTTCATTTAATGCATGGGAAAGCATATCCTTATAATAATAACCAAGTCTATAATCATTCTATCTGAAGTTAATACCCTATTTGTCATTCACCCTAGCAAGTTTACAATAGGGATTCTTATTGGAGATGTCCTTCTCACCTAATATCCCATGCTGTTCAGATATTCTAAATAAGGTAATATTGTGAGAGTCAAATTCGAGCCTGGTGAGAGGGTTACAGAAGCAAGTCCCCGCAGCAATGTTCCAACATCTAGTGGAAAGCCTTCCCAGAAGAGTGGAGGCTGTTATAGCAGTAAAGGGGGGACCAACTCCATATTAATGGCCATGATTTTGGAATGAGATGTTTGACGAGCAGGTGTCCACATACTTTTGGTCATATAGTGTATTTGGCCTGGCGAAGCGGTTTTATGCGCTTACTGAATGGAAGCTGAACATGAGTTTTTTACTCGGCTGGTCTCAGCTGGTATCGGGAAGAAATTAGTCCTCACTGTCCGAGTCAAGACCGAGTACAAATGTATCCGACATCGAGACAAGACCGAGACACTCTAAATTACATTTTAGTCATTTAGCAGACGCTCTTATCCAGAGCAACTTACAGTTAGTGAGTGCATACATTTTTTATAGAACTAGAACAAAATGTGGTCTTGAGACTGGTTTCGATTACCACAACACTGCTAAGGTGTTTCTGAAACAGCAATGTAGGTGGGACTTAGAGCACCTTCAAGCATAAACGGTTTGAAACTAAGGGGGGCAGGGGTCCCCTCAGTAGGAAAGGCATTGACGCCTCTGGTCCCAAAGGCTAGCCTTACCTGATGAGGGTGATCTTGACCTTGGATGAGGCGCTCTTGATGATGGCCGAGGCGTTCAGGTGGCTGCGGCCATACAGGACCTGGTTGTTTATCTGATGGGGAAGGAGAGAAGGAGAGAGCATTAAACTACAATAGAGGGTTGTATTCATTAGGGCACACCGTAGCAAAACTGGAAAAAATTATGTAGTCATGTAATGTAGTCCCTCCCTGCTTCGGTCAGTTTTCTTCCGTTTGATGCCAAATTAACACGACCCAGGTATTTATTATATACCGGAAGAAGGGATGAGTTTCATGTCTTTCTCTCTCTAACAAAGACACAGCAACATAAACACTCAAACATGCATGAACACACGCACGCAAACACGAATACACCCTGTAAGCGCACGCACCAAACACAGTCCTCTTATTGTTGCCGATGATAATGACAGGATAATGCCTCCACTCAAGTGTGACAACAGTGTTAAGCACATGATTACTGATGTACACACACACACACTGCAGAGAGATAGGTAACTCATTTAAACTAAATGCTTTTATGATGAGACCATTCAACCTTTACAAAAAGCAAGTAAAAGTCTAAATTAAGATGTCTGGCTAAAGTGCCATTGAACTCTAGGGCACCAGTTTTCCAAAATGGCCACCAACCAGCTCCATCGGTTCTAATTGGACAGGATTCACATGGCCATTTCAATATAAATAATTGGTACATGAAGCCCAATTATGGCTTAAAATGTTTGAGGTGGTGTTTCTGTGTGCGTGTGTGCACATATGTCCCTGTGACTGTGTGTGAGAATGCATCAGCCTGTGACTGTGTGTGTGTTGCAGTGGGTCGGGCCTGCCTCCCTCCACTCCCGCTGCTTGTGGCGAGCCACGTACATTTTTCATGGCAGCAGTGACATTGTTGTAATGAGTAAAGCTAGCATGACAGAGAGGGTGAGAGGAATGGAGAGAATAAACAACTGGGTTGACAGAGGGAGGGAGGAGAAAGCGATATGATGGGATGAATGGGCAAGAAAAGGTCACACAAAACAATGAAAAGGAAAAGGTCACACAAAACAACAAAAAGGAAGAGGTCACACAAAACAACGAAAAGGAAGAGATCACACAAAACAACGAAAAGGAAGAGGTCACACAAAACAACAAAAAGGAAAAGGTCACACAAAACAACGAAAAGGAAGAGGTCACACAAAACAACGAAAAGGAAGAGGTCACACAAAACAACAAAAAGGGAGAGGTCACACAAAACAAAGAAAAGGGAGAGGTCACACAAAACAACGAAAAGGAAGAGGTCACACAAAACAAAGAAAAGGAAGAGGTCACAAAACAACGAAAAGGGAGAGGTCACACAAAACAACGAAAAGGAAGAGGGTCACACAAAACAACGAAAAGGAAGAGGTCACACAAAACAACGAAAAGGGAGAGGTCACACAAAACAACGAAAAGGAAGAGGTCACACAAAACAACAAAAAGGAAGAGGTCACACAAAACAACAAAAAGGAAGAGGTCACACAAAACAACGAAAAGGAAGAGGTCACACAAAACAACGAAAAGGAAGAGAACCCACAATACAACGAAAAGGGAGAGGTCACGCAAAACAACGAAAAGGGAGAGGTCACACAAAACAACAAAAAGGGAGATGTCACACAAAACAACAAAAAGGAAGAGGTCACACAAAACAACGAAAAGGAAGAGGTCACACAAAACAACGAAAAGGGAGAGGTCACACAAAACAACGAAAAGGGAGAGGTCACACAAAACAACGAAAAGGGAGAGGTCACACAAAACAACGAAAAGGGAGAGGTCACACAAAACAACGAAAAGGGAGAGGTCACACAAAACAACAAAAAGGAGAGGTCACACAAAACAACAAAAAGGAGAGGTCACACAAAACAACGAAAAGGAAGAGGTCACACAACAACGAAAAGGGAGAGGTCACACAAAACAACGAAAAGGGAGAGGTCACACAAAACAACGAAAAGGAAGAGGTCACACAAAACAACGAAAAGGAAGAGGTCACACAAAACAACGAAAAGGAAGAGGTCACACAAAACAACGAAAAGGGAGAGGTCACACAAAACAACGAAAAGGGAGAGGTCACAAAACAACAAAAAGGAGAGGTCACACAAAACAACGAAAAGGGAGAGGTCACACAAAACAACGAAAAGGAAAAGGTCACACAAAACAACGAAAAGGAAGAGGTCACACAAAACAACGAAAAGGGAGCGGTCACACAAAACAACGAAAAGGGAGAGGTCACACAAAACAACAAAAAGGAGAGGTCACACAAAACAACGAAAAGGAAGAGGTCACACAACAACGAAAAGGGAGAGGTCACACAAAACAACGAAAAGGGAGAGGTCACACAAAACAACGAAAAGGAAGAGGTCACACAAAACAACGAAAAGGAAGAGGTCACACAAAATAACGAAAAGGAAGAGGTCACACAAAACAACGAAAAGGAAGAGGTCGCACAAAACAACGAAAAGGAAGAGGTCACACAAAACAACGAAAAGGAGAGGTCACACAAAACAACGAAAAGGGAGAGGTCACACAAAACAACAAAAAGGAGAGATCACACAAAACAACGAAAAGGAAGAGGTCACACAAAACAACGAAAAGGGAGAGGTCACACAAAACAACAGACACAACAGACAAAGGCAAACACGTCAGCCCAATTCAGGCTCGTCGATTTTCCTATCAATGTTTGTGGAAGATGAGCGCATCAAAACACTACAGCTCTATGTAGACACATATATAATTCATTGCATTTAGTAGCAGTGCTCAAACCAAGCAACTACTCTAATCAAATCATAAGAATCAATCACATCTATATTGCATGGCTACTCGCTGCTTAGGCAGTCTTTTCAGAAGCTGAACCTCCCTAAGGAAGACATAAAAGAGGAGACACAGAAAAGAGAAGTGAACATCAACAGATAGAGAAAGGAAAGACGAGAGAGAAACATTTTTTTTTTAGGTTAGCCCCTGTGGCCTTAGTGACAGCTATTCCTCTGTCATTCCTCGGAGGCAGACACACACACTCAGACGCATGCACACACAGCTGTTGTGTTGTGATGAATTGTGTGGCCTGAGAGGAGCCCTGGCATCAACAGTGACAGTGGTGTGTTGGGAGTTGGGACTGTCTGTTATACCTCTATATCAATTGCTAATAACCCATCCACAACCGTCCGACTATATCTGATCAAGTGAAAATCTGAGGCTCGCACCCAACCCTAATCCGCAAATATAGAAAATGCGTTGTACAGTCAGAGATTTTTTGACAGGCCTTTTAGATAGGCCTATGTTTCTGCTTATAATTTCCAACATTGACTATAATTAGATACATGCAGCTTCTCTTCTGCCATTACTTGTTGCCCTAGAATACTAAATAAACTCTTGCTCACCAGGATAATGTCATACATCGATAGAATGAATGCTTTAACCTAGTTTACATCAGGGAAGTTAGTTCTCTGTCATCTCTGCTTCTCTTGGGCAGCAAAGACATTTAGGGACCAGGGAGAAAATGCAATAACAAAAAAAAAAAACGGGAATGATTTTCCATGCAGAATGTCCAAATGACATCAGTTTGACCGGTTTTAAGGAAATTAAAAGCTGTTAAAATGACCCAACATGTTTTTGATAAGATTTCAGTTCGGCTTGGATGCATAATTTATGTGGTTGAAATACTATCAGCTTTTATGATGCTGATAAAGACAGCACCCCCACCTTTACAGACGGTCCTTAACCGCGCATTCATGCTCTTAAGATGCTGAAAGAAATAAATAATATTTAAATTGCCAAAATGATGTAGCCTAATTAGCCTACTCCTGTCTATACAAACATAAATAAAAATCACTCAAAATAGGCTACTACATCAGAAAGCATGATTTGGCCACAGAGGATCATTAGCTTCTTTAAAATAAATAAACTGTGGATTGTTTTAAATCGCATTGCCTAAAGTCGTCAGAATGGCCCTCAATTTGGGCAACGCGAGCGGCAAATTCCAAATAGATGATTGTAGAAATGTGATGGTCATTGAAAAGCAGAGAGGCCCAGCAAGGCTTATCATAATATTTCCAAATACAATCGCGGGAAAACGTCGCTTGGAAAGGAAATGGCTATTGCTGTAAAGAGAAGACAATGAAAATACTAATCTGTCTTTAAGTTATCCAAATTCTCAACTTAATTGAGCGAACAGTTTAGCTACTCAATGCCACTACACACTCAGCCATGCATTGAACGGTCATTTTTGCCTAAATTATTACTATCCAATCTACTCATCACATTAGGAATAGTAGGCTATCTTACATAAGTCTACAATTGCGATAATGCATGGAATGCTTTATTACTGAGTGGCGCAGTGGTCTAAGGCACTGCATCGCAGTGCTAACTGTGCCACTAGAGATCCTGGTTCGAATCCAGGCTCTGTCGCAGCCGGCCGCAACCGGGAGACTCATGGGCGGCGCACAATTGGCCCAGCGTCGTCTAGGGTAGGGGAGGGAATGGCCGGCAGGGATGTAGCTCAGTTGATAGAGCATGGCGTTTGCAACGCCAGGGTTGTGGGTTCGATTCCCACGGGGGGCCAGTATAAAAAAAAATATATGTAATCACTAACTGTAAGTCGCTCTGGATAAGAGCGTCTGCTAAATGACTAAAATGTTTAAAAAATGTAAATAAAATATGCATTTTTACGGTGAAAATTAGCTTCTCCAAACTTGAAACTCAAGCCTATGAGTACATTTCCCTTGACCTGCCATTTTGAATTCAAATTTGTATAGCGCCTCACAATCATTATAGCTTACATAACATAGCCGGCACTGCTATCATCCTCTTTTACCACTTCACCAAACATTAGACTACTGTTCTGACCCTCCCTTCTATAACATTAGACTACTGTTCTGGCCCTCCCTTCTATAACATTAGACTACTGTTCTGACCCTCCCTTCTATAACATTAGACTACTGTTCTGGCCCTCCCTTCTATAACATTAGACTACTGTTCTGGCCCTCCCTTCTACAACATTAGACTACTGTTCTGACCCTCCCTTCTATAACATTAGACTACTGTTCTAACCCTCCCTTCTACAACATTAGATTACTGTTCTGGCCCTCCCTTCTATAACATTAGACTACTGTTCTGGCCCTCCCTTCTATAACATTAGACTACTGTTCTGGCCCTCCCTTCTATAACATTAGACTACTGTTCTGACCCTCCCTTCTATAACATTACACTACTGTTCTGACCCTCCCTTCTATAACATTAGACTACTGTTCTGACCCTCCCTTCTATAACATTAGACTACTGTTCTAACCCTCCCTTCTATAACATTAGACTACTGTTCTGACCCTCCCTTCTATAACATTAGACTACTGTTCTGATCCTCCCTTCTATAACATTAGACTACTGTTCTGACCCTCCCTTCTATAACATTACACTACTGTTCTGACCCTCCCTTCTATAACATTAGACTACTGTTCTGACCCTCCCTTCTATAACATTAGACTACTGTTCTGGCCCTCCCTTCTATAACATTAGACTACTGTTCTGACCCTCCCTTCTATAACATTAGACTACTGTTCTGGCCCTCCCTTCTATAACATTAGACTACTGTTCTGACCCTCACTTCTATTTATTTTCAACTCTCCGTTGCACAGTTTTCCTCTTATTAATTAAACTCCGACATTGCCCTTTTTGCCTCAGTGGATCGCCGTTAACTTTTTCTGCCCACGTTTCCAAAAGCATTTGTCAGTTGGTGTGTATTTGGCATGCTACAGTTAGGCCCTATAGGTTAGGCTACATGCTAACGCCAGATACCAATAGGTTAGGCTACATGCTAACGCCAGATACCAATAGGTTAGGCTACATGCTAATGCCAGATACCAATAGGTTAGGCTACATGCTAACGCCAGATACCAATAGGTTAGGCTACATGCTAACGCCAGATACCAATAGGTTAGGCTACATGCTAATGCCAGATACCAATAGGTTAGGCTACAAGCTAACGCCAGATACCAATAGGTTAGGCTACATGCTAATGCCAGATACCAATAGGTTAGGCTACATGCTAACGCCAGATACCAATAGGTTAGGCTACATGCTAACGCCAGATACCAATATGTTAGGCTACATGCTAACGCCAGATACCAAGAATGAAAGAAAAACCTCCATGTAGCCTGTAGATATGAACTGCACAAGAATGAGACATTTATGGATTTTTTTTTATGCATTGTTTTCTCTTTATTCAACCTACCCGCACTTCATCCACACAATATTTCAACCCGCACATCACTAGTGTGTGTGTTTAGGTGTGGCCACCCTCACCTCCAGCAGCTCGTCCCCTATGCGGATGCGTCCGTCCTTGGCGGCGGGGCCCCCGGGGCTGATGCCTACCACGAAGATGCTGAGGCAGGAGCGATCCCTGTTCCCCGCCAGGCTCAGACCCAAGCCCTGGCGCTCCTTGTCCAACTCCACACACAGAAGCTCCCCGCACAGCTCCCCGTAACGCAACCTGATCCGCTCTGGAGGGACAGGAGTAAGAGAGAGAGGGGTGGTTAGTTCTAATGCTCTATGTTTCAGTGTTGAAGAGAGTTACAGGTAAAAGAGCACACCGCCAAACCATACATGTAGTTTTACACATGCACTAGAAAAGTTCTTAAAGGCAATCAGCCTTAATTTTTTATTTAACCTTTATTTAACCTTTATTTAACAAGTTAGTTAAGAACAAATTCTTATTTACAATGACAGCCTACACCGGCCAAACCCGGACGATGCTGGGCCAATTGTGCGCCGCCCTATGGGACTCCCACTCACGGCCGGATTGTGATACAGCCTGGAATCGAACCAGGGTCTGTAGTGACGCCTCTAGCACTGAGATGCTGTGCCTTGGACCGCTGCGCCAGTCGGGAGCCCAGCCTGACTGAATACTTGACATAGACACCCGTAGGCGGCACACACACACAATTCTTATTTTCTTTACTGTGATGAGTCTTTTTGACCTGTCCAGTCGGTGGAATACCCTGGTCTGTTCCATTATACATGAGTGCAATTATTACAATTACCATATCTCCCAACTATCTGACCGAGGAGGCTCTGGGCTACCTCCAATACACAGAGGAGCATGTTCATCTCTGCTCTCTAACTAAAGTCTAAGCTCTGCTTTCTAGTTTTAAAATGCTAGCTAGTTCTGCTATGCAATAATCCCTACAATTGCAGTATTCAAGTCACTTTGGATGTACCATGCCATCTATTTAACACAATGTAATCTTCAATCCATTCTGGGGTACCTCAAGGCTGTGTCGGAGTCCTGCTGTAGTTCTGATAGAGCTACACAGGTGCCAGGTTAGTCTAGGGCTGGGCTGTATACCGTATTTTACTATATACCAGTATTGATGCACGGACCGGTTTGGGTTTTTACTTTACCTTCTATAATGGTATTTGAATGTTTGGTTTATTACATGTGATACGCCGTGTGTAACGTCCATTTTTATAATTTACTCCGCTACTTGAGTCAGCTCTCTCCGCTCTCTTTCTCCCTCTCCATGCCGCTTTCCACACAGACCTAGCCTCGCCCCCATTCACACAAGGAGCGCATTTGTTGTTGCTCGACCAGGAGATACTTGCGTTGATGACAACGATGCCGTTTCCACTTTGCGTCTTAATACAAATCCACAAGCATTCTATAATTACACTATTTTAGTTTGTTTCTTACATGTGCAAACAGCTAGTTTGTCTTTCTCTTATATGTCCTCCCCCTCTTCTCCTATCTTATCTGTCCTCCCTCTCTTATCTGTCCTCCCCCTCTTCTCCTATCTTATCTGTCCTCCCTCTCTTATTTGTCCTGCCTCTATCTTTGCCCGTCCCCTCTCTGTCCACAGCTAAAGGTCGGGGGAGAGCTGAGGTCCTGACTTAAATCCCTCTATGTGTGTGTCCCCCATTGAAGATCTGCCCATTTTCATGAAAGGACCATATTAGATTACCCTCAAAGGCAGCTGCCCATCAAAAGAATGAGATTCAAATCTTCTGATCAAACAACCCCTGTGCATGTACGCTGTGTGTGTGTGTGTGTGTGTGTGTGTGTGTGTGTGTGTGTGTGTGTGTGTGTGTGTGTAGGGAGAGGAAAGAGAACATTTTCAAAGGGATTTTCAAAGGGAACCTGCTGCAACACCATGTAAAAAGCCACTCTTCCACCCAATCCATTGCACAGCGATTCCTCCATCCAACTCGCATCATTTATCCATCACCCAAATCGTCCAATCAGCAAAGCGGTATATACAGGTCTATATTTGGCTCAGACCACCCCTTCCTCTCTTTCTTTGTAATTCTGCCCAGCCCAACATAGTGTTTAATGAAAAACCTGCAGCTGTCACACAGTGAACATGAAGGGGAGAGAGAGATACAGTGCCTTCAGAAAGTATTCATACCCCTTGACTTATTCAACATTTTGTTGTGTTACAGCCTGAATTCAAAATTAATTAAATCATTTTACAACCATCTACACACAATACCCCATTATGACACAATGAAAACATGTTTTTAGAAATGTTTGGAAATGTATTGAAAATGAAATGCATAAATATCTAATTTACACCCCTGAGTCAATACTTTGTAGAAGCACCTTTGGCAGGGATTACAGCTGTGAGTCTTTCTGGGTAAGTCTCTAAGAGCTTTCCACACCTGGATTGTGCAACATTTGCCCATTATTCTTTACAAAATTCTTCAAGTTCTGTCAAATTGGTTGTTGATCATTGCTAGACAACCATTTTCAGGTCTTGCCGTATATTTTCAAGTAGATTTACACCGAACAAAAATATAAACGCAACATGCAACAATTTCTAAGATTTCACTGAGATACATACAGTTCATTATAATGAAATCAGTCAATTGAAATAACTACATTAGGCCCTAATCTATGGATTTCACATGACTGGGAATACAGATATGAAACTGTTGGTCACAGACACGTAAAAAATAAAAACTAGGGCCGTGGATCAGAAAACCAGTCAGTATCTGGTGTGACAACCATTTGCCTCATGCAGTGCGACACATCTCCTTTGTATAGAGTTGATCAGGCTGTTGATTGTGGCCTGTGGAATGTTGTCCCACTCCTCTTCAATGGCTGTGCGAAGTTGCTGGATATTGGCGAGAACTGGAACACGCTGTCGTACACGTCGATCCAGAGCATCCCAAACATGCTTAATGGGTGACACGTCTGGTGAGAATGCAGGTCATGGAAGAACTGGGACATTATCAGCTTCCAGGAATCGCGTACAGATCCTTGCGACATGGGGCCGTGCATTATTATGCTGAAACATGAGGTGATGGCAGCGGATGAATGGCACGACAATGGGCCTCACGATCTCGTCACGGTATCTCTTGTCCATTCAAATTGCCATCAATAAAATGCAATTGTGTTCGTTA
The DNA here is from genome assembly GCF_020615455.1 of Coregonus clupeaformis. NCBI lineage: Eukaryota > Metazoa > Chordata > Actinopteri > Salmoniformes > Salmonidae > Coregonus > Coregonus clupeaformis. Next base: position 25,052,090 of record NC_059202.1, read on the forward strand.
TCCGTAGCTTATGCCTGCCCATACCATAACCCCACCGCCACCATGGGGCACTCTGTTCACAACGTTGACAACAGCAAACCGCTCGCCCACACAACATCATACGGTCTGCCATCTGCACGGTACAGTTGAAACCGGGTTCATCCGTGAGTAGCACACTTCTCCAGCGTGCCAGTGGCCATCGAAAGTGAGCATTTGCCCACTGAAGTCGGTTACGATGCCGAACTGCAGTAAGGTCAAGACCCTGTCGAGGACGATGAGCACGTACAGTGAATTCGGAAAGTATTCAGACCTCTTCGCTTTTTCCACATTTTGTTATGTTTCAGCCTTATTCTAAAATGGATTTAATAACAAAATGTCCTTATCAATCTACACACAATAACCCATAAAGACAGGTTTTTAGAATTTTTTACTAATAAAAATAAGTACCTTATTTACATAAGTAGACAGACCATTTTCTATGAGACTCGAAATTGAGCTCAGGTGCATCCTCTTTCCATTGATCATCCTTGAGATGTTTCTACAACTTGAATGGAGTTCACCTGTGGTTAATTCAATTGATTGGACATGATTTGGAAAGTCACACACCTGTATATATATATATATATATATATATATATATATATATATATATATATATATATATATATATATTTATTTATTTATTTATTTATAAGGTCCCACAGCTGACAGCATGTGTCAGAGCAAAAACCAAGGTAGGTGGTCGAAGGAATTGTCCGAGGATTGTGTCGAGCACAGATCTGGGGAAGGGTACCAAAAAATGTCTGCAGCATTGAAGGTCCCCAGGAACACAGTGGCCTCCATCATTCTTAAATGGAAGAAGTTTGGAACCACCAAGACTCTTCCTAGAGCTGGCCGCCCGGCCAAACTGAGCAATCAGGGGAGAAGGGCCTTGGTCAGGGAGGTGACCAAGAACCCGATGGTCACTCTGACAGAGCTCCAGAGTTCCTCTGTGGAGATGGGACAACCTTCCAGAAAGAAAAACATCTCTGCAGCACTCCACCAATCAGGCCTTTATGGTAGAGTGGCCAGACGGAAGCCACTCCTCAGTAAAAAGGCACATGACAGCCCGCTTGGAGTTTGCCAAAAGGCACCTAAAGGACTCTCAGACCATGAGAAACAAGATTCTCTGGTCTGATGAAAACAAGATTGAACTCTTTGGCCTGAATGCCAAGTGTCACGTCTGGAGGAAACCTGGCACCATCCCTACGGTGAAGCATGGTGGTGGCAGAATCATGCTGTGGGGATGTTTTTCAGTGGCAGGGACTGGGAGACTAGTTAGGATCGAGGGAAAGATGAACGGAGCAAAGTACAGAGAGGTCCTTGATGAAAACCTGCCCCAGAGCGCTCAGGACCTCAGACTGGGTGAAGGTTCATCTTCCAACAGGACAACGACCCTAAGCACACAGCCAAGACAATGCAGGAGTGGCTTCGGGACAAGTCTCTGAATGCCCTTGAGTAGCCCAGCCAGAGCCCGGACTTGAACACAATTGAACATCTCTGGAGAGACCTGAAAATAGCTATGCAGCGACGCTCCCCATCCAACCTGACAGAGCTTGAGAGGATCTGCAGAGAAGAATGGGAGAAACTTTCCAAATACAGATGTGCCAAGCTTTTGGCATCATACCCAAGAAGACTCGAGGCTGTAATCACTACCAAAGGTGCTTCAACAAAGTACTGAGTAAAGGGTCTGAATACTTATGTAAATGTGATAGTTCTATCTTTGTTAATTATACATTTACAAAAACACAGTTTCATTAGCTGTCCGGGTGGCTGGTCTCAGACGATCCCCCAAGTTAAGAAGCCGGATGTGGAGGTCCTGGGCTGGCGTGGTTATATGTGGTCTGCAGTTGTGAGGCCGGTTGGACGTACTGCCAAATTCTCTAAAATGACGTAAAATTATCTGGCAAGAGCTCTGGTGGACATTCCTGCAGTCAGCATGCCAATTGCACGCTCCCTCAACTTGAGACATCTGTGGCATTGTGTTGTGTGACAAAACTGCAAATTTTAGAGTGGCCTTTTATTGTACCCAGCACAAGGTGCACCTGTGTAATGATCATGCTGTTTAATCAGCTTCTTGATATGCCACACCTGTCAGGTGGATGGATTATCTTGGCAAAGGAGAAATGCTCATTAACAGCGATGTAAACAAATCGATGTAAACAAAAATATTTGAGAGAAATAAGCTTTTTGTGCATATGTAAAATGTCTGGGATCTTTTATTGCAGCTCATGAAACATGGGGACCAACACTTTACATGTTGCGTTTATATTTTTCATCAGTATAAGTCAAAACTGTAACTCGGCCAGTCAGTAACATTCACTGTCTTCTTGGTAAGCAACTCCAGTGTAGATTTGGCCTTGTTTTAGGTTATTATCCTGCTGAAAGGTGAATTCATCTCCCAGTGTCCTGGTGGAAAGCAGACTAAACCAGGTTTTCTTCTAGGATTTTGCCTGTCCATTCCATTTCTTTTTTATCCTGAAAAAACCCAGTCCTTAATGATTACAAGCATACCCATAACATGATGCAGCCACCACTATGCTTGAAAATATGGAGTGTGGTACTCAGTAATGTGTTGTATTAGATTTGCCCCAAACATAACACTTTGTATTGAGGCCAAAATGTTCTTTGCTTTGCCAATTTTTTTTGCAGTATTACTTTAGTGCCTTGTTGCAAACATGATGCATGTTTTGGAATATTTGTATTCTGTACAGGCTTCCTTCTTTTCACTCTGTCAATTAGGTTAGTATTGAGGAGTAACTACAATGTTGTTGATCCATCCTCAGTATTCTCCTATCACAGCCATTAAACTCTAACTGTTTTAGTCACCATTGGCCTCATGGTGAAATCCCTGAGCGGTTTCCTTCCTCTCCGGCAACTTAGTTAGAAAGTACGCCTTTATCTTTCTACTGACTGGGTGTATTAATACACCATCCAAAGTGTAATTAATAACTTCACCATGCTCACAGGGATACTTAATGTCTATTTATCTTTTTCTACCAATCTACCAATAGGTACCCTTCTTTGCGAGGCATTGAAAAACCTCTCTGGTCTTTGTGGTTGAATCTGTGATTGAAATTCACAGCTCGACTGTGGGACCTTACAGATAATTGTATGTGTGGGGTACAGAGATGAGGTAGTCATAAAAAAATAATGTTAAACACTATTATTGCTTGCCATAACAAAGGGGTTGAACACTTATTGACTCAAGACATTTCAGCTTTTCATTTGTAATTAATTAGTAAACATTTCCACTTTGACATTATGGGGTATTGTGTAGGCCAGTATTGTGTAGGCTATTTAATCAATTTTAAATTCAGGCTGTGACAACAAAATGTGAAAAAAAACAAGGGGTGTGAATACTTTCTGAAGGCACTGTAGAGAAGGAGGGGGAGAGAGAGAGGAGGGAGAGAGAATAAGCGGGAGGGATAGTATCTGTGACCTTTCAGAGATAGAAAATAAAAACATTGAGAGCTATTTCTTTTTTTACAGCGGAGAGAGAGGGGAAAAGACAGAGAGAGAGAGAGAGAGAGAGAAAGGGAGGGAGCGAAAGAGAGAGAGAGAAAGAGAGGGAAAGAGGGAGGGAGAGACACAGAGAGAGCGAGAGAGCGAGAGACAGCTTTCATTCCTGTCACACTGTGAGAAGAGTAATTAAAAGTCCTAAGAGGTTCATACATTCCCACCGATAAAAAGAAGGGGGAGAGAAACACTCTGTGAGCATAAAGGAGGTCAGAAACAGAGGGAAGGAGGGAAGAGAGGGGAGAGAGAGACCTTAGAGGTAGTAAGTGTGGATGGGTTGAGAAAACAAAAAGAGTAGGAAGAGAGAACAGAGGAAAAGAGGCAGGGAAGGAGGGAAAAGAGGGAGAGAGACCTTTGTGATAGTCATTTGAAGAAACGTAGGAAGAGGAGAGAAAAAGAGGTGAGAGTGAGAAAGACAGAGAAACTAAGGGGAAAGAAAGAGGGATGGGTTGAGAAAGGGAAGACCGGGAAGAAGAGAGGTGGAGAAATGTAGCAAGAAGGGGAGGAAGAGAGAGGGGGAGGATTGTGAAAATGGAGGCATAAAGTGCAGGAATCTGGTCCGGACCGATAACCAGCATGGCCCATTAACCACAACCACAGAAACATTGCAAGAACATTTTATTAAAACGTTCAGTGGTTTTAGTGACACTTGGGTTTAGGAAAATAAAAATCCATAACTCCATCCAACATCATTAACGACCACATTATGAATTATGTTGAGATATTGACATTATTACTTAATATTTACTATAAAAAACTGATAGGTGGTCAGTTCAAGAGTCTGGGGAGTTGGCTAAAGCACATAACGATCTGGGCCCATATTCATAAAGTGTCTCAGAGTGCTGATCTAGGACCGGTCTTGCGTTTTAGATCATAATGAATAAGACCACATGGACATGGAGGCAGCTGATCCTAGGTCATCACTCTTCCATCTGGACTAGGCTCCTAAAGTGTGTGGCCTCAACATGAGGATCGAGGGAGGGGCATAGAGGACACAGAGGACAAGGGCAAAGAGAGAGAGAGAGTCTGAAACGGAGAGAGAGAACTAACACCATTGTAAATACAACCCATATTTATGTTGATTTATTTTCCCTTTTGTACTTTAACTATTTGCACATCGTTATAACCCTGTACATAGCTATAATATGACATTTGAAATGTCTCTATTCCTTTTAAACTTTTGTGAGTGTAATGTTACTGTTCATTAACTGTTTATTTCTGTTGCTTTGGCAATGTAAACATATGTTTGACTGTGGAATGGCTAACTGGCAATTGCTAACTGTGGACTTTAACACCTTGTCACAAAGCAACAGTCTTGAATGATGTAGAGGTTGTTGATTCTGCTCGCCAGAAGCCTGTAGTGTCACAGCCCTGATGGAAACACCATAACACTAGAGCTACATTAACATAAAACACTGGCAGCCCACTGGTGTGGCGTAAGTCTCAATGGGAAAGCATAATTAATGAGGCTGCAGGCTAAAAGGAGAATGACCCCGTGGAGAGGAGTGTAAAAGAAGGAGAGGAAAAGTCGTGGCTGACTGAGGAGGTTAGTCACCATTAGTCCTCTACTCGGTTGTGGGATAGGAGCTGTGTTTAAGAGTGAGTGAGTCAGTCAGTCAGTCAGCCAGTCAGTCAGTCAGTGTGTGAGTGAGAGTGAGAGTGAGAGTGAGAGAGAGAGAGAGAGAGAGAGAGAGAGAGAGAGAGAGAGAGAGAGAGAGAGAGAGAGAGATGAATAGAGAGAAGAGGGGTCATCAGTGTCAACATCTAGTGGTTAATGAGACTCGTCCATCACTGTCCAGTGCCACACTACGAGCATAGACAGCAACACACACTTCCATTGAGAGATCCTCAGAATTATGGACAACTGTTAGTTCATCAATTGAGTTTCAATATACGATGAAAGCCTATTCACAATTTTTTAATACAGGGAAATGCCTTTCTTGCAATTTCTAATCCCGACAATGCAGAAATCAACATCAGTAGTACTATAAAATATAGTAGAACAAAAAACAACTCAGATAGTGTTATGATGAGTTGCTCAGGTATCAAAGAATCAAGGATGCAAGGATATACTTAGACAATTTGTGGAGATTTCATACCAAGTATTTATTGAATCACGAGCTCGTGGGTTCATCTAACAAACGGACATGGCTTTGCCCTTCGTCAGCTGAACTAACTTGAATAAAGAAGACACTACCTTATATACCCTTCTGTTACCCTCTTACTGGCATACATCTGGCAAGTCTCCATGGGCACTCCCTGTCTTTGATGTTCATCACTCTTTACCCCAAGTCACTATCCTAAACATCACTCATGCTATCCTAAACATCAGTAATCTCCTTTGACATAATGGAATGTAGACTTCATGGCCCCAAACCACTTATATAGTAACTCTACCTCTGTCCTCACAATCCTATAACATGACATCATTACAGATAGTCCATGTAGCCATTCTGTTAGCTATTTAGCAGTCTTATGGCATGGGGATAGAAGCTGTTTAGGAGCCTGTTGGTGTCAGACTTGTTGCGCCAGTACCGCTTGCTGTGTGGAAGCAGAGAGAACAGTCTATGGCTGTCCTCACCACCCTATGTAGCGCCATGCGATCGAGGGTGGCCCAGTTGCCATACGAACAGTGATGCAGCCAGTCAAGATCCTCTCAATGGTGCAGCTGTAGAACATTTTGAGGATTTGAGGGCTCATGCCAAATCTTTACAGCCTACTGAGGGGGAAGAGGCGCTTTTGCGCCTTCTTCATGACTGTGTTGGTGTGTGTGGACCATTTTAAGTCCTTAGTGATTTGGACAGAGGAACTTGAAGCTCTCGACCCGCTCCACTACAGCCCCGTCGATGTGGATGGGTGCTTGCTCGCCACCCCGTTTCATGTAGTCCACCATCAGCTCCTTGGTCTTACTGACGTTGAGGGAGAGGTTGTTGTCCTGGCACCACACTGCCAGGTCACTGACCTTCTCTCTATAGGCCGTCTCATCGCCGTCGGTGATCAGCAAAACGTTGTTGTTGGAGTTGTGTGTGGCCACGCAGTCGAACAGGGAGTACAGGAGGGGACTAAGCACATCCCCCTGTAGGGCCCCTGTGTTGAGGATCAGCGTGGCGGAGGAGATGTTGCCTACGCTCACCACCAGGGGTCGGCCCGTCAGGAAGTCCAGGATCCAGTTGCAGAGGAAGGTGTTCAGTCCCAGGGTCCCAAGCTTGGTGACGAACTTGGAGGGGACTATGGTGTTGAACGCTGAGCTGTAGTCAATGAAAAACATTCTCACATAGGTATTCCTCTTATCTAGGTAGGTGAGGGCAGTGCAATTGAGATTGCATGGTCTATGGATCTGTTGGGGCGGTATGCAAATTGGAATGAGTCTAGGGTGTCTGGGATGATGGAGTTGACGTGTGCCATAACCAGCCTTTCAAAGCATGACAACAGATGTGAGTGCTACAGGGCGGTAGTCATTGTGGTAGGTAGCCTTAGAGTTCTTAAGAACCGGAATGAATCGTCTGGTAGATGCATTGTTGGGCAGATCACGTATATTTGGGGTATTTGGGCTCAGCTGTCTATGTGTGTGTTAAAAATATATTCTGCACTGAACATAGGATTACTACAGCACATTGATAGGTGAAACACTTCTCTCCAATATTCCCTCCAATTTTTTGGGGCACTAAGCACATTTTTGGTCTTGTGAGCGGAAACTTGAACGTTGTGAGAATTTGGTGCAACTTCCAGTGCATGTTTACATTGAACACTGAGGCTGTACCCTTACAGTTTTAGACAGTAGCCAGTAGGCTGTTGTGGCTATTTGAAAATAATGTAGGCCTACCAACAAAACCAATGGAGCAAATACCATAACATTTTCACATGGAAATAGCTTTTGATTTCTATTATATAGCCTACAGTAGCCTATATGTGGTGTCCAATGCAGGCCTACATTGCATGAGACTTTTAAAAACGTTTTTACATTATGAAGGGCTTGACATTAATGATTTTTTACTAAGTCTGTAACACGATGGGCCAAGGTGACTGTAAATTGCATTGTATTATGTTGTATGATGCAAGAAACCACTTTACAAAATAACAGTTTTACTATACAGAGAATTAGACAATGTAGGCTACCCCTCTGCCTATTGGCTTATTTGCATATTCAAGCCTGTCTCAAAATACAACACTGCCCCTTCAATTAATACATAAGCTTTTTACCTGACTGGCTTTTCAAAGAGAGCTTGAAATGTAGCCTACACGTTTTGTGCTCATGTAGGAAGCAGTTACTCCCCATTGCTGACCTATACTTATCTATAACTGGGCTAATAACTCGCTGACTAGCAAAGAATATCAACAAATGTGCACACGCACGGCTCCCCGCCAATAGAATTCTACTCTGTTGTGCTCCGGCTACAACAAAATCACAGACTCAATCTTGCAAAGTTAGATTTGTTTTGGTTTGTTGCATTGAAAAGGGGCTGATATAATGTTGATTCGATCACAGAAACAACGTTGCTCTACATAGTGCAAACTAATGGGGCGAACTCAGTGAAGTTCAATCTCTTGCGTCTCTGTGCGGCCTGGCATTTCTTCTGCGTGGCAGTCCTGGAGGAGGTGCGCGGCTATACACGCGCGCAGTTTAGAGGGAACATTGCTTCTCTCTATGCATGGTAAAAAATCTGTTGATCTATGCAGAATCTGAGTATTTCAAATCAAATCAATCAAATTGTATTTGTCACATACACGTTTAGCAGATGTTATTGCGGGTGTAGCGAAATGCTTGTGCTTCTAGCTCCGACAGTGCAGTAATATCTAACAAGTAATATGTAATAATTTCACAACATATACAGTGGGGGGAAAAAAGTATTTAGTCAGCCACCAATTGTGCAAGTTCTCCCACTTAAAAAGATGAGAGGCCTGTAATTTTCATCATAGGTACACGTCAACTATGACAGACAAATTTAGATTTTTTTTCTCCAGAAAATCACATTGTAGGATTTTTAATGAATTTATTAGCAAATTATGGTGGAAAATAAGTATTTGGTCACCTACAAACAAGCAAGATTTCTGGCTCTCACAGACCTGTAACTTCTTCTTTAAGAGGCTCCTCTGTCCTCCACTCATTACCTGTATTAATGGCACCTGTTTGAACTTGTTATCAGTTTAAAAGACACCTGTCCACAACCTCAAACAGTCACACTCCAAACTCCACTATGGCCAAGACCAAAGAGCTGTCAAAGGACACCAGAAACAAAATTGTAGACCTGCACCAGGCTGGGAAGACTGAATCTGCAATAGGTAAGCAGCTTGGTTTGAAGAAATCAACTGTGGGAGCAATTAGTAGGAAATGGAAGACATACAAGACCACTGATAATCTCCCTCGATCTGGGGCTCCACGCAAGATCTCACCCGTGGGGTCAAAATGATCACAAGAACGGTGAGCAAAAATCCCAGAACCACACGGGGGGACCTAGTGAATGACCTGCAGAGAGCTGGGACCAAAGTAACAAAGCCTACCATCAGTAACACACTACGCCGCCAGGGACTCAAATCCTGCAGTGCCAGACGTGTCCCCCTGCTTAAGCCAGTACATGTCCAGGCCCGTCTGAAGTTTGCTAGAGTGCATTTGGATGATCCAGAAGAGGATTGGGAGATTGTCATATGGTCAGATGAAACCAAAATATAACTTTTTGGTAAAAACTCAACTCGTCGTGTTTGGAGGACAAAGAATGCTGAGTTGCATCCAAAGAACACCATACCTACTGTGAAGCATGGGGGTGGAAACATCATGCTTTGGGGCTATTTTTTTCTGCAAAGGGACCAGGACGACTGATCCGTGTAAAGGAAAGAATGAATGGGGCCATGTATCGTGAGATTTGAGTGAAAACCTCCTTCCATCAGCAAGGGCATTGAAGATTAAACGTGGCTGGGTCTTTCAGCATGACAATGATCCCAAACACACCGCCCGGGCAACGAAGGAGTGGCTTCGTAAGAAGCATTTCAAGGTCCTGGAGTGGCCTAGCCAGTCTCCAGATCTCAACCCCATAGAAAATCTTTGGAGGGAGTTGAAAGTCTGTGTTGCCCAGCGACAGCCCCAAAACATCACTGCTCTAGAGGAGATCTGCATGGAGGAATGGGCCAAAATACCAGCAACAGTGTGTGAAAACCTTGTGAAGACTTACAGAAAACGTTTGACCTGTGTCATTGCCAACAAAGGGTATATAACAAAGTATTGAGAAACTTTTGTTATTGACCAAATACTTATTTTCCACCATAATTTGCTAATAAATTCATTAAAAATCCTACAATGTGATTTTCTGGATTTTATTTTCTCATTTTGTCTGTCATAGTTGACGTGTACCTATGATGAAAATTACAGGCCTCTCTCATCTTTTTAAGAGGGAGAACTTGCACAATTGGTGGCTGACTAAATACTTTTTTCCCCCACTGTACCCAATACACACAAATATAAGTAAGGGATGGAATTTAAGAATATATACATATATGGACAAGCAATGAAAGAGCGGCATGGACTAAGATACAGTAGAATATTATAGAATACAGTATATACATATGAGATAAGTAATGCAAGATATGTAAACATTAAAGTGACTAGTGTTCCATTTCTTAAAGTGGCCAGTGATTTCAATACGCAGCAGCAGCCTCTAATGTGCTAGTGATGGCTATTTAACAACCTGATGGCCTTGAGATAGAAGCTGTTTTTCATTCTCTCTGTCCCAGCTTTGATGCACCTGTACTGACCTCGCCTTCTGGATGATAGCGGGGTGAACAGGCAGTGGCTCTGGTGGTTGATGTCCTTTATGATCTTTTTGGCCTTCCTGTGATATCGGGTGCTGTAGGTGTCCTGGAGGGCGGGTAGTTTGGTTTCTATCACGTACCATGTTTCAGGCTTTTCCTATCAATCAACCAACTTATCCGTCTCCATCTGCAGGGCTGTCCTGCACAGACAGACTACATCATTACCCTGATCTGGGGTCAGATATCATTTAATTCCCTAATGGTTAAGGGTAGGATTGGGTGTAGGGTAATCTAATCCTAGATCGGTTATCATCGGTGACTTCTACCTAGAGCCCCATTCTCACTAAGGGGAATAGAGCCATTCTTGCCCACAGCCAAACCTCAACAATAGACATGTTGCTGTACGCAAAACACTTTGTTCATTGAGTCACTGTAAATTAACAATAAATATAACTAGTCAAGGTCGGTCGCCTGTCGTTTCTAGTGTGCTGTTTTTACATACTGGTTGTTCCTGACAAAACCAGGGTCTAGCTCAGGGGTGGGCAAACCTTTTGGCTCAAGGGCCACATTTAGTTTTTGAAACCAAGTGAAGGGCCACATACTATATGCGTGACAAAACATGTGAAGCCTTTATTCATTTCACATTGACACGCAACTACTAGTGTACTGTAGGTGTACATATGCTTGCAGAACAATTCTACCCTTGTACCATCTCTACCCTTGTTTTTTGTGAACACATTTTTCACAACATTGATATAATTTATATCATCACAGACAGTCAAACACACACACCGATCCTGCATCTCTACCCTTGTAAAGTACAATCAAACTTATAGTCACAATATGCAAACTTGAAAATAGATATATATTATATGACTGGAGACATGCAAAATGTAACATACAATTTGAGTGAAACATATGGTAAGAGCATCCATTTAATTTGGAATGGTCTGTTTTTGAAAGCATATTAAGGAACAATTCATCTCCATTGTGAGCCATATTTACCGTTAAACAATCACCTCAGCCCAAATCTGACTGATTAGTTACTACCTGTATCCAAGTGCATTGCTGGATAACTCTCACTGCATAACCATCAGCATGAAAAAGCATAATCCTTGCCTACCCCAGTCACGGTTGTTCAAGTCTTAATGTGAAAAATGGGTCTGGTCACCTCTTTTGGCAAGGGCATCAAAGTCTGGTGTCATCTTTGATGTAGAGATTCTCAGAACAGCTGACAAGTGGTCATTTGTTAAATTTAACCTGTGACGGGATTTGTTGTAATACATGACTGAGAAAGTTTGTTCACACACATCTGTGAACCTGAATAAAACAAGCATCCTTTGGGCGTGCTTTTTAATGTTTGGAAACGTTGTTTCATTCAGTGAGCCATAAAATTGGTCTATTGTTGCTGTTTTGTACTTCTCCTTCAAAGCACTATCACATTGGATGTCAATGAGCTCCAATTGTGTGTCTGGTGGGGCTTTCTCACTGTCGAAAGACAGGTGGCATGATACAAGCTCCAGCTCAGCATGCAGGTCGATCAAAGTGCTACTGTATGTCTCAGTGCGGCACTGCGACGTGGGCGCGTTCAGTGTGGCCAGTGGCGGAAAATGAGCGAGAGACCGGCTGCTCATTTGTCTGGAGAAAAACACAAGTTTGGCCTTGAATGCTTTCACGTTGGAATACAGTTCATGCACAAAATCCCTGCAGTTTCACATTTAGATCGTTCAGATGCCCTAATATGTTCACACCGAAAGCAAAGTCACCCAGCCAGTCTGTGTCTTTCAACTCGGAGAAGTCGTCGGCTTTACCAACCGTTTCAAGGAACATACCTATCTCCCCTCTCAGTTCCCACACACGGCGAAATACTTTCCCCAGGCTTAGCCAGCGCACATTTGAATGGTACAACAAGTCCTGGTGCTCTGCCTCTGTCATTGAGCAGCTGAATGAACTGAAGATGGTTAAGCACCCTTGCCGGTATAAAGTTTTACAGCCACTTTGACAACGTTTTCCAGCTTTAACACACTGATGAATAATACAGTGAAGAAATATAAATTCCTCTGAGTTAGGGCTTTCTTCTTTTACTTTGTCTTGTAATCTTTTTAGTAGGCCAATGTTTCTACCGGTTAGATTTGGTGATCCATCTGTTGTGACTTTTGTCAGTTTGCTCCACGGTAGATTCATTGTTTCCAAGCAGGCAGACACCCTGTCATATAAGTCAGAGCCCCTGGTTGTTCCCATCATTGATTCCATCGCAAGAGGTTCCTCTGTTATTTCAATGTTCTCATTTATTCCTCTGACAAAAATTAAAAGGTGAGCGGTGTCTCTGATGTCAGTACTCTCATCCAGTGCTATAGAATAAAGATCGACACCATCTGCTTTTTTCTTCAACTCGGAGATTAGCTCCTCACCTATCACTTCCACGCGCCTGGTGATGGTTCTGCGTGATAAGCTAATTTTCTCGAATTGGCTTTTACTCTCAGGACAAAGTATACCAGCAGTCTCCACCATACACTCTTTCACAAACTCCCCTTCAGCAAAAGGCTTGCTATGCGTTGCGACTTTATGTGCCTCTACGTAGCTTGCCTTAGTTACAGAGTCTTGAGTAGAGCACTGTTTAGTGAACGTATTTTGTTGGGCTTTTAAGTTAGTGGCAAGTTTTGAGGCCTTCCTTGCCTTTTCCTGAGAGGACAGATTGCTAGCGTAGTTAGCATGCTTGCTTGAAAAATGACGATTGAGAATATATTCCTTAAAAACGGCAACTTTCTTGGCATATCAGACATACCGCCTTATGTCCAATATTAGTAAAACATTATTTTGCTGTCCATTCTTCTTTAAACACACGATATTCAGAGTCCACTTTCCTCATTTTCGCAGCACTCATTTTTCACGTCAAAAGTCGTCAAGCAATGAAGTGGCTATGACGACTGAGCGCATTCTGAATCCAACTGTAGGCCCTAATACAGAGCGTGCTGCCAGTCTACACCGCTATCTATTGGAGGTTGTTTATATATCATGGAATTAGTAATTTTAGGCCATAAATCGTAATTAATAATATTATAATAAACTCAGCAAAAAAAGAAACGTCACTTTTTCAGGACCCTGTCTTTCAAATATAATTTGTAAAAATCCAAATAACGTCACAGATCTTCATTGTAAAGGGTTTAAACACTGTTTCCCATTCTTGTTCAATGAACCATAAACAATTAATGAACATGCACCTGTGGAACGGTCGTTAAGACACTAACAGAGGCCTTTCTACTGACTCTGAAAAACACAAAAATAAAGATGCCCAGGGTCCCTGCTCATCTGCGTGAACGTGCCTTAGGCATGCTGCAAGGAGGCATGAGGACTGCAGATGTGGCCAGGGCAATAAATTGCAATGTCCGTACTGTGAGACGCCTAAGACAGCGCTACAGGGAGACAGGACAGACAGCTGATCATCCTCGCAGTGGCAGACCACGTGTAACAACACCTGCACAGGATCGTACATCCGAATATCACACCTGCGGGACAGGTACAGGATGGCAACAACAACTGCCCGAGTTACACCAGGAACGCACAATCCCTCCATCAGTGCTCAGACTGTCCGCAATAGGCTGAGAGAGGCTGGACTGAGGGCTTGTAGGCCTGTTGTAAGGCAGGTCCTCACCAGACATCACTGGCAACAATGTCGCCTATGGGCACAAACCCACCCGTCACTGGACCAGACAGGACTGGCAAAAAGTGCTCTTCACTGACGAGTCGCGGTTTTGTCTCACCAGGGGTGATGGTCGGATTCGCGTTTATCGTCGAAGGAATGAGCGTTACAACGAGGCCTGTACTCTGGAGCGGGATTGATTTGGAGGTGGAGGGTCCGTCATGGTCTGGGGCGGTGTGTCACAGCATCATCGGACTGAGCTTGTTGTCATTGCAGGCAATCTCAACGCTGTGCGTTACAGGGAAGACATCCTCCTCCCTCATGTGGTACCCTTCCTGCAGGCTCATCCTGACATGACCCTCCAGCATGACAATGCCACCAGCCATACTGCTGATTCTGTGCGTGATTTCCTGCAAGACAGGAATGTCAGTGTTCTGCCATGGCCAGCTAAGAGCCCGGATCTCCATCCCATTGAGCATGTCTGGGATCTGTTGGATCGGAGGGTGAGGGCTAGGGCCATTCCCCCCAGAAATGTCCGGGAACTTGCAGGTGCCTTGGTGGAAGAGTGGGGTAACATCTCACAGCAAGAACTGGCAAATCTGGTGCAGTCCATGAGGAGGAGATGCACTGCAGTACTTAATGCAGCTGTTGGCCACACCAGATACTGACTGTTACTTTAGATTTTGAGCCCCCCTTTGTTCAGGGACACATTCTTCAATTTCTGTTAGTCACATGTCTGTGGAACTTGTTCAGTTTATGTCTCAGTTGTTGAATCTTGTAATGTTCATACAAATATTTACACATGTTAATTTTGCTGAAAATAAACGCAGTTGACAGTGAGAGGACGTTTCTTTTTTTGCTGAGTTTATTTAATAAATGTTTAGTACTTTGCCCACCCTTGGTCTGGTCGCACTGCTGTGCACAGAGTTTCCTTTCTTTTTCTGTCTTTCTTTTCAATCACCATTTGATCAATAAACGGTGACACAAAGAGAAAAAGGTCAAAGATGGATTGCATGTTATTTTACTGTCAAAATGCTTTTTTGACATTCTGAGTATGAAGCAGGCCTAGGATCCAATTTGGGTAAAATCCAAGTTCTTTTAAATGGTTATTTACATTTATTTTAGAGTATTTTTAATATAAGAATACCAATCGTGAACTCTTTGCAACCTTGAGTCACGCACAGAGTTAAGGAGCACTATCAGAACAATGTGGGAGGCAGGACAGCTGCTGCTGGCTTAATTATAGATCTCTCTCTTCTCAGAGGGATCACTGTGTGGCTGTGTGTGTGTGGCTGTGTGTGTGTGTGTGAGAGAGAGAATGTCTGTGTGTAATGTGTGTTTGTGTCAGTGTGTGTGTCTGTCAGTGTGTGTGTGTGTGTCAGTGTGTGTGTGTGTGTGTGTGTCTGTCAGTGTGTGTGTGTGTCTGTTAGTGTGTGTGTGTGTGTGTGTGTGTCTGTCAGTGTGTGTGTCAGTGTGTGTGTCTGTGTCTGTGTCAGTGTCAGTGTGCAGCCTGCATCTGGCACTAACATGTGGGTAGTAGGGTGGAGGTGGCCAGCTGAGACAATGTGGCTGGGAGGAGACAGGAACAATCTAGCCATGACTGAATGATTTACCAATGGCCTGATCCCAAATAGACACACACACACACACCAAACACACACTCTGAACACACACACACACACACACACCGAAAGAACACACACACACACTCCTAATAGTATCATACAGACTGGGGATTCTTTATTTTCTCTATTCTTTAGTCCATCCGGTAAATCCAATGGAGGTGAGAGAAGCCCTATTGGAAGACAGGACTAAGGGGAAGGTGAGAGAAGCCCTATTGGAAGACAGGACTAAGGGGAAGGTGAGAGAAGCCCTATTGGAAGACAGGACTAAGGGGAAAGTGTGAGAAGCCCTATTGGAAGACAGGACTAAGGGGAAGGTGTGAGAAGCCCTATTGGAAGACAGGACTAAGGGGAAGGTAGGAGAAGCCCTATTGGAAGACAGGTCTAAGGGGAAGGTGTGAGAAGCCCTATTGGAAGACAGGTCTAAGGGGAAGGTGAGAGAAGCCCTATTGGAAGACAGGTCTAAGGGGAAGGTGTGAGAAGCCCTATTGGAAGACAGGTCTAAGGGGAAGGTGTGAGAAGCCCTATTGGAAGACAGGACTAAGGGGAAGGTGTGAGAAGCCCTATTGGAAGACAGGACTAAGGGGAAGGTAGGAGAAGCCCTATTGGAAGACAGGTCTAAGGGGAAGGTGTGAGAAGCCCTATTGGAAGACAGGTCTAAGGGGAAGGTGAGAGAAGCCCTATTGGAAGCCCAGACTAAGGGATGAAGAGGCTGCATCCCAAATGGCACCCTGTTCCCTATTTCTGGTGAAAAGGAATGCATTACACATGTAAGATTTACATCTGTTCAGTGTAGTTCCCAGTCAGAAGTGCAGCCCCTGTAGTCTGGCCCCAGCTCTGTTTGTGCCCTTAGAGCTTGCAAGAAAGGCATTTCACTGTACTTGTGCACGTGACATTCAAACTTGGAAACTCCATTGCTGTCATTATCAAGTCAAACATTTGTCATGACAATGAGTGGCAGGGAGTTGGCATGATGGCACCAACAGGCGGACACTACAGCCCCTGCACTTGTTTGTAAATAGAACTGCCAGTGCCAATGAGTTCAGTGGTAACCTCCCCCAAAACCAAAGATGACACACACACAGTATGGGGGTGTATATCACATGGAGAGGCAGTGTTGCGCAGCCTCTGAAGTGTTGACACTGTCACACACTGATGCCTCAATCAGGTAATAATATGGCTATATACAGGGAGTACCAGTACCGAGTCGATGTGCAGGGGTACCAGGTAATAACATGGCTATATACAGGGTGTGCAGGGGTACGAGGTAATTGAGGTAGCTATCTACATATACCTGTAGGTAGGGGTAAAGTGACTAGGCAACAGGATAGATAATAGACTGAGCTGTAGCAGCAGTGTATGTGTAGCAGCAGCAGTGTATGTGGTGAGTGTGAAAGTGTGTGTGTGGTGTCAGTACGCATGTGTGCGCATGTTGTGTGTGTGTGGGCGTATGTAGTGTGTGTGTGTGTGTGTGTGTGTGTTGGGGTGTCAGTTAGGGATGTTAATCGGTTAGCCGCGGAAAATACATTTGACAGGTCATGCTTATCGTCTATAGGTTCATTTGCATAATTTAGTAGAATTCAATTGGCGCGTAGTTTTAATTCCAACTGTTGACTACAAAGCTTCTATCCCCTCAAATAAATCCCCATTCAGAAACCATGCTGGCTAATGCTTCATTATTATGACAGCTAGCAGGGTGTCTAAGTAGCTACCTGGAGAGGGATGTAGCCCTGTATGCTATATTAGCGTAGCATCATATTCATGTAGGAGGAAACAGAGCACGTCTCACTATGAAAGCTCAATAAAGCATTACAGCTAACTCTGCATGGCTACATCCCCTTATTAGGTAGCAGAAATGTTTCTGCCCATAAAGTCTCTCCTCTCTACGCGGGCAATAGAGTTCAGTGTGTTGATTCCTCACAGTACATTGTGGAACTCTTTGCCAGTCTCTTTTAAATTACATGTGTTCATTCTTTCTTTACTTGTGATGTTGTTCACGTCGGAGTCTACTTGTTGCAGGAGCATGGGAATCATTTGATGACGTCTTTAAGAGAAAAGGAAAACCTGTCAGTATCACCTTTTCAGCCAGTATCACCTTTTCAGCAGTGTGCCGGGTTTCCATTGCTTGTGATGTTGTATATTACTGTAACAAAAATGTGTAACCTCGGAACGAGCCTATAGTATGACAGGAATTGAGAAACACCAGTCTTAATGACCAAGACATTATACGCCCCCATTAGCATAGCCCACAGTAGACAAGATGGATGTCCTTTCAGGGAACTCCCAGTGAACTGTGTAGTCTCATCCTTAAGAAGCAGAGTAGCATGTTCCTCACTGTCCTCCATTGTAGCACCATCCAGTACCAACCAGCTCCAGAGAGGATTAATGCTGCTTTCTATTCAGAGCTTTTCCTGAAGCATCACTGCTACTTTCTAGGAACTGATGCTCGAGTTAAGAGAGGGCTACGCATGGTGAAAATAAATTAGGCTCTCTGATAAAGCACAAATAGACAGTTTATACAGGGATTTTGCATGACAATTAGCAGGAATCATATAATGTAATTCCCAGACACTTCCGCCCAATTACTGAATACAGTAATCATTTCACTTATCTAAGAGGGAGAAATGGAGAGGCAGAGAGAGGGAGACAGTTCAGTTAGGTGGATGGTAGTCCTCCGTGGCCTTTCCTAGAAATACTGCTATATGAGCAATGTACATGGCCTATCTACCATCTACAGCAGGGGTAGGCAACCCTGTTCCTGGAGTGCCGCAGATACTGAAGGATTTTGTTACAACTAGGCACCACACACCCGACCAACTGAGCTAATTGGCTTCATCCAAGATTAATGTGTGAGTGTCTCTGTGTGTGTGTGTGTGTGTATGTATGTATGTATGTGTCCGTGCTTCCTCCAAGACTAATAAATGTGTGAGTGTGTGTGTGCATGTGTCCATGATCCCTCCAAGATGAATGAGTGGTGCAGCATCAACAGGAGGAAGCCTAGTTCACCTAGCCCAGTGACCAGCAGCACACTGATATCATCATATACTGCATAAACCTCCCCCATGAGAGTGCTGATTTACATTCACCAGGGCACACAGGTGTAGGGGGAGCAAGGACAGGGGGAGGCAGACAAACACACACAGAGAGAGAGAGAGGGGCAGCCACACAGATAAGCTGGCACGTACACACACACACACAAGGGTAGAGAGCACACACTAAGAGGCTGCCATGCACACATATACATTGTCCCACATAAACACAAAGCTAGACTGTTTCTCTTATCAGTCAGACACACCTATCTTTTACCACACTGATCGAGAGAACCTCGATGTCATTGCCTTCACTTGTGATGTAATTGGAAGAATTCACAAGTGGCTGCCTCGGCTCTGACCCTCATTGGTTAGAATCAATTTTAGACAAGGATAATAGGAAAACATATATATATATATATACAGTGAGGGAAAAAAGTATTTGATCCCCTGCTGAGACTGGCTAGGCCACTCCAGGACCTTAATGTGCTTCTTCTTGAGCCACTCCTTTGTTGCCTTGGCCGTGTGTTTTGGGTCATTGTCATACTGGAATACCCATCCACGACCCATTTTCAACGCCCTGGCTGAGGGAAGGAGGTTCTCACCCAAGATTTGACGGTACATGGCACCGTCCATCGTCCCTTTGATGCGGTGAAGTTGTCCTGTCCCCTTAGCAGAAAAACACCCCCAAAGCATAATGTTTCCACTTCCATGTTTGATGGTGGGATGGTGTTCTTGGGGTCATAGGCAGCATTCCTCCTCCTCCAAACACGGCGAGTTGAGTTGATGCCAAAGAGCTCCATTTTGGTCTCATCTGACCACAACACTTTCACCCAGTTCTCCTCTGAATCATTCAGATGATCATTGGCAAACTTCAGATGGGCCTGTATATGTGCTTTCTTGAGCAGGGGGACCTTGCGGGCGCTGCAGGATTTCAGTCCTTCACGGTGTAGTGTGTTACCAATTGTTTTCTTGGTGACTATGGTCCCAGCTGCCTTGAGATCATTGACAAGACCTCCCGTGTAGTTCTGGGCTGATTCCTCACCGTTCTCATGATCATTGGAACTCCACGAGGTGAGATCTTGCATGGAGCCCCAGGCCGAGTGAGATTGACAGTTATTTTGTGTTTCTTCCATTTGCGAATAATCGCACCAACTGTTGTCACCTTCTCACCAAGCTGCTTGGCGATGGTCTTGTAGCCCATTCCAGCCTTGTGTAGGTCTACAATCTTGTCCCTGACATCCTTGGAGAGCTCTTTGGTCTTGGCCATGGTGGAGAGTTTGGAATCTGATTGATTGATTGCTTCTGTGGACAGATGTCTTTTATACAGGTAACAAGCTGATATTAGGAGCACTCCCTTTAAGAGTGTGCTCCTAATCTCAGCTCGTTACCTGTATAAAAGACACCTGTGAGCCAGAAATCTTTCTGATTGAGAGGGGGTCAAATATTTATTTCCCTCATTAAAATGCAAATCAATTTATAACATTTTTGACATGCGTTTTTCTGGATTTTTTTGTTGTTATTCTGTCTCTCACTGTTCAAATAAACCTACCATTAAAATTATAGACTGATCATTTCTTTGTCAGTGGGCAAATGTACAAAATCAGCAGGGGATCAAATACTTTTTTCCCTCACTGTATTTAAAATATATTTCAAAAAAATATATATGGGGGATTGGAAATGACGCAGACAATTACATTGATAGAAGCCACAATCTATTTGCAATATTAAAGCTGATCTAGCGCCTAAAAAAGAAAGGATATAAAAAAATAAGAAAAGACAAGGATAAACTCGAAAGACTAAATGATCTCTATCAAACACGCACGCACACTCCTCTCTCACACACACACACACACCAGAGTCCTCCAGAAGATTGTGTGTGAGAGAGAGAGAGAGAGAGAGATAATTGCCTGGTTTAGCTGAGGTGAAACACCACAGTAAGGACAAGTGTATATCTGAGAGTGTTCCTCAACACCTGTTTCTACAGAATGGTCCTTCCACAGGGAGAGGAGGGGGCGGATAGAGAGAGAGGGAGGTAGAGAGAGGAAGAGAGAAAGCGAGAGGGAGGGGAGAGGGAGGGAGGGAGAGAGAAAGCGAGAGGGAGGTAGAGAGAGGGAGGGAGGGAGAGAGAGGAAGAGAGAAAGCGAGAGGGAGGGAGGGGAGAGGGATGAGAGAGGAAGAGAGAAAGCGAGAGGGAGGTAGAGAGAGGGAGGGAGGGAGAGAGAGGAAGAGAGAAAGCGAGAGGGAGGGAGGGAGGGGAGAGGGATGAGAGATCAAATGAGAGAAATAATCGGAGAGATGAACATAAAAGGAGAGTGAAACAGATGAAGAGCGGGACAGAGATTGAAGGGTGCCAACGTCTCATCAGAGCAGTCTGAAGTGGACAGACAGACAGACTCTACGTTGGTGTGGGTGACTCTTGGCTATTTTCTAAGTGGCTGCACTGGCGACAAAGTGGGCTCAATGTCTCCATATTGCAGTCTACACACACACACACACACACGTTGACCCACAAACTAGAAACCCACTTATAAAACAGCCACACACCTCCTGATTCTCGGTCTGTCCAGACTAGAAAGCCAACAAGCTTATTAAAGATACACACTGACCTGGCAGCATGGTCCATGCTTCACTCTCCCAGCAATCCTGAGCTTAACATCCCCATGCGCCAGTGTGTGTGTGTGTGTGTCTGTGTGTGAGTGTCCGTTGTCAACCTCGTGGTGTTGGTTGGCAGCGCTGCCTTGAGCAAGGCTGAGCAGGCATGCTGAAATACTGTGAGAATCCACGGAGAACACACGTAGAGAGGAAAGGAGAGAGAGGAGAGGAGAGGAGAAAGAGAGGAGAGGCGAGAAGAGAGAGGAGAGAGGAGAGGAGAGGAGAGGAGAGCAGAGAGAGAGAGAGGAGAGGAGAAAGAGAGGAGAGGCGAGAAGAGAGAGGAGAGAGGAGAGGAGAGGAGAGGAGAGCAGAGAGAGAGAGAGGAGAGGAGAAAGAGAGGAGAGGCGAGAAGAGAGAGGAGAGAGGAGAGGAGAGGCGAGAAGAGAGGAGAGAGAGGAGATGAGAAAGAGAGGAGATGAGAAAGAGAGGAGAGGCGAGAAGAGAGAGGAGAGAGGAGAGGAGATGAGAAAGAGAGGAGAGAGGAGAGAGGAGAGCGACTGCTTGCCATACAGCTTCTGTGCTGAGTGCACCACACTTACAAGCCTCAGCATCCCTCTACCCATCGCTCTCTCCCCCTCTCTGTCTCTCTCCCTCCACACTATGTGAAGCCATAGAAGAGACAACTAGTCTAATCTATCCCACTTGCTCCATAGAGAATTATTATATTTTTCTCTACCTCTCTCAAGCATGTGGTAGGGCTGATTGGATTTGGTGTGCGTCAGTTTGTGTGCCTGTGTGAGGCTGTAATCGTTGATCCATCCCTTTATAAACGTCCCTTTATAAACGTGAGTTTCTAGTGTGTGTGTAAGCTTGCATGTGTATAAGAGTGTTTGTGTGTGGGAGAACGTTTATGTGTGTGTGTTTGTTTTGTGTGAGAGAGAGAGAATGAGAGAGAGGCAGAGAGAGGAGGGAGCTATCACTGCAGTAGAGACAAGGGGGGTTGAAAGGAGGGAGGGGGGTTGAGGAGAGGGACGGGGGGTTGAGGAGAGGGAGGGGGGGTTGAAAGGAGGGGGGGGTTGAGGAGAGGGAGGGGGGATGAGGAGAGGGAGGGGGGATGACAGGACAAATTGCTGGTGATTGAGGCTGATCTGCACCACTGCCCTAGCTGGCAGAGCAGGAGCGGTGTGTGTGTGTGTGTATGTGGGCACCATTTAACACACACACAGTTTATTAATTAAAGAGTAGAGGGAATAGTGTGTGTTGTGTGTTAGCTTTGGGGGGTCGGGAGCAAATGTTTCATTACGATCTGTTTTGCACATTCTGATGGCTTATTGATAAGTCACTTCACGATTTGGCAGCCCAGTCCGCCCACTGAACACACACACTGTTATTGCTCTTCTCCTCATAGCTCCTATCTGACAAACTGGTGTCACAAAACCAACGTGATGCCTCTCACTCACTGTCAAACAGACAGACATCAACAGCTGATTGACTGTTAAGGAGAAGAAATATACTAAACAAGCGTCCCAATGACTCATACATCAAACATTTTACATTTACATTTTCGTCATTTAGCAGACGCTCTTATCCAGAGCGACTTACAAATTGGTGCATTCACCTTATGATAGCCAGTGGGACAACCACTTTACAATTATTATTATTTTTTAATTTTTTTGGGGTGGGGTAAGGGGGGGTAGAAGGATTACTTTATCCTATCCCAGGTATTCCTTAAAGAGGTGGGGTTTCAAGTGTCTCCGGAAGGTGGTGAGTGACTCCGCTGTCCTGGCGTCGTGAGGGAGCTTGTTCCACCATTGGGGTACCAGAGCAGCGAACAGTTTTGACTGGGCTGAGCGGGAACTGTGCTTCCGCAGAGGTAGGGGGGCCAGCAGGCCAGAGGTGGATGAACGCAATGCCCTCATTTGGGTGTAGGGACTGATCAGAGCCTGAAGGTACGGAGGTGCCGTTCCCCTCACAGCTCCGTAGGCAAGCACCATGGTCTTGTAGCAGATGCGAGCTTCAACTGGAAGCCAGTGGAGTGTGCGGAGGAACGGGGTGACGTGAGAGAACTTGGGAAGGTTGAACACCAGACGGGCTGTGGCGTTCTGGATGAGTTGTAGGGGTTTAATGGCACAGGCAGGGAGTCCAGCCAACAGCGAGTTGCAGTAATCCAGACGGGAGATGACAAGTGCCTGGATTAGGACCTGTGCCGCTTCCTGTGTAAGGCAGGGTCGTACTCTGCGAATGTTGTAGAGCATGAACCTACAGGATCGGGACACCGCCTTGATGTTAGTGGAGAACGACAGGGTGTTGTCCAGGGTCACGCCAAGGCTCTTTGCACTCTGGAAGGAGGACACAACGGAGTTGTCAACCATGATGGCGAGATCATGGAAAGGGCAGTCCATCCCCGGGAGGAAGAGCAGCTCCGTCTTGCCAAGGTTCAGCTTGAGGTGGTGATCCGTCATCCACACTTATATGTCTGCCAGACATGCAGAGATGCGATTCGCCACCTGGTTATCAGAAGGGGGAAAGGAGAAGATGAATTGTCTGTCGTCTGCGTAGCAATGATAGGAGAGGCCATGTGAGGATATGACAGAGCCAAGTGACTTGGTGTATAGCGAGAATAGGAGAGGGCCTAGAACTGAGCCCTGGGGGACACCAGTGGTGAGAGCATGTGGTGCGGAGACAGATTCTCGACACGCCACCTGGTAGGAGCGACCTGTCAGGTAGGACGCAATCCAAGAGTGAGCCGCGCCGGAGATGCCCAACTCGGAGAGGGTGGAGAGGAGGATCTGATGGTTCACAGTATCAAAGGCAGCAGATACGTCTAGAAGGACGAGAGCAGAGGAGAGAGTTAGCTTTAGCAGTGCGGAGAGCCTCCGTGACACAGAGAAGAGCAGTCTCAGTTGAATGACCAGTCTTGAAACCTGACTGGTTTGGATCAAGAAGGTCATTCTGAGAGAGATAGCAAGAGAGTTGGCTAAAGACGGCACGCTCAAGAGTTTTGGAGAGAAAAGAAAGAAGGGATACTGGTCTGTAATTGTTGACATCGGATGGATGTAGGTTATTTGAGAAGGGATGCAACTCTCGCTCTCTTGAAGACGGAAGGGACATAGCCAGCGGTCAAGGATGAGTTGAGCGAGGTGAGGTAAGGGAGAAGGTCTCCGGAAATGGTCTGGAGAAGAGAGGAGGGGATAGGGTCAAGCGGGCAGGTTGTTGGGCGGGCAGGTTGTTGGGCGGGCGGCCGGCCGTCACAAGTCGCAAGATTTCATCTGGAGAGAGAGGGGAGAAAGAAGTCAAAGCATAGGGTAGGGCAGTGTGAGCAGGACCAGCGGTGTCATTTGACTTAACGAGCGAGGATCGGATGTCGTCAACCTTCTTTTCAAAATGGTTGATGAAGTCATCCACAGAGAGGGAGGAGGGGGGGGGATTCAGCCAGCAGGGAGGAGAAGGTGGCAAAGAGCTTCCTGGAATTTAGAGTGGTAGAAAGTGGCTTTAGCAGCAGAAACAGAGGAAGGAAATGTAGAGAGGAGGGAGTGAAAAGATGCCAGGTCCGCAGGGAGTCTAGTTTTCCTCCATTTCCGCTCGGCTGCGAGCTATGAGCTCGCAATGAGTCGTCAAGCCACAGAGCAGGAGGGGAGGACCGAGCCGGCCGGGAGGATAGGGGACATAGAGAGTCAAAGGATGCAGAAAGGGTGGAGAGGAGGGTTGAGGAGGCAGAATCAGGAGATTGGAGGGAGAAGGATTGAGCAGAGGGAAGAGATGATAGATGGAAGAGGAGAGAGTAGCAGGAGAGAGAGAGTGAAGGTTGCGACGGCGCATTAACATCTGAGTAGGTGCAGAGTGAGTAGTGTTGGAGGAGAGCGAGAGAGAAAAGGATACAAAGTAGTGGTCGGAGACTTGGAGGGGAGTTGCAGTGAAATTAGTAGAAGAACAGCATCTAGTAAAGATGAGGTCAAGCGTACTGTCACGGTTTCGGCCGAGGCGGCTCCTCCTCCTTGTTCGGGCAGGTTTCGCCGGTCGTCGTCTCCGGAGTACTAGCTGCCACCGCTCTATGTTTCTTGTTTGATTGGTTTTGTCTGTTAGTCACACCTGTTTTGTGTTATGTCTCATTTAGCACCCTATTTAGTTTCCTTGTTGTTAGTTTAGTGTTGTGTGTAATTGTTCGTGTCGTGTTGTTGCGCTACCCGTGTCGGCACGCTATTTTCATAGCTTCCTCCTTGTGTTAGGGAGTATTTTCGCACCTGTGTGTGCGCTCGCTATTTTACGCCTGTGTGCGTCTTTTTGCCTCCGGGCTGTTTGGATTATTTTTGTGTGCTCTCGTAAAGTCTTGTTGGACTTATCCTCTGCTTCCTGCGCCTGATTCTACACCACACCAATCCACAGCAACGTGACAGAATTACACACCATACATGGAATCAGCAGGAGCACCCGTCGACATCATGGAGGAGCGTCTCCTTGGTCAAGAGCACCGGATCAACCAGATCGGGCACGCCTTGGAGGGCGTCATGGACACCCTTCGTCGATGGGAAACCAGCGGGGTTCCCACAGCCCCACCTATTGCACCATCACCACCGGACAGCCAGCCCGTCCATCGACCGGAACCCAGTGGGATTCGGCTCTCGCTCCCGTGGGCGTACGACGGCACCGCTGCCGGGTGTCAGGGGTTCCTCTTACAAGTGGAGCTCTACCTTGCCACCATACACCCGGCGCCCTCGGGATACGAGAGCGTTTCGCCCTCATCTCCTGTCTCACCGGCAAGGCATTGGAGTGGGCCAACGCCGAATGGAGGGGAATAGACGCCGCCACAGTCACCTATGCGGAGTTCTCCCGCCGCTTCCGTGCAGTCTTCGACCATCCACCAGAGGGGAAGGCGGCGGGGGAGCGTCTATTCCACCTCCGACAGGGGATGAGGAGCGCTCAAGAGTTTGCGCTGGAGTTCCGGACTCTAGCGGCTGATGCTGGGTGGAATGAGAGGGCCCTCATAGACCACTTTAGATGTAGCCTTCGGGAGGACGTCCGCAGGGAGTTAGCATGCAGGGACACTACACTAACATTTGACCAGCTGGTGGACATGGCCATTCGACTGGACACCCTGCTTGCGACCCGCGGACGTCCCAGGTGGGGGGCCTCCCATTCCACCCTCCAGCGCCTCCGAGCAGAGTCCGATGGAGCTTGGAGGTGCTGGCGCTAGAGGGAGAAGAGGTAGGAGCCCGAGGGGGGCAGTCTCCTGCACCAAGTGTGGCCGCGGAGGGCACACCGCGGCTAGGTGCTGGGGAGGGTCCCCTGGTGAGGGAGATGGCAGGTCATACAGTGGGGAGTCCTCCCAGGTGAGTAGGCGCCCTACTTACCCAGAGCTTTCTGTCGCACACATTACATTACCTGTTTGTTTCCCACAGGTTGCACCTCGTTCCCAGCATAAGGCGCTAGTCGATTCAGGCGCAGCTGGGAATTTTGTAGATCGGAAATTCTGTGTTAAGTTAGGGATTCCCCTCCTTCCAGTCGAAAAGCCCTTTCCTGTACATGCCTTAGATAGTCGTCCGTTAGGATCTGGGTTGATTGGGGAGGTCACAGCGCCACTTAGGATGATGACGCAGGGGGTCATGAGGAGACGATTCAACTCTATCTGATCGACTCTCCTGCGTATCCGGTGGTACTGGGGCTTCCCTGGTTGATTACCCATGATCCTACTATTTCGTGGCGAGGAGAAGGCTCTTAAAGGGTGGTCTGCTCAGTGTGAGGGGTTATGTCTGGGTGTTTCCGTAGAGGGGCGAACTCGGTGGAGAGTCCGAACCAGATGCCAGCACTGCACATTCCTCCTGAGTATGAGGATTTGGCGCTCGTGTTTAGTAAGACCAGAGCGGCACGGTTGCCACCTCATAGACAGGGGGATTGTGCGATAGACCTCAGACAGGAGCCGCGCTTCCCGCGGAGCCAAGTGTATCCTTTGTCACAGGAGGAGAAAAGGGCAATGGAAACTTACATTGCCGAGTCTCTGAGACAGGGATACATACGGTCCTCCACTTCTCCCGCGTCCTCGAGCTTCTTTTTGTGAAGAAAAAAGATGGAGGTTTGCGTCCGTGTATTGATTACCGCGGTCTCAATCAGGTAACTGTGAAATATAGTTATCCACTCCCGCTGATTGGGACCATGACGGAGTCATTACACGGGGCACGGTTCTTCACAAAATTGGACCTCAGGAGCGCATATAACTTGGTGCGCATTAGGGAGGGCGATGAGTGGAAGACAGCATTTAGTACTACCTCCGGCCATTACGAGT
This sequence comes from Coregonus clupeaformis, assembly GCF_020615455.1. NCBI lineage: Eukaryota > Metazoa > Chordata > Actinopteri > Salmoniformes > Salmonidae > Coregonus > Coregonus clupeaformis. The sequence continues at coordinate 25,079,531 of NC_059202.1, forward strand.
ATCTCGTCATGCCATATGGGTTAATGAATGCTCCATCAGTCTTCCAATCGTTTGTAGATGAAATTTTCCGGGACATGCAGGCGCAGGGAGTAGTGGTGTACATAGATGATATTCTTGTGTACAGTTCTACTCGGGCCGAGCATGTAGCCCTGGTGCGCAGGGTATTGAGGAGACTGTTGGAGCATGACCTGTATGTCAAAGCTGAGAAATGTCTGTTCTTTCAGGAGTCAGTTTCCTTTTTGGGTTACCAGTTGTCTGCGTCAGGGGTGAGAATGGAGGTGGACCGAGTGGCAGCCGTGCGTAATTGGCAAACCCCAACTACGGTTAAAGAGGTGCAGCGGTTCTTGGGTTTTGCGAATTACTACCGGAGGTTTATCCGGGGTTTTGGACAGGTGGCAGCTCCCATAACGTCTCTTCTGAAGGGGGGTCCGGTGCGCTTGCAGTGGTCGGCTGAGGCGGACAGGGCCTTTGGGAGACTGAAGGACCTGTTTACCTCGGCTCCGGTGTTGGCGCACCCGGATCCCACTTTACCCTTCCAAGTTGAGGTGGACGCGTCTGAGGCCGGTATCGGGGCAGTTCTTTCTCAACGATCCGGTACATCACCTAAGCTCCGCCCCTGTGCTTTTTATTCTAAGAAGCTCAGTCCGGCGGAGCGGAATTATGACGTAGGGGACAGGGAGCTGTTAGCCGTAGTACAGGCCCTAAAGGTGTGGAGGCATTGGCTTGAGGGGGCTCAGCACCCTTTCCTCATTCTGACCGACCATCGTAACCTGGAATACATTCGGGCAGCTAGGAGACTGAATCCTCGCCAGGCTCGATGGACTATGTTTTCGCCCGGTTTGTGTTCAAGATCACTTACATCCCTGGGTCCCAGAACGGGAAGGCAGATGCTCTGTCCCGTCGGTATGACATGGAGGAGAGGTGCGTGGAGTCCATCCCCATACTACCGGAGTCTTGTCTGGTGGCACCGGTGGTGTGGGAGGTCGATGCGGAGATCGAGCGGGCGTTACGCACCGACCCTAGTCCTCCACAGTGTCCGGTGGGTCGGGCGTATGTCCCGCTCGAGGTCCGGGATCGGCTGATTTATTGGGCTCACACGTCCCCCTCCTCTGGACATCCAGGTATTGGCCGGACAGTGCACTGCCTTAGTACGAAGTACTGGTGGCCAACGTTAGCCAGGGATGTGAGGGTTTATGTCTCCTCCTGCTCAGTGTGTGCCCAGTGTAAGGCGCCCAGACACTTGCCCAGGGGTAAATTACAGCCCCTGCCCGTTCCACAACGACCCTGGTCTCACCTCTCGGTGGATTTTGTTACCGATCTTCCCTCCTCACAGGGGAATACCACCATCCTGGTCGTTGTGGATCGGTTCTCGAAGGCCTGTCGTCTCCTTCCCATGCCGGGTCTTCCTACTGCCCTACAGACCGCTGAGGCTCTATTTACTCATGTCTTCCGGCATTACGGGGTGCCCGAGGATATAGTGTCCGATCGAGGCCCCCAGTTTACCTCCAGAGTCTGGAGAGCATTTATGGAACGTTTGGGGGTCTCGGTGAGCCTTACCTCGGGTTACCACCCGGAGAGTAATGGGCAGGTTGAACGAGTCAACCAGGATGTGGGTAGGTTTCTGAGGTCATATTGTCAGGGCCGGCCGGAGGAGTGGGCGAGATATGTGCCCTGGGCCGAGATGGCACAGAACTCTCTCCGCCACTCCTCCACGAGACTAACCCCTTTCCAGTGTGTGTTAGGGTACCAGCCGGTTCTGGCACCGTGGCATGAGAGCCAGATCGAGGCCCCCGCTGTGGAAGAGTGGGTGCGGCGCTCGGAGGAGACGTGGAACGCTGCACACGTCCATCTGCAGCGTGCCATACGTCGACAGAAGACGAGCGCCGACCTACACCGCAGTGAGGGGCCAGTGTACGCACCTGGAGATCGAGTCTGGCTCTCAACCAGAAACCTGCCCCTCCGCCTGCCCTGCCGGAAGCTGGGTCGGCGGTTTGTGGGGCCTTTTAAAGTCCTGAGGAGATTGAACGAGGTGTGTTACAGGTTAGAACTACCTATTGATTACAAGAATATTAACCCCTCGTTCCATGTGTCTCTCCTCAGGCCGGTGGTAGCTGGTCCACTCCAGGACTTTGAGATTGAGGAGACTCCTCCGCCCCGTTGGACATCGAGGGGTTCCGGCGTACACTGTTCGGACCATCCTGGATTCGAGACGCCGGATGGGGGGTCTCCAATATCTCGTGGAGTGGGAGGGAGTGCGGTCCGGAGGAGCGGTGCTGGGTGCCGAGGAGGGACATTCTGGATCCGTCCCTGATGACCGAATTCCATCGTGGTCATCCTACGCGCCCTGCTCCGCATCCTCCTGGTCGTCCCCGAGGCCGGAGGCGGCGCGCGGCTAAGGGGGGGGGGTACTGTCACGGTTTCGGCCGAGGCGGCTCCTCCTCCTTGTTCGGGCAGGTTTCGCCGGTCGTCGTCTCCGGAGTACTAGCTGCCACCGCTCTATGTTTCTTGTTTGATTGGTTTTGTCTGTTAGTCACACCTGTTTTGTGTTATGTCTCATTTAGCACCCTATTTAGTTTCCTTGTTGTTAGTTTAGTGTTGTGTGTAATTGTTCGTGTCGTGTTGTTGTGCTACCCGTGTCGGTACGCTATTTTCATAGCTTCCTCCTTGTGTTAGGGAGTATTTTCGCACCTGTGTGTGCGCTCGCTATTTTACGCCTGTGTGCGTCTTTTTGCCTCCGGGCTGTTTGGATTATTTTTTGTGTGCTCTAGTAAAGTCTTGTTGGACTTATCCTCTGCTTCCTGCGCCTGATTCTACACCACACCAATCCACAGCAACGTGACACGTATTGCCTGCCTTGTGAGTAGGGGGGACGGGGACGGTGAGAGGGTGAGGTCAAAAGAGGAGAGGAGTGGAAAGAAGGAGGCAGAGAGAAATGAGTCAAAGGTAGATGTAGGGAGGTTAAAGTCACCCAGAACTGTGAGGGGTGAGCCATCCTCAGGAAAGGAACTTATCAAGGCGTCAAACTCTCCAAGGGAACCTGGAGGGCGATAAATGATAAGGATGTTAAGCTTGAATGGGCTAGTGACTGTGACAGCATGGAATTCAAATGAGGAGATAGACAGATGGGTCAGGGGAGAAAGAGAGAATGTCCACTTGGGAGAGATGAGGATTCCTGTGCCACCACCCGCTGACCAGATGCTCTCGGGGTATGCGAGAACACATGGTCAGACGAGGAGAGAGCAGTAGGAGTAGCAGTGTTTTCTGTGGTAATCCATGTTTCCGTCAGCGCCAAGAAGTCGAGGGACTGGAGGGTAGCATAGGCTGAGATGAACTCTGCCTTGTTGGCCGCAGAACGGCAGTTCCAGAGGCTGCCGGAGACCTGGAACTCCACGTGGGTCGTGCGTGCAGGGACCACCAGGTTAGAGTGGCAGCAGCCACGCGGTGTGAGGCATTTGTATAGCCTGTGCGGAGAGGAGAGAACAGGGATAGACAGACACATAGTTGACAGGCTACAGAAAATGGCTACAATAATGCAAAGGAGATTGGAATGAAATTAACTAAACATCTGGGAAAGCGAGAGAGCGGGGCCTCCCTCACTTACGTTTCACTGAAACACCCAAATATAACTCTCCCAACTTCCACCTCAGAAACTATAATTGTTGTAAACTACAGCGGTTCAATGTTTTCTAGGAATAGACTAACTTAGTTTATTCAGCTAGCTAACTTGGTACAGTATTCTTCCGTGAAAACCATCCAGGGCACCGAATCCTATGACGCCACAGCCAATTAGTATGCCAGCCTCCAACAACACGGTTTAGCACCAATACTCGGCCACAACAAGCAGATCATTCGTGTCCGTGTCTAACGTTGTGTAAAGTTCTGGGTTAGTCCCGACAGCTTGAGCGAGTCCGTCGTCAACTTATTCAGCCAGTTAGTTAGCTAGAATAGTTAGCATACTAGCTAGCCATTGATAGTAATGACTCATACATCAAACACATCATCTGACCCTCCCAATGACTCATACAGTGGCTTGCGAAAGTATTCACCCCCCTTGGCATTTTTCCTATTTAGTTGCCTTACAACCTAGAATTAAAATGTATTTTTTGTGGGTTTGTATCATTTGACTTACACAACATGCCTACCACTTTGAAGACTCAAAATAATTTTTTTTGTGAAACAAACAAGAAATAAGACAAAAAAATAGAAAACTTGATCGTGCACAACTATTGAGGTCTGTGCTTTGACTAGGCCATTCCAAGACATTTCCCCTTAAACAACTTTAGTGTCGCTTTAGCAGTATGCTTAGGGTCATTGTCCTGCTGGAAGGTGAACCTCCGTCCCAGTCTCAAATATCTGGAAGACTGAAGGCTTTTTAAAAAAAAGGTATCTGTGAACAACAGATGCATATTTGTATTCCCAGTCATGTGAAATCCATAGATTAGGGCCTAATTTATTTATTTAAATTTACTGTTTTCCAAATATGAACTGTAACTCAGTACAATCTTTGCATGATGCATTTATATTTTGTTCAGTATAGATAAGAAGAAAAAAAAAGAAAATAATTTAAAAGATATTTCAATTCTGGGTAATCTCACATCGTAGTTCTTGTGTTTAAAACATTTATTTATTTATTATTATCTACATTATTATTATTATTATTATTATTATTATTACTGCATTGTTGGGAAAGAGTTCTCAAGGTAAGAATTTCACTGTACTGTTTTACACCTGTTGTATCCTGTGCACATGGCAAATTAACTTTGAAACTTAAAACGTACAAAGCTGTAAGGATTTCTTGAAACCCCAGAGTAACATTATGGTTCATATTGCAAGACCAGTAGAAAATTGAAAGTTCAAAAGTTCAAAGACACCAGATACGAGGATGTCACCTTTAAATAAAATACTTCAGAGCAGTCAGGCATTTCAAGGAATTCGCAATTTAAATGTCAAACATATTTTGATATTTGATCCAGACATAGCAAGAGACAAGAGCTGTCAGAGAGCCCTTGATTACATTTTAAAATAACAATAATTGTGCTCCCCAATTTTACAACAATGTTCCAAACTTTGTATAACATTTCTAGAAAAATCTGGTATATCCAATTAACTTTTTTTGGGAAAATCATGTAGCGTGGTCGTGTCTTACGAAATAGTCAGCTAAACACATTAGCTAAAAGACTACAGAATGGCTACTGAGCATCCAAACAATCCTCAATATGATTTTCAGAAGAGATTTTCTTGTGAAAATAAATCACTCAGAATTCTGTGAATGCCACTTGAAATCCAAAGATAATCTATAAATAAAACAAAATGGGAGAAATGTTACAGTCTCCATCCTAGATCTCTAAACAAATGAAGAAAAAGTTGAAACTTTGAGCGGAGTAACATACCTTAATATAGAGGCTTGTTAATTTTCACCTTCGGAGATGAGAATTGCAAAGGCATCAAAGCCTTGGCCTAAGCCTGCTTCCCACACACAAACAGTGCATTCGGAAAGTATTCAGACCCCTTTACTTTTTCCACATTTTGATACGATACGTTACAGCCTTATTCTAAAAATGGATGAATCCCCCCCCCCATCAATCTACACACAATACCCCATAATGACAACATTTTTGCAAATGTATTAAAAACAAAAAACAGAAACACCTTATTTACAAAAGTATTCAGACCCTTTGCTATGAGACTCGAAATTGAGCTAGGTGCAGGTTTCCATTGCTCATCCTTGAGATGTTTCTACAACTTGATTGGAGTCCACCTGTGGTAAATTCAATTGATTGGACATGATTTGGAAAGGCACACACCTGTCTACATAAGAACCCACAGTTGACAGTGCATGTCAGAGCGAAAACCAAGCCATGAGGTCGAAGGAGTTGTCCTTAGAGCTCCGAGACAGGATGGTGTCGAGGCACAGATCTTGGGAAGGGTAACAAAAAGCATTGAAGGTCCCCAAGAACACAGTGGCCTCCATCATTCTTAAATGGAAGAAGTTTGTAACCACCAAGACTCTTCCCAGAGCTGGCCGCCCAGCTAAACTGAGCAATCGGGGGAGAAGGGCCTTGGTCAGAGGGGTGACCAAGAAACTGATGGTCACTCTGACAGAGCTCCAGAGTTCCTCTGTGGAGATGGGAGAATCTTTCCGAAGGATAACCATCACTGCAGCACTCCACCATCAGGCCTTTATGGTAGAGTGGTCAGCCCGCTTGGAGTTTGTTAAAAGGCACCTAAAGGACTCTCAGAGCATGAGAAACAAGATTCTCTGGTCTGATGAAACCAAGATTGGACTCTATGGCCTGAATGCCAAGAGTCACGTCTGGAAGAAACCTGGCGCCATCCCTACGGTGAAGCAGGGACTGGGAGACTAGTCAGGATCAAGGGAAAGATGAACGGAATAAAGTACAGAGAGATCGTAGCCAAGATTGTAGCGTCATACCCAAGGAGACTTGAGGCTGTAATCGCTGCCAAAGGTGCTTCAACAAAGTACTGAGTAAAGGGTTTGAATACTTATGTAAATGTGATATTTCAGTTTTATTTTATACATTTGCAAAAATTTAGACAAACCTGTGTTTGCTTTGTCATTATGGGGTATTGTGTGTAGATTGATGAGGAAAAAATCAATTTAATCCATTTTAGAATAAGGTTGTAACGTAACAAAATGTGGAAAAAGTCAAGGGAATACTTTCCGAATGCACTGTACACACATACATAGAGACACACACATGCACATTCCCTGTCTTTTTCCTCAGTCAGGCTTTTTAACCAGACGGGGCACAACAAAAGGCAGAGGGTCGGAGGAGACCAGTGCAGACGAAATCAGAGAAGAGAGGAATGCAGTGCTGAGGAAATAATAATGATCTGAGGGTTGATCAAGGCTATTTCATCCCACTACAAATGGTGCACCATGGGAGACAGAGAGAGAGCAATGGAGTGAGAAAAATGGAGCGGGAAAGAGACAGACACACACAGCCGAGGCTCTGCATGGTTTAAACAAGAGACATCAGAGTGATCATAAAGAGACAGACTGACACACACACAGGCCCATCTCCTTCCCCTGTTTCAGTAAGACTAAATGCATTCAACTGCCAATTTGACATCGGCAAACCTAACATAGGAAAGAGCACTAGCTAAGAAAAAAACAGTAAATGAACTCGGAACAATTTCAAGATGGTGGTTGCAAGCTGGTGGTGGCATTCACTAACAAGATAGCCTCTATGAATGTAGCCTGTGGTTGTCAGTGCTATTTCCCATTAAGCCACCCCATGCTCCCACGGTTACGGTCTCGTCAACGGGCAGTATCTCCTCTGGCTGCCTTGTTTGCGTCAGACGGCTAGGTCCTCAGATGATTGGGACAGGGAATGTGCATGTCTGTGTGTTTGTCTATGTCTATGTGCTTTAATAATGACTGATTGAGGACATTCTACACAATACCAGACTCTTGACAGAGTGGGAGAGCAAAATAAATGAGGGAGAGAGAGAAGTTGAACAGAAGCAGGGAAAAAATATATATAGAGAGAGTAAGGGATGGATAATTGAAGTAGGATGGGGAGAAGGAAGGTGGGGAAAATTGAATCACCAGGGAATGGGGTAAGTGTGTGTTATACAAGCTGTGATAAATGATGTTCCTCTAGTGTAACACGATGAAGGGAAGATGGAAAGGTAGACGGATAACCGATGAAGCAGTACAGTGGCTTGCGAAAGTATTCACCCCCCTTGGCATTTTTCCTATTTTGTTGCCTTACAACCTGGGGTTAAAATGATTTGGGGGGGTTGTATAATTTGATTTACACAACATGCCTACCACTTTGAAGATGCAAACTATTTTTTATTGTGAAACAAACAAGAAATAAGACAAAAAAACTAAAAACTTGAGCGTGCATAAGTATTCACCCCCACAAAATCAATACTTTCCAGCAATTACAGCTGCAAGTCTCTTGCGGTATGTCTCTATTAGCTTGGCACATCTAGCTATTAGGATTTTTGGCAAAACTGCTCCAGCTCCTTCAAGTTGGATGGGTTCCGCTGGAGTACAGCAATCTTTAAGTCATACCACAGATTCTCAATTGGTTTGAGGTCTGGGCTTTGACAAGGCCATTCCAATACATTTAAATGTATCCCCTTAAGCCCTCCTGTAGCTCAGTTGGTAGAGCATGGCGCTTGCAACGCCAGTGTTGTGGGTTCGATTCCCACGGGGGGCCAGTATGAAAAATGTATGCACTCACTAACTGTAAGTCGCTCTAAGAGCGTCTGCTAAATGACTAAAATGTCAATGTAAAACACTTGAGTGTTGCTTTAGCAGTATGCTTAGGGTCATTGTCCTGCTGGAAGGTGAACCTCCATCCCAGTCTCAAATCTCTGGAAGACTGAAACAGGTTTCCCTCAAGAATTTCCCTGTATTTAGCGCCATCCATCATTCCTTCAATTCTGACCAGTTTCCTAGTTCCTGCCGATGAAAAACATTCCCACAGCATGATGCTGCCACCACCATTCTTCACTGTGGGGATGGTGTTCTCGGGTGATGAGAGGTGTTGGGTTTGCACCGGACATAGCGTTTTCCTTGATGGCCAAAAAGCTCAATTTTAGTCTCATCTGACCAGAGTACCTTCTTCCATATGTTTGGGGAGTCTTCCACATGCCTTTTGGCGAACACCAAACGTGTTTGCTTATTTTTTTCTTTAAGCAATGGCTTTTTTCTGGCCACTCTTCCATAAAGCCCAGCTCTGTGGAGTGTACGGCTTAAAGTGGTCCTATGGACAGATACTCCAATCTCCGCTGTGGAGCTTTGCAGCTCCTTCAGGGTTATCTTTGGTCTCTTTGTTGCCTCTCTGATTAATGCCCTCCTTGCCTGGTCCGTGAGTTTTGGTGGGCAGCCCTCTCTTGGCAGGTTTGTTGTGGTGCCATATTCTTTCCATTTTTTAATAATGGATTTAATGGTGCTCCGTGGGATGTTCAAAGTTTCAGATATTTTTTTTATAACCCCAACCCTGATCTGTACTTCTCCACAACTTTGTCCCTGACCTGTTTGGAGAGCTCCTTGGTCTTCATGGTGCACCTTGCTTGGTGGTGCCCCTTGCTTAGTGGTGTTGCAGACTCTGGGGCCTTTCAGAACAGGCGTATATATACACAGAGATCATGTGACACTTAAAGTCCACCTGTGTGCAATCTATTTAACTAATTATGTGACTTCTGAAGGTAATTGTTTGCACCAGATCTTATTTAGGGGCTTCATAGCAAAGGGGGTGAATACATATGCACGCACCACTTTTCCGTTCTTTTTTTTGTAGAATTTTCTGAAACAAGTGATTTTTTTCATTACACTTCACCAATTTGGACTATTTTGTGTATGTCCATTACATGAAATGCAAATAAAAATCCATTTAAATTACAGGTTGTAATGCAACAAAATAGGAAAAACGCCAAGGGGGATGAATACTTTTGCAAGGCACTGTATGACCACTTCAATTGTGGATAAAAGGAGGAACTAAAAGGAGGATAAAAAGGTCTGAGTGAAAGTTGAGGTGCTCTTCTTCAGAAGTGAAAGTTGAGGTGCTCTTCTTCAGAAGTGAAAGTTGAGGTGCTCGTCTTCTGAAGTGAAAGTTAAGGTGCTCTTCTTCAGAAGTGAAAGAGTACAAGAGAGAATAAGAGAGGAAGAATCATTTTCAATCTTGCAACAATATTTGACATTCAGAGTTTGAGGACAAGTATTCCTTTAAGCCTCCCCCCTCCCTCCCCTCCTCTCCTCTCCTCTCCCTCCCCTTCCCAGTTGGCCACAGGAAGCCATGCTATTTTCTCTCTCCTCTTATCCCCAATCTGTCTGAACACATCTGGTGTGTCTGCTCTGGATTTGACACTGGGGCCTGCCAGCTAGGTCAAAAAACAGAGCGGTAAAAAGGGTATGTTATCATTTGAAAGATAGGAGGACAGTTCCCTTGAAGGTACAGACAGGGAAGGGTATGGGATCCATCCACCTGTAGACTAGATGAGATGTGATGATGGTTTATCGCTCCGTGTGTGTGTGTGTGTGTGTGTGTGTGTGTGTGTGTGTGTGTGTGTGTGTGTGTGTCGCGGTTGACTGGTCTTGTGTGAATGCGTGCGTGTTTTGAAGAAACTGAAAAAGATGGATTACATGTGTGCCGGCAGCGGTGCTGTTCTAAACCCAGCCTGCGGTGTACGTCTGGGAGGATTCTACACAGCAGCACTGTGTCGGCCTTGACCCCATTGTTTTTTTGTTGTTGCTTTCAGACACAACCCTTCTGCGTCCCAAATGGCACCCTAGTCCTTATGTAGTGCACTACCTTTGGCCATAGAGGATATAAAGGGAATAGGGTGCCATTTGGGCCCATAAGGCTCAGGTCAAAAGTAGTGCACTACACTGAGTGCCAGGGCCTGGGGCACAGATAAATGAGGCCCGGCACCCTGCAAGCCTGTGGGCCAGGCTGATGGATGAGTGAGAGCTGGCTGCCAGGCCACCCAGGGCACTGCCAGGCCACCCAGGACACTGCCAGGCCACCCAGGGCACTGCCAGGCCACCCAGGGCACTGCCAGGCCACCCAGGACACTGCCAGGCCACCCAACTAAACCCAGTGTCTACACCGCAGTGTAATGACTGAACAAGTATTAGCAGGCACGGCACAAGCACACACAAAGTACAATCAACACACACACTGTTTTATCTTTGTGTGTTCCTTCCCTTGTCAGTACATTTACCCTGGTACTGTTGGTTTATGGAGTTAAATCTGCCTGCCTTCCGCATTGACACAGACAGGCAAGCAGCTATACAGTATTTCTTCTCAGTCAATCTCCTCCCTTTCCAACCCTCCATCCCGTTCTCCTCCTGACACCGCTCAGCACTAGTGGAAAAACACGTTGAAGAGAGGACTGCCACTCAAAACGTCAACCTTAGCTGCATCCATCGCCACTCGCAGAGAGAGTAGAGAGTGTCAGGCCTCCGAAATAATTTCTGAATGAAAGCTGTATGAATGAAAGCTCGGTAGAGCTCTGTAAAAACAAAAAATTGGTGTAGTGGCACTTTGGATACTTTTTATTGTGGCGTAAGATCTATAGTAACAGCTCCCACCCTTGACAAAACGTTTTAATAGGGTACTCATCTCTTGAAAAAGTAAAAACAAACCCACCATGTTGGATTTAGAAACAATAAGCAATAGGCTAATATAAAGCCAATTGAACAGTCCCAAAAGTACAAACTCCACCCACCCGGCATGCTGGTACTTGAAATAAAACAAACTTTTAATTAATTACACCACTTTAGATTGCCAAAATTATAGAAAAAAAACGAACAAACAAAAAAATCTAGTAACAAGTATGATTTATTGCACAAAATACACTGATCAAAAATATGAACGCAACATGTAAAGTGTTGGTCCCATGTTTTATTGAGATAAAATAAAATATCCAAGAAATGTTCCATACACAAACAGCTTATTTCTCTCAAATGTTCTGCTCAAATTTGTTTACATCCCTGTTAGAGATCATTTCTCCTTTACCAAGATAATCCATCCATCTGACAGGTGTGGCATATCAAGAAGCAGCATGATCATTACACAGGTGCACCTTATGCTGGGGACAATAAAAGGCCACTCTAAAATGTGCAGTTTTGTTACACAACTCAATGCCACAGATGTCTTAACATTTGAGGGAGCGTGCAATTGGCATGCTGACTGCAGGAATATCCACCAGAGTTGTTGCCAGAGAGAAATTAACATTCAATTCTACCATAAGTCCCCTCCAACGTCATTTGAGAGAATTTGGCAGAACGTCCAACCGGCCTCACAACTGCAGACCACGTGTATGGCGTCGTGTGGGCGAGTGATTTGCTGATGTAGACGTTGTGAACAGAGTGCGCCATGGTGGCAGTGCGGTTATGATATGGACAGGCATAAGCTACGGACAACGAACACAATTGCATTTTATCAATGGCAATTTGAAATCGGAGCGATACCGTGACGAGATCCTGAGGCCCATTGTCATGCCATTCTTCCGCCGCCATCACCTCATGTTTCAGCATGATAATGCACGGCCCCATGTCTCAAGGATCTGTTCACAATTCCTGGAAGCTGAAAATGTCCCAGTTCTTCCATGGCCTATATACACACCAGACGTCACCCATTGAGCATGTTTGGGATGCTCTGGATCAATGTGTACGACAGCGTGTCCAGTTCCTGCCAATATCCAGCAACTTCGCACAGCCATTGAAGAGGAGTGGGACAACATTCCACAGGCCACAATCAACAGCTTGATCAACTCAATGTGAAGGAGATGTGTCGCGCTCCATGAGGCAAATGGTGGTCACACCAGATACTGACTGGTTGTCTGATCCACATCCCTACTTTAAAAAAAAAAAGGTATCTGTGACCAACAGATGCATATCTTTATTCCCAGTAATGTGAAACCCATTGATTAGGATCTAACTGAAAATGTTGCATGTTGCGTTTATATTTTAGTTCAGTATAGTATAGACATCAAGAAAATTGCAAGAGAGAGGTCATCGTGATTGATTGCCGTGGCAACATGGCATAACAAATGGAGGGAACCTCAGGGAGGAGAGGAGAGGAGAGAGGGGAAAGGCACTTGTTCACAAGGTCAATATTGTTGGATCTCACCTTAGCAGAGGTCAATCCTTTCTAAATGGAACTGTGTGAACAAGCCAGAGTGATTGAGACCCTAATGATCCTAGATTCCCATTGAGGCATGCCTGCCATTGCAGCCCAAGCAGACCTTGACAAGAGCCGAGGTAAGGCACTGCGAAAGATAAAGCCGACAAGTACACTCTTTAAAATATTTTTGACAACAGCTATTTAAACAGGCTTCTAAACATCTCACCACTGGGGAAGCAACATAGAGAAGACCAGATGGCACTGAAATGAAAGTAAGCCACTGTGAAAGTAAAGCTGGTGTTTGATACAGCAAAATAGTATTTAGAGGAAAAAACCCTTGAAGCTTAGAGAGAGAGGCCCAATACCGAAACCAGACAGAAATCTACTGCAAGGTATCCCTAAGAACTTCACTGTGGCGAGGGCTAAGTGGAAAGCGGAAACGCTGAGAAAGTTTAACTCTTAACCTTTTGTTCAAGATCAGCAATAACACACCTGATTCAACTAGTCAACTAATCACCAAGTCATTGATTAGGCTAGTTACATTAGGTGTAATGCTGGGCTGGAACAAGAAGGTGCATAACCTGAGGGAACGTCCCTGAGGAATGGATTGGGAAACTATATATTAGAGTAAAAAGCTATAAAAGAGGGGAAAAAACACAGTGCAGTGACAAGACAAGATGGCCACCTTCCCCACTCTTACATGTTAGTACAGTAGTTATATTGGTTAGGTTGCATCCCTGGCCCACCCTCAGTTGCCAGGCAACAGATACAACAGTCAGCCAACACGCCCCCCTGCAAAGACAAAGAGAGAAACACAGATTAAAGCATTTTCCTTTGCTGATGCACGCTAACTTCCTTAGCAAGGTAATGATAACAGGGCTAACAGCGCTAACTTTCTTAGCAAGCCTAATGATAACAGGTCTGATAATTAGCCTGTCTTACAAAAAGCGCTAACTTCTTTAGCAAGGCTAATTATAATGGGGCTAAATATTAGCATTAGCCTGACTCTATGGAGATCACATGGCTGTGTGCTCGATTTTATACACCTGTCAGCAACGGGCGTGGCTGAAATAGCCGAATCCACTAATTTGAAGGGGTGTCCACATACTTTTGTATATCTAGTGTATACAGGAGAGGTGATGGGCTGTCAAGTTATCGGCCTCAGCCAGATAGATGATGATATTCAGCTCTCTGCTGCAGAACGGTCCATTAAACAGCACTCTAACCACAAATCAACCCGCAGAGGAAGGAGCGAGGAACAGAGGGGGGACGGATGAGCGGAAGGTAGAGAGAGAGAGAGAGAGAGAGAGAGAAGAGGGGGGGAAGATGACCAGAAGTGACAGACCGAAGGGTAAGAGAAAGAGACAGAACAGGAGAGAATTGGTAGATGATAGAGGGGAAGGAGGAGAGGAAAAACAAACAGAAAGGGCACGAGGATGAGTCAACAGGCGGAACAAGGTGGTGATAAAAAGGTGAGAGATGGCAGGAAGGAGGAGGACAAGAACATAGAGAAAACACTAAAAGGCAGGAGAGAGACGGAAAGAGAGACGAAAGAGACAGAGACCGAGACAGAGAGAAAGAGAGAGAGAAAGGTGGAGGGGGACAGAGAGAGAGAAAGGTGGAGGGGACAGAGAGAGAGAAAGGTGGAGGGGACAGAGAGAGAGAAAGAGAGAAAGAAAGGTGGAGGGGGACAGAGAGAGAGAAAGAGAGATAGAAAGGTGGAGGGGGACAGAGAGAGAGAAAGAGAGAGACAAAAGGTGGAGGGGGACAGAGAGAGAGAAAGAGAGAGAGAAAGGTGGAGGGGGACAGAGAGAGAGAACGAGAGAGAAAGGTGGAGGGGGACAGAGAGAGAGAAAGAGAGAGAGAAAGGTGGAGGGGGACAGAGACAGAGAGAAAGAGAGAGAGAAAGGTGGAGGGGGACAGAGAGAAAGAAAGAGAGAGAGAAAGGGGGAGAGAGAGAGAAAGGTGGAGGGGGACAGAGACAGAGAAAAAGTGAGAAAAAGGTAGAGGGGGACAGAGAGAGAAAGAGAGAGAAAGGTGGAGGGGGACAGAGAGAGAGAACTGTGCTGCTCCACTGCCTGCTTGCTCGCTAGGCCTACTTGTTGTTAATTAAGGCTGAACTAAACAAGACTGAGGCCCAGAGCATCACAGCTCAGGACAAACAACAAGAGAGAGACATGTACACATTCAGCCAGAGAAAATAGCCCTGAAGCTCTAGTCTGGCCTGTCAAGGCAGGGCCAGCACAATGAAGGCTTTACGCCAAAACACCTTGGTAGTCAAAGGAGCACTTTTTAAATGAGATGTCTTGCATTCACTTTGTTCTGTAAATCATGGACTTGGTGGAACTGTGAGGTAGTGGTAGCTGTAGCTGTCCCGTGTATCTCAGTTGGTAGAGCATGGCGCTTTCAACGCCAGGGTTGTGGGTTTGATTCCCACGGGGGACCAGTATGAAAATGTATGCACTCACTACTGTAAGTCGCTCTGGATAAGAGCGTCTGCTAAATGTAAATGTAGTCTGTTGGGTTATTTAACGGTCAACGCCGGTAGTGATGACTTAGGCTATTATAGTGATTTAGGCTAATTTTGTAATTATGACTACATTTTGTTTCTGTTACATTTTGAACATAAGCAACTTTGAAAATAGCAACAGAGCACTCACATCTTCTCTTTGAAAAGCTAGTCCTGCAAGCTACTTCTAAGACATCATCAGTCCTACCCAGAGCTTGGCAAACTGATTGACTAAACCTTCACCCCACCACCACAACACACTTATCAACACTGACTGATTGACCGACCCTTCACCCCACCACCACACACATATTCAACACCGCACACACGCACACACACGCGCACACACACACACACACACACACACACAAAGCTGAGCTCCCACCACCCTCCTGGATACCAGACCACAAACCAGCTAAAGGGACAGTTTAACCCAAAGTCAACCATTACACCAGAGGACACCTCATAGATATTGTCGGGTATCAGGACTTCAATGAATGACAATCAGTTGGCCTGTCCCAAATGGCACCCTATTCCCTATATAGTGCACTACTTTTGAACACAGCCCTATATAAAAGTAGTGCACACTATGAAGGGAATAGGGTGCCATTTGCGACACAGATAATGTGTTATCATGTTCATGGCAATACTTTTCCTTCTCTGTCCTGTAGCCCTTACCAAGCGCTCTCAGAGTGAAATGCAATCGTTTAGAGTACTCCAACATTCTTCCCACTCCAGAGACCAACACTATGTTCATAACCACTATGTGAGAGCAGGACTGCAGCAGTGGACAGACTGAGAATGGCTGTGGATAACACTTTATCTGGATAGTCCATCTGTAGATGCTCTACAGACTATCAGTATCATTTCAACTATCTACTAATCCTAACCCTAACCTCAACCATTATTCTGAACCTAACCCTAACCTTAGCAAGCAGTTGTAACCTCAGCAAGCAGAGCATCTACAGATGTACTATCCAGACTATCCAAATAAAGTGTGACCGGGCTGTGACTGCAGCAAATGTTCATTTAAGGCACTCCTCTGCAGTGAGAGATTCAATGTAGACAGACAGACTCTCAGACATACAGACAGACTCTTAGACAGACACACTCAGATAGACACTCTCAGACAGACAGACAGAAGGACAAACAGGCTCTCCGACAGCCAGACTCTTAGACAGACAGACTCTGAGATAGACAGACAGACAGTCAGACTCTTAGACAGACAGCCAGACAGACAGACAGCTAGACTTTCAGATAGACAGACTCTCAGCCAGACAGCCAGACTATCAGCCAGACAGCCAGACTCTCAGCCAGACAGACAGCCAGACGGCCAGCCAGACTCTCAGCCAGATGGACAGCCAGACTCTCAGCCAGCCAGACTCTCAGACAGCCAGCCAGACTCTCAGCCAGCCAGCCAGACTCTCAGATATACAGACTCTCAGCCAGACGGACAGCCAGACTGACAGCCAGAAATAGAGGCTGGGATGTGACTAAGTGCCAGTCATTGTGACACGGATTGCGGTGTAGCTGGCTGTCGACCCACTTCAGTCCTCAACACACACACACACACACACACAGTCAATAACAAGCTGTCCAGGAACACAACACACTGAGTCGCTGAGTGGTGTACATGCACACGCAGACACACACACACACACACACACACACACACACAGGCATACAAATGCAAGCATGTACGACACACACACACACACACACACACACACACACACACACACACACACAGTGTGGACAGTGTAATTAGAGAGAAATCCATACGTCTCCTTCTGCCACCAGTCTCTCCACCACAATTATCAATCACACAGCTCACATTAAATATGGACAGGGAGTTAATACCACTATTAATCACATATCATATCAATCAATCTTATAAAACATTCTAGTCATCACAGGGCTCCAGACTGCAACTATTTATTCGCATGTTGCTACCATTTAACTAGGCTGTGCATGTTAAATGTTTAATTGGTTGCACTGGTGCGAGCTGCACATTCTACCTGGTCACCACAATCAAAATGTCCTATTTCTGGGTCTGATAAAAAATATAATTTGTTAAACAGCAAAGTGCATTATCCTCATGATTCCTGTAATAAAAGTGTCTGCCCTGCCGCAGTGCCTGCCTGTTTCACTGGGGCCGGCTGCTGTAATGAGCGAGCCTCTCAAAATCTCTCTCCCCCCCGTGTGCCCATCGATTGTATAACATTTCAAAATGCAATTGCGGAAAAACAACAACTTTGGAAGCAACTAGGTGTCCATATTAAAAGAGAGGAGAGTCTCAGCTTTCTGTAGTTATAATTTATTTCTCAACGACCATTATTGAGCTCAAAGCACACTCAAGATATCTGATATGGCTTTGAAATACGGAGCCCGCAAAACTGTGCCTCAGTCATCACTAGGCTTTATTGGAACGTTTTTTTAGGACATTACATTTACTGTTAGATTCATTTATTGCTACTAGCAGTAGGTGTTATATTTAGAGTTAGCGATCTAGCTAATGTGTTTTGAGTTTCCACTTAAAATCAGGTGGTGAATTAGCACTAATTGAAATACGTCTACATATTATATTAGTGCACATAAAGATGAAGGCAAATTAATATCTATTAAACAAAAAAATCTGAAAATTCTGGAGCCCTAGTTTGAGATGGTATTCTATAAATACGTTGTTACATCATGTCCAAGCAGGAATGCATGATTCAAAATATTTTGATATGCAACCTAATCCTGCGATTGTAATGCATTTTGGGATGACAATTAAGCTATTTTTGTTATATTTGACTCTCAGCAGTCTATTACACTTCTTAATAAAGCATTGTGAGATAAGATGATGACTCAAATGTATTCTATGGTGTGACGCTGCCCACCAAATCATGGGCTGGTGCCAACAACTGAGAAGGTTAGTGGCACCAGTGCCACCAGGGGAACATTTTAGTCTGGAGCCCTGCATCTGCTAGGTAATGTTCATATGCTAGGTAATGTTCATTAAAAGGGCCAATCCTAACTTCCACTTTTTACTTAGTGCAAGCTAGGGTGTTATGATGAATAGACAGTCACAGACACATGCCAATGAGCAGAAACATGACTAGAATTTCAGTCAGAGCTCAGAGTGAGTCTGGTGTAGTGTATTCTGTAGTAGCCCCGAGCCAGAACCCCACTAGGACTGGCAGAGTGATGCTGCATAACACACAGTGTGCTACTAAACAGGTACCACAAACACACACACGCTCACACACACACAACAGGGTTTCCATTTGGAAAATGTTGCGCTGGAGGACATGACCTGGAAAATGTACATTTACCGGTCATTTGAGAAATGTACTAGTCACATATGTAACCCATTAGGGTGTCCACCCACAATGCTCAGAATGACAGAAATCACATTTAGATTATGGTAATTCATTTTAACAAAACATGCAACTCCTGTAATGAAGCAGCCAATAAAATTTAATTTTCAAACATTTGCCAATATGCAATTCGGGGGGAAATGGGAATATACCTTTCTAAACAGTGCACCTGATGCCAGCAGTATATGACAGAGATGAAAATCTCCCTTAGAAACTTAGAAACGGTAAATTTAAAGATGCAACTAGAATGGGCTGCTAATATGACTAGGATTGTGCTTTTGGCTTCCTGACAACGAAAGAAAGTTGAAATATGGCATATGAGGAAGTCTTTCATAGGCAGCGCGCGTTGCAAAAGGCCTAGCATAACCATAATTTACGAGTTGTCCATTTCTTCATTGTCTTTTGTTTGGAGTGCTCCATGTGCGCAATGAGCATGTGTCTGGTTTCTCTGTCTTGTTAATGTTGAGGGAGCGCACGCGCCTGAGCACACAGCGAAGTAGCCTTTTTATTTTTTTTATTTCACCTTTATTTAACCAGGTAGGCCAGTTGAGAACAAGTTCTCATTTGCAACTGCGAACTGGCCAAGATAAAGCAAAGCAGTGCGATAAAAACAACAACAACAGAGTTACAAATGGGATAAAACAAAACATACAGTCAATAACACAATAGAATATATATATACAGTGTGTGCAAATGTAGTAAGTTATGGAGGTAAGGCAATAAATAGGCCATAGTGCAAAATAATTACTATTTAGTATTAACACTGGAGTGATAGATGTGCAGAAGAAGATGTGCAAATAGAGATACTGGGGTGCAAATTAGCAAAAGAAATAACAGTTACAGATGTTAATTACAGATGGGCTGTGTACAGGTGCAGTGATCGGTAAACTGCTCTGGCCTGCTGCGCGCAAATCTAGGAAAGTACTCATTTGGTGATGTTTGATTTCTGATTGTCTTAGTCACCACGTCCACCACTAATATGCTGAGCTTCTCCATCATGTTTTCTTCACCTCACACAGTAAGTCAACGAAGTCTGTGTGTTTTACATCCATTGCGAATCACAGCCTAATAGTTGTTCACTATAGGCCTATTTGAAAAATCGTTCCAACAATCTCTCGGCCTCGATAATCACCAAGCCTCGGTGTGAAAGAGCAAAATATCATCATCTGATGATCCCACATATCCAGTGGCAACGTTATAAAATACCTTTCGCTTGCGTAAACACTGTTGTCTGTCCCAAGCTCACTGGCGAGGGAAACTCTGAGGGGCCCGGAACAGGCTAGTTGATAAAATGTTGCAAGTGCGCTCGCTATAGCTCATGTCAAGACAGATGGAAAGAGAGGCAGACCGGCTGAGTGGAGTGACGAATGCTATTGAAATAACCAGAATTTTCATCAGTATATTTTCTACTGTTTTTATTTGCCGGTTTTATGTATTTTAATTAGTTGACAATGGAAGTCATAGGCCAACGGCTGCATTGGCCATCTCGGAGTTCCATGCGCTCATTTATGCTATTTAGCAGCCAATGATCACGGTGTATCAATGTGCACATTTGGCAGAGGCTGGTGCTCTCGCATTAGTTTAATTATAACTTTGATGTTTGTATAATTTTTATTCATTTTTATGATTAACCACGTGACAATGATTTTGAGAAATTAAAACGTATTATTGAAATTAAACTGTTCCACGAAAATGCACATATGAAAATCATATTTGACACGCAGATCGGTAGGATAAATTGTATGCTTCCCCAAACTTTAAACTCACCGGAAGAATTGCCTCAACCTTTCTACAGTCGGATTTTCAAGCAAGCTAAGACATGCCTCATAATATGAAGTAAAAAAATCTGGTTTCAAACAATTAAGTATGTTTTCAAAATGCATACTGCCTCCAGCTCACATTGTAAAAGTGGTGGGTGACGCGCTGATAGCCTGCCTACCGTTGTTTTTTTCCGTCAATTTCGCCAGCAACAATTTTTATTTATCTGCTTTTCTTTTATTAATTTTTGGCCAAAAGCTGGCAATTACCGGCTAATGGAAACCCTTACGCGCGCACACACACAGACGCTCAGACACAGACATGCGCTTAATCTTACCTGCAAATCCCCCTTGTACCAAATCAGCACATTACAGCACTCAGGAACGTGCATGCACACACAGCAAAGACAGGGAGCTACATGGATAAGCACTCAGTCAGTCTTGTTGGACTCTGCTGTTAGAAAAGCAGGGACAGGAGTGTGTGTGTAGGGCTCTAGATGCACTTTATCCACTAGTGACACTGGTGATACCAACTCTTTCAGTTGATGGCACCAGCATATGATTTGGTCGCACCACTGACCTGACCAGTATCCTGTTTCCCGTATTGTACCTTCATTCATTCAGAAACGGGCTAATAATGACTAGCCATCTTTTAAATTAGCATGCCATTGTGTTCTTGCAGTGATTTGGATAGATTTAAATCAGGGTTCAACTTTTTTTCTCACTGGCAGTTTGTAAATGTATTGGGGTGCATGCTCTCTCTCTATATTCAGCTAGTGATAGGCTACTTTGGTTATTAATTAATGATGTATTAAAAAGCTGTATGATGTAATTAAGCAATGTAAGACATTACTCTATTTGTTAGAATTGCATTCATTTCATACATTTTTGTTTCTAAAGTAGGCCTGTAACTTTAAGATAAAAAAAAATTAATCTCAAAATAGGACATTGCCTCTTTAAAACCGACTGCTTTTCAAAAGAGATTGATACTGTATGTCTACAGTAGGCTAGCCAAGACCATGCTAGGTGTCTTTTTGTACAGTAGCCAGTAGACAATTGTTTTCCCAGTGACAAGTAAGAAAACTGAGATGGCAGCCTATGATTCCTCCCGAGTGGCCTAATAGTTTACTTTTTGAATTGTGCTTCGCCTCATGGGTCTCCCGGTCGCGGCGACACAGCCCGGGATCGAACCCGGATCTGTAGTGACGCCTCACACTGTACTACGCTGGCTCCTCCATTACTCATCCAGCTAGCAGACATGGTGCCAGGGTCTGACTGACTGGGATAAATACCTGCTCCACTGGGTCCCTCTCTCTCTCACACACGCTTTCTCTTCTCGTCCTCCGCTGTCCTCCTCCTATCATCGGTCCCTCTCACCCCTTTGGCCAGATGGTGGCATTCATTCACTGCAACGCTGCACACATCGATTCAGCACACACACACACACACACACACACACACACACACACACACACACACACACACACACACACACACACACACACACACACACACACACACACACACACACACACACACACACACACACGTATATCAACACAGACACAGACAACAGCGACAACCACTTCAGTCTTCAGGCCAAAAGCCTTTGCCAGCCCAGAGCCTATAACTCAGGGACGTTCATCGCAAGGGAGAATGGATTGGGGATGTTTTGTGTGGTTATTGGGTCTCTCACATTTGGTAGAACAATGTGTACGACAATTTAACAACAATATTAGGGCTTTAATGGGGGGCTTTTAAAAAGATGCATAGGTCTATTCAAAGTGCCTGCCTGATAGCAATGATCTGATCGTAGTTTGACTAGTGATTTCAAAACGTCTAGTATTACCAAATTACAGTTGACCAAATTCATGAGAACTATTCCCTATATAATGTACTACTATTCCCTATATAATGCACTACTATTCCCTATATAATGCACTCCTATTCCCCATATAGTGTACTACTATTCCCCATGTAATGTACTACTATTCCCTATATAATGCACTACTATTCCCTATGTAATGTATTACTATTCCCCATGTAATGCACTCATATTCCCTATATAATGCACTACTATTCCCTATATAATGTACTACTATTCCCTATATAATGTACTACTATTCCCTATATAATGCACTACTATTCCCTATATAATGCACTACTATTCCCTATATAATGTTCTACTATTCCCCATGTAATGTACTACTATTCCCTATATAATGCACTACTATTCCCTATATAATGCACTACTATTCCCTATATAATGCACTACTATTCCCCATGTAATGTACTACTATTCCCTATATAATGCACTCCTATTCCCTATATAATGCACTACTATTCCCTATATAATGCACTCCTATTCCCTATATAATGCACTCCTATTCCCTATATAATGCACTCCTATTCCCTATATAATGCACTCCTATTCCCTATATAATGCACTACTATTCCCCATGTAATGTATTACTATTCCCCATGTAATGCACTCCTATTCCCTATATAATGCACTCCTATTCCCTATATAATGCACTACTATTCCCTATATAATGCACTACTATTCCCTATATAATGTACTACTATTCCTCATGTAATGTACTACTATTCCCTATATAATGTACTACTATTCCCTATATAATGCACTACTATTCCCTATATAATGCACTCATATTCCCTATATAATGCACTACTATTCCCTATATAATGCACTACTATTCCCTATATAATGCACTCATATTCCCTATATAATGCACTACTATTCCCTATATAATGTACTACTATTCCCTATATAATGCACTCCTATTCCCTATATAATGCACTACAATTCCCTATATAATGCACTACTATTCCCCATGTAATGTACTACTATTCCCTATATAATGCACTACTATTCCCTATATAATGTACTACTATTCCCCATGTAATGTACTACTATTCCCTATATAATGTACTACTATTCCCTATATAATGCACTACTATTCCCTATATAATGCACTCATATTCCCTATATAATGCACTACTATTCCCTATATAATGCACTCCTATTCCCTATATAATGCACTCATATTCCCTATATAATGCACTACTATTCCCTATATAATGTACTACTATTCCCTATATAATGCACTCCTATTCCCTATATAATGCACTACTATTCCCTATATAATGCACTACTATTCCCCATGTAATGTACTACTATTCCCTATATAATGCACTCCTATTCCCTATATAATGTACTACTATTCCCTATATAATGCACTACTATTCCCCATGTAATGTACTACTATTCCCCATGTAATGTACTACTATTCCCCATGTAATGTACTACTATTCCCTATGTAATGCACTCATATTCCCTATATAATGCACTACTATTCCCTATATAATGTACTAATATTCCCCATGTAATGTACTACTATTCCCTGCTCTTCCTC
Organism: Coregonus clupeaformis; assembly: GCF_020615455.1. Lineage (NCBI taxonomy): Eukaryota > Metazoa > Chordata > Actinopteri > Salmoniformes > Salmonidae > Coregonus > Coregonus clupeaformis. The sequence continues at coordinate 25,103,207 of NC_059202.1, forward strand.
TCGGGGAAGGACTGCCCGCTCCATGATCTCGCCACCACGGTTGACAACTCCATTGTGTCCTCCTCCCAGAGTGCAAAGAACCTTGGGGTGACCCTGGACAATACCCTGTCATTCTCCGCTAATATCAAAGCGGTGACCCGATCCTGCAGGTTCATGCTCTACAACATTCGCAGAGTACGACCCTACCTTACACAGGAAGCGGCACAGGTCCTAATCCAGGCACTTGTCATCTCCCGTCTGGATTACTGCAACTCGCTGTTGGCTGGGCTCCCTGCCTGTGCCATTAAACCCCTTCAACTTATCCAGAACGCTGCAGCCCGTCTGGTGTTCAACCTTCCCAAGTTCTCTCATGTCACCCCGCTCCTCCACACACTCCACTGGCTTCCAGTTGAGGCTCGCATCTACTACAAGACCATGGTGCTTGCCTACGGAGCTGTGAGGGGAACGGCACCTCCTTACCTTCAGGCTCTGATCAGACCCTACACCCAAATGAGGGCACTACGTTCATCCACCTCTGGCCTGCTAGCTCCCCTACTTCTACGGAAGCACAGTTCCCGCTCAGCCCAGTCAAAGCTATTCGCTGCTCTGGCACCCCAATGGTGGAACATGCTCCCCCACGACGCCAGGACAACGGAGTCACTGACCACCTTCCGGAGACACTTGAAACCCTACCCTCTTTAAGGAATACCTGGAATAGTATAAAGTAATCCTTCTTCCCCCACCCCCCATAAAAAAAAAAGGTGGTTGTCCCACTGGCTATCATAAATTGAATGCACCAATTTGTAAGTCGCTCTGGATAAGAGTGTCTGCTAAATGATGTAAATGTAAATGTATATAATGCACTACTATTCCCTATATAATGTACTACTATTCCCCATGTAATGTACTACTATTCCCTATATAATGCACTACTATTCCCTATATAATGTACTCCTATTCCCTATATAATGTACTACTATTCCCTATATAATGTACTACTATTCCCCATGTAATGTACTACTATTCCCTATATAATGCACTACTATTCCCTATATAATGTACTACTATTCCCTATATAATGTACTACTATTCCCCATGTAATGTACTACTATTCCCTATATAATGCACTACTATTCCCTATATAATGTACTACTATTCCCTATATAATGTACTACTATTCCCTATATAATGCACTCCTATTCCCTATATAATGTACTACTATTCCCTATATAATGTACTACTATTCCCCATATAATGTACTACTATTCCCCATGTAATGCACTACTATTCCCCATGTAATGCACTACTATTCCCTATATAATGTACTACTATTCCCTATATAATGTACTACTATTCCCTATATAATGCACTCCTATTCCCTATATAATGCACTACTATTCCCTATATAATGTACTACTATTCCCCATGTAATGTACTACTATTCCCTATATAATGTACTACTAATTCCCTATATAATGCACTACTATTCCCTATATAATGTACTACTATTCCCTATATAATGCACTACTATTCCCTATATAATGCACTCCTATTCCCTATATAATGCACTACTATTCCCTATATAATGTACTACTATTCCCCATGTAATGTACTACTATTCCCCATGTAATGTACTCCTATTCCCTATATAATGCACTACTATTCCCTATATAATGCACTACTATTCCCTATATGTAATGTACTACTATTCCCCATGTAATGTACTCCTATTCCCTATATAATGCACTCCTATTCCCTATATAATGCACTACTATTCCCTATATAATGTACTACTATTCCCCATGTAATGTACTACTATTCCCTATATAATGTACTACTAATTCCCTATATAATGCACTACTATTCCCTATATAATGTACTACTATTCCCTATATATTGTACTACTAATTCCCTATATAATGTACTACTATTCCCCATGTAATGTACTCCTATTCCCTATATAATGCACTACTATTCCCTATATAATGTACTCCTATTCCCTATATAATGTACTACTATTCCCTATATAATGCACTCCTATTCCCTATATAATGCACTACTATTCCCTATATAATGTACTACTATTCCCCATGTAATGTACTACTATTCCCCATGTAATGTACTACTATTCCCTATATAATGTACTACTAATTCCCTATATAATGCACTACTATTCCCTATATAATGCACTACTATTCCCTATATAATGTACTACTATTCCCTATATAATGCACTACTATTCCCTATATAATGTACTACTAATTCCCTATATAATGCACTACTATTCCCCATGTAATGTACTACTATTCCCTATATAATGCACTCCTATTCCCTATATAATGCACTCCTATTCCCTATATAATGTACTACTATTCCCTATATAATGCACTACTATTCCCTATATAATGTACTACTATTCCCTATATAATGTACTACTAATTCCCTATATAATGCACTACTATTCCCCATGTAATGTACTACTATTCCCTATATAATGCACTCCTATTCCCTATATAATGCACTCCTATTCCCTATATAATGTACTACTATTCCCTATATAATGTACTACTATTCCCTATATAATGTACTACTATTCCCTATATAATGCACTACTATTCCCTATATAATGCACTACTATTCCCTATATAATGCACTCATATTCCCTATATAATGCACTACTATTCCCTATATAATGTACTACTATTCCCTATATAATGCACTCCTATTCCCTATATAATGCACTACAATTCCCTATATAATGCACTACTATTCCCCATGTAATGTACTACTATTCCCTATATAATGCACTACTATTCCCTATATAATGTACTACTATTCCCCATGTAATGTACTACTATTCCCTATATAATGTACTACTATTCCCTATATAATGCACTACTATTCCCTATATAATGCACTCATATTCCCTATATAATGCACTACTATTCCCTATATAATGCACTCCTATTCCCTATATAATGCACTCATATTCCCTATATAATGCACTACTATTCCTATATAATGTACTACTATTCCCTATATAATGCACTCCTATTCCCTATATAATGCACTACTATTCCCTATATAATGCACTACTATTCCCCATGTAATGTACTACTATTCCCTATATAATGCACTCCTATTCCCTATATAATGTACTACTATTCCCTATATAATGCACTACTATTCCCCATGTAATGTACTACTATTCCCCATGTAATGTACTACTATTCCCCATGTAATGTACTACTATTCCCTATGTAATGCACTCCTATTCCCTATATAATGCACTACTATTCCCTATATAATGTACTAATATTCCCCATGTAATGTACTACTATTCCCTGCTCTTCCTCTCGGGGAAGGACTGCCCGCTCCATGATCTCGCCACCACGGTTGACAACTCCATTGTGTCCTCCTCCCAGAGTGCAAAGAACCTTGGGGTGACCCTGGACAATACCCTGTCATTCTCCGCTAATATCAAAGCGGTGACCCGATCCTGCAGGTTCATGCTCTACAACATTCGCAGAGTACGACCCTACCTTACACAGGAAGCGGCACAGGTCCTAATCCAGGCACTTGTCATCTCCCGTCTGGATTACTGCAACTCGCTGTTGGCTGGGCTCCCTGCCTGTGCCATTAAACCCCTTCAACTTATCTAGAACGCTGCAGCCCGTCTGGTGTTCAACCTTCCCAAGTTCTCTCATGTCACCCCGCTCCTCCACACACTCCACTGGCTTCCAGTTGAGGCTCGCATCTACTACAAGACCATGGTGCTTGCCTACGGAGCTGTGAGGGGAACGGCACCTCCTTACCTTCAGGCTCTGATCAGACCCTACACCCAAATGAGGGCACTACGTTCATCCACCTCTGGCCTGCTAGCTCCCCTACTTCTACGGAAGCACAGTTCCCGCTCAGCCCAGTCAAAGCTATTCGCTGCTCTGGCACCCCAATGGTGGAACATGCTCCCCCACGACGCTCAGGACAACGGAGTCACTGACCACCTTCCGGAGACACTTGAAACCCTACCCTCTTTAAGGAATACCTGGAATAGTATAAAGTAATCCTTCTTCCCCCACCCCCCATAAAAAAAAAGGTGGTTGTCCCACTGGCTATCATAAGTTGAATGCACCAATTTGTAAGTCGCTCTGGATAAGAGTGTCTGCTAAATGATGTAAATGTAAATGTATATAATGCACTACTATTCCTATATAATGTACTACTATTCCCCATGTAATGTACTACTATTCCTATATAATGCACTACTATTCCCTATATAATGTACTCCTATTCCCTATATAATGTACTACTATTCCCTATATAATGTACTACTATTCCCCATGTAATGTACTACTATTCCCTATATAATGCACTACTATTCCCTATATAATGTACTACTATTCCCTATATAATGTACTACTATTCCCCATGTAATGTACTACTATTCCCTATATAATGCACTACTATTCCCTATATAATGTACTACTATTCCCTATATAATGTACTACTATTCCCTATATAATGCACTCCTATTCCCTATATAATGTACTACTATTCCCTATATAATGTACTACTATTCCCCATATAATGTACTACTATTCCCCATGTAATGCACTACTATTCCCCATGTAATGCACTACTATTCCCTATATAATGTACTACTATTCCCTATATAATGTACTACTATTCCCTATATAATGCACTCCTATTCCCTATATAATGCACTACTATTCCCTATATAATGTACTACTATTCCCCATGTAATGTACTACTATTCCTATATAATGTACTACTAATTCCCTATATAATGCACTACTATTCCCTATATAATGTACTACTATTCCCTATATAATGCACTACTATTCCCTATATAATGCACTCCTATTCCCTATATAATGCACTACTATTCCCTATATAATGTACTACTATTCCCCATGTAATGTACTACTATTCCCCATGTAATGTACTCCTATTCCCTATATAATGCACTACTATTCCCTATATAATGCACTACTATTCCCTATATAATGTACTACTATTCCCCATGTAATGTACTACTATTCCCCATGTAATGTACTCCTATTCCCTATATAATGCACTCCTATTCCCTATATAATGCACTACTATTCCCTATATAATGTACTACTATTCCCCATGTAATGTACTACTATTCCCTATATAATGTACTACTAATTCCCTATATAATGCACTACTATTCCCTATATAATGTACTACTATTCCCTATATATTGTACTACTAATTCCCTATATAATGTACTACTATTCCCCATGTAATGTACTCCTATTCCCTATATAATGCACTACTATTCCCTATATAATGTACTCCTATTCCCTATATAATGTACTACTATTCTCTATATAATGCACTCCTATTCCCTATATAATGCACTACTATTCCCTATATAATGTACTACTATTCCCCATGTAATGTACTACTATTCCCCATGTAATGTACTACTATTCCCTATATAATGTACTACTAATTTCCCTATATAATGCACTACTATTCCCTATACAATGCACTACTATTCCCTATATAATGTACTACTATTCCTATATAATGCACTACTATTCCCTATATAATGTACTACTAATTCCCTATATAATGCACTACTATTCCCCATGTAATGTACTACTATTCCCTATATAATGCACTCCTATTCCCTATATAATGCACTCCTATTCCTATATAATGTACTACTATTCCTATATAATGCACTACTATTCCCTATATAATGTACTACTATTCCCTATATAATGTACTACTAATTCCCTATATAATGCACTACTATTCCCCATGTAATGTACTACTATTCCCTATATAATGCACTCCTATATATTCCCTATATAATGTACTACTATTCCCTATATAATGTACTACTATTCCCTATATAATGTACTACTATTCCCTATATAATGTACTACTATTCCCTATATAATGCACTACTATTCCCTATATAATGCACTCCTATTCCCTATATAATGTACTACTATTCCCTATATAATGTACTACTATTCCCTATATAATGTACTACTATTCCCTATATAATGCACTCCTATTCCCTATATAATGCACTCCTATTCCCTATATAATGTACTACTATTCCCTATATAATGTACTACTATTCCCTATATAATGCACTCCTATTCCCTATATAATGTACTACTATTCCCTATATAATGCACTCCTATTCCCTATATAATGCACTACTATTCCCTATATAATGTACTACTATTCCCTATATAATGTACTACTATTCCCTATATAATGCACTCCTATTCCCTATATAATGCACTCCTATTCCCTATATAATGTACTACTATTCCCTATATAATGTACTACTATTCCCTATATAATGTACTACAATTCCCTATATAATGTACTACTATTCCCTATATAATGCACTCCTATTCCCTATATAATGTACTACTATTCCCTATATAATGTACTACTATTCCCTATATAATGCACTCCTATTCCCTATATAATGTACTACTATTCCCTATATAATGCACTACTATTCCCTATATAATGTACTACTATTCCCTATATAATGTACTACTATTCCCTATATAATGTACTACTATTCCCTATATAATGCACTCCTATTCCCTATATAATGCACTCCTATTCCCTATATAATGCACTCCTATTCCCTATATAATGTACTACTATTCCCTATATAATGTACTACTATTCCCTATATAATGTACTACTATTCCCTATATAATGTACTACTATTCCCTATATAATGTACTCCTATTCCCTATATAATGCACTCCTATTCCCTATATAATGCACTCCTATTCCCTATATAATGTACTACTATTCCCTATATAATGTACTACTATTCCCTATATAATGTACTACTATTCCCTATATAATGCACTACTATTCCCTATATAATGTACTACTATTCCCTATATAATGTACTACTATTCCCTATATAATGCACTACTATTCCCTATATAATGCACTCCTATTCCTTATTGGCAGACTAAATAGCCTTGGTTTCTCAAATGACTGCCTCGCCTGGTTCACCAACTACTTCTCAGATAGAGTTCAGTGTGTCAAATCGGAGGGCCTGTTGTCTGGACCTATGGCAGTCTCTATGGGGGTGCCACAGGGTTCAATTCTTGGGCCGACACTTTTCTCCGTGTATATCAATGATGTCGCTCTTGCTGCTGGTGACTCTCAGATCCACCTCTACGCAGACGACACCATTTTGTATACATCTGGCCCTTCATTGGACACTGTGTTAACAAACCTCCAAACGAGCTTCAATGCCATACAACAATCCTTCAGTAGCCTTCAACTGCTCTTAAACACTAGTAAAACTAAATGCATGCTTTTCAATCGAACGCTGCTAGCACCCACCCACCCGACTAGAATCACCACTCTCGACGGGTCTGACCTAGAGTATGTGGACAACTACAAATATCTAGGTGTCTGGTTAGACTGTAAACTCAACTTCCAGACTCACATAAAGAATCTCCAATCCAAAGTTAAATCTAGAATCGGCTTCCTATTTCGCAACAAAGCCTCCCTTCACTCATGCTGCCAAACATGCCCTCGTAAAACTGACTATCCTACCGATCCTTGACTTCGGCGATGTCATTTACAAAATAGCCTCCAACACTCTACTCAGCAAATTGGATGTAGTCTATCACAGTGCCATCCGTTTTGTCTCCAAAGCCCCATACACTACCCACCACTGTGACCTGTACGCTCTTGTTGGCTGGTCCTCACTACATGTCCGTCGTCAAACCCACTGGCTCCAGGCCATCTATAAATCACTGCTAGGCAAATCCCCGCCTTATCTTAGCTCATTGGTCACCATAGCAGCACCCACCCGTAGTCTGCGCTCCAGCAGGTATATCTCACTGGTCATTCCCAAAGCCAACACCTCCTTTGGCCGCCATTCCTTCCAGTTCTCTGCTGCCAATGACTGGAACGAATTGCAAAAATCTCTGAAGCTGGAGACTCTTATCTCCCTCAATAACTTTAAGCATCAGTTGTCAGAGCACCTTACCGATCACTGCACCTGTACACAGCCCATCTGAAATTAGCCCACCCAACTACCTCATCCCTATATTGTTATTTATTTTGCTCTTTTGCACCCCAGTATCTCTATTTGCACATAATCTCTTGCACATCTAGCATTCCAGTGTTAATACTATTGTAATTATTCTGCACTATAGCCTATTTATTGCCTTACCTCCATAACTTGCTACATTTGCACACACTGTATATATATTTTCTGTTGTATTTCTGACTTTATGTTTTTTTTACCCCATATGTAACTCTGTGTTGTTTTTATTGCACTACTTTGCTTTATCTTGGCCAGGTCGCAGTTGTAAATGAGAACCTGTTCTCAACTGGCTTACCTGGTTAAATAAAGGTGAAATAAAAAAAATAAAAAGAATATTCCCTATATAATGCACTCCTATTCCCTATATAATGTACTACTATTCCCTATATAATGTACTACTATTCCCTATATAATGTACTACTATTCCCTATATAATGTACTACTATTCCCTATATAATGTACTCCTATTCCCTATATAATGTACTCCTATTCCCTATATAATGTACTACTATTCCCTATATAATGTACTACTATTCCCTATATAATGTACTACTATTCCCTATATAATGTACTACTATTCCCCATGTAATGTACTACTTTAGACCAAAGCCCTATGGGTCCTGGGCAAAAATAGTTGACTATAGGCGATAGGGTGCCATTTGGGATGCACACTGTCAACAACCACAGGTGAACCTGGAGAACACAGTACTCAATATACAGTTAATAAATATGAAGGTAGATCAGGGATATGAGGGTTAAATCAGATCTGAGCCCTCTTATCAGGGACTGATTGAGACCTGGGACACCAAGGGTGTATTCATTAGGCACCAAACGGAAGAAAACGGAGTGAAACAGGAAGGGACTACCATGACTTGTCCAATCAGAAACACTATTTTGGTTTTAAAACGTTTTGCTACGGTGTGTCCTAATGAATATGACCCAGGTGAGTGGACTCTCTCTGATTGAGCTAGATTTGACTACACTGGCTGTAGAGTGCTGCCTCGTAGCCCATAGGGACACGTCTCTGTGTATAGCTTGGGATTACGTCCCATCACAGGCCTCATTCAGAACCCCTCCACATACAGTAGCCTAAATATGGGCAAACAGCCTCCTGTCTTAGTGCAGGATTTTCTGTAAGTCTTCATTTCCACAATGACTTCCCATCAGGCAAACCAGGGTTCAGATACTATTAAAAATAATTTCAAATGGCTTTATCTGTGCTCGATTGAGCTTGTCTGGCTTAATGGACCAATATCACAGTCACAAAAAAAAAAAAAAAAAACAGGCTAGAGCAAACACTCAAAGTATTGGAAAGACTGCGAATAGTATTTGAACCCAGGTCTGGAATCAGCATGCTGTGGTAGTTCCCCCCCAAGCGAGGCCTTTCTACTGACCGCCTGTGGTCCTGATCTCGGATCAGTGTTTAGCCATCTGATTGAACAGAAGAGAAGTGGATGACTGGGGCAGTAAAGGAGGGAGGGGGATTTAAGTCAGTCAGCTCCACTGCTAATACAAGGCAGCAACCCAAGTCGCACTCTATTCCCTATGTAGTGCACTACTTTTGACCAGGCTCTGGTCAAAAGTAGTGCACTATGTAGGGAATAGGGTACCATTTGGGACACAGCCAGCCACTGCTAATGCATGAGATCCTATCAGTCAGAATGGAGTGATTGATTCAGACTGGCTAGACAGGGACATGCACGGGTTAGACACGTAATGCACGGGTAGGACACGTAATGCACAGGTTAGACACATAATGCACAGGTAAGACACTTAATGCACGGGTAAGACACTTAATGCACGGGTTAGACACTTAATGCACGGGTTAGACACTTAATGCACGGGTTAGACACTTAATGCACGGGTTAGACACTTAATGCACGGGTTAGACACTTAATGCACGGGTTAGACACTTAATGCACGGGTTAGACACTTAATGCACGGGTAAGACACGTAATGCACGGTTTAGACACGTAATGCACAGGTTAGACACTTAATGCACGGGTAATACACTTAATGCACGGGTTAGACACGTAATGCACAGGTAAGACACGTAATGCACGGGTAAGACACGTAATGCACGGGTTAGACACGTAATGCACGGGTAAGACACGTAATGCACGGGTTAGACACGTAATGCATGGGTTAGACACGTAATGCACGTACACGAACAAGCACACACACATCTACACACACGTGTATCCAGAAAGTCCCCAATGACCATAGTCACACACACACGCAAGCTTGCAAACACATGAGCACGCACACACACACACAAACACACATGAGAGGAAACGGTTGTTCACATAAGCTTCCACACTAACACACGTGAGCCAAAAGCATCATCAACATTTATATTCCGCTCCTTCGTCGCATGTCTTCACTATCAATTCCATTTCAAAGCTCGATCTAACGTTCAAAGAACTTAAACAGCCGAAAATTCACCCATCACATTCAAACGACTGCCTATCAAGGCTAAATAAAAAAGTGTGTGTGTGTGTCGGGCAAAGTAACAAAGCTTGAAGAAAGTCTTATAATCTACCAGTCATTCCTAACAATTCAATTTTGACCGCTGCTCTTAAATTGACTGAGTTTAAGTAGCATTGATTGTGTCAGAGGTAAGTCCAACGGTGACCTCATCAGACCCCACTTAAGTTGTCAGAAGGAAAATATTTTATGGATGGTGTGTGTGTGTGGTATTTGTGCATGCAGTGTGAGTGTGTGTGGGGTGTGTAGGAAAGAGGAAAACCCACGGGCCCACTGGACGGACAGACAGACGCTAGTCTTAGCGGAGGTGAAGAGTTGGAAAGTAAACACAGCAATGAGCTCACCCCTATTCCCTACTGGACACACTTTAAAGAGTTCCAGCTTCACTGACCTTCTTGGATGTTGGGAAATTGATTTTGGTAGAGGGCATTCTATGGTGGAATGACAAAATAATAATGATATACCGGGTGGTTTAAGCGCTGTGTTGCGTCGTGCCTAAGAACAGCCCTTAGCCGTGGTATATTGGCCATACCCCCTCTTATTACTTAAATATAGATTGGGTTTGTGGAGTGCTTGTACACCAGGGACTCAAAGCACTGACATTGTTTGGGTGGCGGAACTCTAGCCTAGAATCCAACTGATATGCTCCGTTGCACCATTCTTCACTTGCAGGAATCCAGGCTGATGGGACCAGGGCGATAGAGTAGAGCTCAGAGCCAGTCAGGGACAGTAGGCTGACTTTAATTGAAAGGGATAGTTCACCCAAAAGTTGAGATGTTGAGCCAACTGAAGGTACAGGAGACACTCAAGTGTTTTCACTGAGTCATAAATGAGAAGATCCACCACAAATCAACAGCATTTCAACATGCTTATGAGACGTGAATGAGATGAGTGAAGAGAGGCGGATGTACCCAACAACACAGTTTCCGATTGGTCAATAGAGTAGAGACTAACCTTTGGCCTCCTCCAGCTCCTCGGCCCGCTCCTCTGTCAGCTGACCAGGTGGCCGGTAGGGCGGGGGGAGTCTCATTGGGGGAGGGGTGCCTCCTACTGCTGCTTTCTGCAGTGGGGGAACCAAATATATGACGAGTAGTTTAGGGACCTGCAGCACGCCGGGATCAAAGCCGTCCATCCCTGACACAGTCTAAAGTGGCTTCCTTCCTCTCCTGCCATTCATCTGCACCAGGAACTGGACAGGTGACTTGAACTTCTAACTCTCTGCTAGAGGAAGTGTTTACCCAAGATAACACGTGACCCTGTCCTTGGAAACGTCACAAAGAGAAGCCTTGGGAGGGAAAAAAAGCAGAAGAGAGAAGACTGAGAAGAGAGAGAAGAGAAAGGAGAGAGAAGAGAGAGAGAGAAGAGAGAGGAGAGAAGAGAGAAGAAAGAGAAGAGAGGAGAGAGAAGAGATAGAAGAGAGAGGGCCTACGCCTCCAGGAGGGGTAGAAGCTGACAGGGAAAAGCACGACGTGTGGTGTGTTTGTGTGTGTGAATCTGCAATTATGCTTGGTGTCAGGCAGCACTCTAGCACCTCCCTATTGCACTAAAGTGGTTGGGAAATGTAACTGAAGTACATGAAGGGCTCCTTGTGTTCTTTCTCAGACCTCTAAATGGGGTCTATTCCTCAACGTTCCCTAATGTCACTTCCCCATCCATCTCATACACTTTACTTATCCAACATTATCCCAAGCGAGATATACAGTGCATTCGGAAAGTATTCAGACCCCTTGACTTTTTCCACATTTTGTTACATTACAGCCTTATTCTAAAATGGATTAAATTGTTATTTATTTTCCCTCACTCAATATACCACTTAAAATACACATTTACATAAGTATTCAGACCCTTTTACACAGTACTTTGTTGAAGCACCTTTGGCAGCGATTACAGCCTTGAATCTTCTTGGGTATGACGCTACAAGCTTGGCACGCCTGTATTTGGGGAGTTTCTCCCATTCTTCTCTGCAGATCCTCTCAAGCTCTGTCAGGTTGGATGGGGAGCGTCACTGCACAGCTATTTTCATGTCTCTCCAGAGATGTTCGATCGGGTTCAAGTCCGGGCTCTGGCTGGGCCACTCAAGGGCATTCAGAGACTTGTCCCGAAGCCACTCCTGCGTTGTCTTGGCTGTGTGCTTAGGGTTGTTGTCCTGTTGGAAGGTGAACCTTCCTGAGCGCTCTGGAGCAGGTTTTCATCAAGGATCTCTCTATACTTTGCTCCGTTAATATTTCCCCTCGATCCTGACTAGTCTCCCAGTCCCTGCCACTGAAAAACATCCCCATAGCATGATGCTGCCACCACCATGCTTCACCGTAGGGATGGTGCCAGGATTCCTCCAGATGTGACGATTGGCATTCAGGCCAAAGAGTTCAAACTTGGTTTCATCAGACCAGAGAATCTTGTTTCTCATGGTCTGAGAGTCCTTTAGGTGCCTTTTGGCAAACTCCAAGCGGGCTGTCATGTGCCTTTTACTGAGGAGTGGCTTCCGTCTGGCCACTCTACCATAAAGGCCTGATGGAGTGCTGCAGAGATGGTTGTCCTTCTAGAAGGTTCTCCCATCTCCACAGAGGAACTCTGGAGCTCTGCAAGAGTGACCGTCGGGTTTCTTGGTCACCCCCCTGACCAAGGCCCTTCTCCCCCGATTGCTCAGTTTGGCCGGGCGGCCAGCTCTAGGAAGAATCTTGGTGCTTACAAACTTCTTCAATTTAAGAATGATGGAGGCCACTGTGTTCTTGGGGACCTTCAATGCTGAAGACATTTTTTGGTACCCTTCCCCATATCTGTGCCTCGACACAATCCTGTCACGGAGCTCTATGGACAATTCCCTTGACCTCATGGCTTGGTTTTTGCTCTGACATGCACTGTCAACTGTGGGACCTTATATAGACAGGTGTGTGCCTTTCCAAACCATGTCCAATCAGTTGAATTTTCCACAGGTGGACTCCAATCAAGTTGTAGAAACATCTCAAGGATGATCAATGGAAACAGGATGCACCTGAGCTCAATTTCGTGTCTCATAGCAAAGGGTCTGAGAATATTTATATAAATAAGGTTTTTCTGTTTTTTATTTTTTATAAATTTGCAAAAATCTCTAAAAACCTGTTTTCACTTTGTCATTATGGGGTATTGTGTGTAGATTGCTGAGTTTTTAAAATGTATTTAATCCATTTAAGAATAAGGTTTTAACGTAACACAATTTGGAAAAAGTAAAGGGGACTGAATCCTTTCCGAAAGCACTGTATATATAATTTTTTTTGCTACTGCTCGACAAAATAAATCTTTGTCGACCAACTGCCTATCGACCAAACAATCGACCAGTCAACTAATTGGGTTCAGCCCTAATAAACATATTTTATAAGTTAAAAGTTATAACCAAGCCTGTGACATTTTCACCACCATAAAATGTTCTCAGAAAGTAGGGAGGGCTGCTTACCGGCATGACTCTCCTCTTTGCCTTGTGTTTTCTGTAACTGGGCGCTGTTAGCGAGACAGGCTGGAAAGAGAAAGACACATGCAGACATAGGTGCGTGCATGCACAGACAGACAGACACAGACAGTCAAACGTGCGCACACACACGGACAAACACACAGACACACAGACAGACACACAGACACAGACAGTCAAAAGCGCGCACACACACGGACAGACACACAGACACACAGACACAGACAGTCAAAAGCGCGCACACACACAGACAGACACACAGACAAACACACAGACAGACACACAGACAGACACACAGACAGACACACACACACACACACACACACAGACAGACAGTCACACAGACAGACAGACACAGACAGTCAAACGTGCGCACACACACGGACAGACACACAGACACACAGTCACACAGACAGACACACAGACACAGACAGTCAAAAGCACGCACACACACAGACAGACACACAGACACACAGACAGACACACAGACAGACACACAGACAGACCCACAGACAGACACACAGACAGACACACAGACAGACACACACACACACACACACACACATACACACAGACAGACAGACACACAGACAGTCAAACGCGCGCACACACACGGACAGACACACACACAAAGGAAGAGCATCAAACTCCGTTCATGCTTAGATAACAGAGACACCAAGCACCAGCCCGAAATAACAATCCAACTACAAGAAATTCTAACCTACAAGAGAAGCAGCAGAGCAAACAACCAATTCTCTAAGGCAAAGAGGGGGCACAACAAACTACAACAGTGATACACGCTGTATCCCTGCAGAGACTATCCACTAAGAAAACGCTTGAGCATCTGAGGGATATAAAAATATTAATTCAGTTGGGTCATGATTTGTGCTGCGTGTGTGTGTTAGTGTGTGCGTGTTTACCCTTGGCGTGGCAGAGAGGCTCTGGACGATGAAGACCACGGGACTGGGAGCTGTCTTGATAGCCTGGACCGCCTCCTCATGACTGGCATTCTGGAGGTCCACACCTGATACCTGACACACACACAAGCGCGCGCACACAGACACACACGTACAGAAAGGGAAAGAGAGGGAGAGAAAGAGAGAGAGAGAAAGAAAGAGAAAGCGAGAACACGCCAGAGAGAGTGAGAGAAGAGAGAGAGAAAGAGAGGAGAGAGAGAGAGAAAGCGAGAGCGAGAGAGCGAGAGGAGAGAGAGAGAAAGAGGAGAAAGAGAGAGAGGAGAGCGAGAGAGAGGATACAACAGAGGTCACAAACCTGTCTGGAATTTGCGTTTCTGTAGCATTGACATGGTGTTCTAAGTAGTGTTCCTCTAGCGTTGCTACAGTGTTGAATTAGCATTCCTGTAGCATTCCTGTATCAATGCTGTGTCACTGCTATAGCGTTGTGCTAGCGTTCTCTCCTCCTCACCTGCAGTATCTTGTCTCCAGTCTTGAGGGAGCGAGTGCGTCCTGCTGGGCTCTCCGGCAGTACCTGTAATTGATTTAATTTATTCCAATTAATGAATTAAATAAAAATTTACAAGTTGTAAAGGTACATTCTAGGATTTAAACAAAAAACAAAACAGGGTACGCTACCACTTGTTTTGGTATAAGGCTTCACAAATCCCTGACTGAAGCGTTAAGCTAAAAAGTCGAGGGAGGGAGAGAAGGGGAGGGGAGAATGTCGGCACGGCGTCACCTGTTTGATGAAGATGCCCTTGAGTTCCTCTCCGTTCTTCAATCTTTTGATGACACTGTGCCCGCCCACGATGCTGATGCCAAGAGACTCGCCATCCTCCTGCCACACCTCCACTCTGGAAGCACGTGGGCACATGCCAGGGTAAGTTCACACACACAGATGAGAGAAAACGTGCACACACACACACACGCAGAGAGACAGACGCACGTACACACGCGCACACACACAAAGCCTGTGATCTCCATTACTCAGGCATCTTGCCTACATCCATTATGTACCAGAAAAGCTCATTAATGTGTTCATGAGTCAAGTAGCAAGACTTCTCTCTGGAAGAGACATGCACACACACTACATGGCCATAACTATTATGAGAACAACGAGTTCCGGACCTCTGTCATTTTCTCAAATGAAAAAAAATCAATGTATATTGTGGCGTACAGCACGTCAGCCATCAGGGGGAGACTCGTCGAGGCCTGGTAACAGATGGAGTATACATCACAAGGCGGTGGCGCCATCTGCTGGACGTGCCAGGTCTTGACGGGCTCCCCAGACAGGACTAATTGGGAGCTGGTGAGTAATTAAGGGCGGATTGCTCACCAGCTGTGCAAGGCCCATAAAGCTGCCAGAAGGGCAGCACATGGGGGAGGACTGGGGCAAGTAAGGTAACTTCCGTGTAGTTGGAGACGGTATCCTGGAGAGGGACTCATGGGGGAGACCTAACCTTTTCTTTTGATTATTTTATTAATAAACACCCCTGAAACCTGAGCTAATCATACTCTGTCCGTGTCTGATCTGTGTAAACGTCTTGACCCAACCCCCTGATCTGCCACAATATACATATATACAGTGGGGAGAACAAGTATTTGATACACTGCCGGTTTTGCAGGTTTTCCTACTTACAAAGCATGTAGAGGTCTGTAATTTTTTATCATAGGTACACTTCAACTGTGAGAGACGGAATCTAAAACAAAAATCCAGAAAATCACATTGTATGATTTTTAAGTAATTAATTTGCATTTTATTGCATGACATAAGTATTTGATACATCAGAAAAGCAGAACTTAATATTTGGTACAGAAACCTTTGTTTGCAACTACAGAGATCATACATTTCCTGTAGGTCTTGACCAGGTTTGCACACACTGCAGCAGGGATTTTGGCCCACTCCTCTATACAGACCTTATCCAGATCCTTCAGGTTTCGGGGCTGTCGCTGGGCAATACGGACTTTCAGCTCCCTCCAAAGATTTTCTATTGGGTTCAGGTCTGGAGACTGGCTAGGCCACTCCAGGACCTTGAGATGCTTCTTACGGTGCCACTCCTTAGTTGCCCTGGCTGTGTGTTTCGGGTCGTTGTCATGCTGGAAGACCCAGCCACGACCCATCTTCAATGCTCTTACTGAGGGAAGGAGGTTGTTGGCCAAGATCTCGCGATACATGGCCCCATCCATCCTCCCCTCAATACGGTGCAGTCGTCCTGTCCCCTTTGCAGAAAAGCATCCACAAAGAATGATGTTTCCACCTCCATGCTTCACGGTTGGGATGGTGTTCTTGGGGTTGTACTCATCCTTCTTCTTCCTCCAAACACGGCGAGTGGAGTTTAGACCAAAAAGCTATATTTTTGTCTCATCAGACCACATGACCTTCTCCCATTCCTCCTCTGGATCATCCAGATGGTCATTGGCAAACTTCAGACGGGCCTGGACATGCGCTGGCTTGAGGAGGGGGACCTTGCGTGCGCTGCAGGATTTTAATCCATGACGGCGTAGTGTGTTACTAATGGTTTTCTTTGAGACTGTGGTCCCAGCTCTCTTCAGGTCATTGACCAGGTCCTGCCGTGTAGTTCTGGGCTGATCCCTCACCTTCCTCATGATCATTGATGCCCCATGAGGTGAGATCTTGCATGGAGCCCCAGACCGAGGGTGATTGACCGTCATCTTGAACTTCTTCCATTTTCTAATAATTGCACCAACAGTTGTTGCCTTCTCACCAAGCTGCTTGCCTATTGTCCTGTAGCCCATCCCAGCCTTGTGCAGGTCTACAATTTTATCCCTGATGTCCTTACACAGCTCTCTGGTCATGGCCATTGTGGAGAGGTTGGAGTCTGTTTGATTGAGTGTGTGGACAGGTGTCTTTTATACAGGTAACGAGTTCAAACAGGTGCAGTTAATACAGGTAATGAGTGGAGAACAGGAGGGCTTCTTAAAGAAAAACTAACAGGTCTGTGAGAGCCGGAATTCTTACTGGTTGGTAGGTGATCAAATACTTATGTCATGCAATAAAATGCATATTAATTACTTTAAAATCATACAATGTGATTTTCTGGATTTTTGTTTTAGATTCCGTCTCACACAGTTGAAGTGTACCTATGATAAAAATTACAGACCTCTACATGCTTTGTAAGTAGGAAAACCTGCAAAATCGGCATACTTGTTCTCCCCACTGTATATATACACTACCAGTCAAAAGTTTGGACAAACTCATTCAAGGGTTTTTCTTTATTTTCACTATTTTGTACATTGTATCATAATAGTGAAGACATCAAAACTATGAAATAACACATATGGAATCATGTCGTAACCAAAAAAAAGTTTTAAGCAAATCAAAATATATTTTATATTTGAGATTCTTCAAATAGCCACCTTTTGCCTTGATGACAGCTTTGCACACTCTTGGCATTCTCTCAACCAGCTTCATGAGGTAGTCACCTGGAATGCATTTCAATTAACAGGTGTGCCTTCTTAAGTTAACATGTGGAATTTCTTTCCTTCTTAATGCATTTGAGCCAATCAGTTGCGTTAGGGGGGGTATACAGAAGATAGTCCTATTTATAGTTTCTTCAACTGCAGTCGCAAAAACCATCAAGCGCTATGATGAAACGGGATCTCATGAGGACCGCCATAGAGATGGAAGACCCAGATTTACCTCTGCTGCAGAGGATAAGTTCATTAGAGTTACCAGCCTCAGAAATTGCAGCCCAAATAAATGCTTCACAGAGTTCAAGTCACAGACACATTTCAACATCAACTGTTCAGAGGGGACTGTGTGAATCAGGCCTTCATGGTCAAATTGCTGCAAAGGATCCACTACCAAAGGACACCAATAAGAAGAAGAAGAGACCTGCTTGGGCCAAGAAACACGAGCAATGGACATTAGACCGGTGGAAATTTGTCCTTTGGTCTGATGAGTCCAAATTGTAGATTTTGGGTTCCAACCGCCGTGTCTTTGTGAGACGTGGTGTGGATGAAAGGATGATCTCTGCATGTGTAGTTCCCAACGTAAAGCATGGAGGAGGTGTTGTTATGGTGTGGGGGTGTTTTGCTGGTGACACTGTCTGTGATTTATTTAGAATTCAAGGCACACTTAACTAGCATGGCTACCACAGCATTCTGCAGCGATACGCCATTCCATCTGGTTTGGGCTTAGTGGGACTATAATTTGTTTTTCACTTTTTGTGTTATTTCATAGTTTTGATATCTTCACTAATATTCTATAATGTAGAAAATAGTAAAAAGAAAGAAAAACCATTGAATGAGTACGTGTGTCCAAACTTTTGACGGGTACTGTGTGTGTATATATATATATATATATACACACACAGTGAGGGAAAAAAGTATTTGATCCCCTGCTGATTTTGTACGTTTGCCCACTGACAAAGAAATGATCAGTCTATAATTTTAATGGTAGGTTTATTTGAACAGTGAGAGACAGAATAACAACAAAAAAATCCAGAAAAACTCATGTCAAAAATGTTATAAATTGATTTGCATTTTAATGAGGGAAATAAGTATTTGACCCCCTCTCAATCAGAAAGATTTCTGGCTCCCAGGTGTCTTTTATACAGGTAACGAGCTGAGATTAGGAGCACACTCTTAAAGGGAGTGCTCCTAATCTCAGTTTGTTACCTGTATAAAAGACACCTGTCCACAGAAGCAATCAATCAATCAGATTCCAAACTCTCCACCATGGCCAAGACCAAAGAGCTCTCCAAGGATGTCAGGGACAAGATTGTAGACCTACACAAGGCTGGAATGGGCTACAAGACCATCGCCAAGCAGCTTGGTGAGAAGGTGACAACAGCTGGTGCGATTATTCGTAAATGGAAGAAACACAAAATAACTGTCAATCTCCCTCGGCCTGGGGCTCCATGCAAGATCTCACCTCGTGGAGTTGCAATGATCATGAGAACGGTGAGGAATCAGCCCAGAACTACATGGGAGGATCTTGTCAATGATCTCAAGGCAGCTGGGACCATAGTCACCAAGAAAACAATTGGTAAAACACTACGCCGTGAAGGACTGAAATCCTGCAGCGCCCGCAAGGCCCCCCTGCTCAAGAAAGCACATATACAGGGCCGTATGAAGTTTGCCAATGAACATCTGAATGATTCAGAGGAGAACTGGGTGAAAGTGTTGTGGTCAGATGAGACCAAAATCGAGCTCTTTCGCATCAACTCAACTCGCCGTGTTTGGAGGAGGAGGAATGCTGCCTATGACCCCAAGAACACCATCCCCACCGTCAAACATGGAGGTGGAAACATTATGCTTTGGGGGTGTTTTTCTGCTAAGGGGACAGGACAACTTCACCGCATCAAAGGGACGATGGACGGGGCCATGTACCATCAAATCTTGGGTGATTTCCCTCAGCCAGGGCATTGAAAATGGGTCGTGGATGGGTATTCCAGCATGACAATGACCCAAAACACACGGCCAAGGCAACAAAGGAGTGGCTCAAGGAGAAGCACATTAAGGTCCTGGAGTGGCCTAGCCAGTCTCCAGACCTTAATCCCATAGAAAATCTGTGGAGGGAGCTGAAGGTTCGAGTTGCCAAACATCAGCCTCGAAACCTTAATGACTTGGAGAAGATCTGCAAAGAGGAGTGGGACAAAATCCTCCCTGAGATGTGTGCAAACCTGGTGGCCAACTACAAGAAACGTCTGTCCTCTGTGATTGCCAACAAGGGTTTTGCCACCAAGTACTAAGTCATGTTTTGCAGAGGGGTCAAATACTTATTTCCCTCATTAAAATGCAAATCAATTTATATACATTTTTGACATGCGTTTTTCTGGATTTTTTTGTTGTTATTCTGTCTCTCACTGTTCAAATAAACCTACCATTAAAATTATAGGCAAACGTACAAAATCAGCAGGGGATCAAATACTTTTTTCCCCTCACTGTGTGTATATATATATAATAATTAATTTTTTTGTACACAAAGAAAATCAATTACAGGTCACATCTACGTATATATTGCTCCCAGTGTTGATCAAAGCTCAGGAATCTTATGTTCTTGATCTGACTGAGTTTTAATCGTGCATGCCTCTTTGCGAACGAGTGTAATCATGAACAGTGGTTTGTTCATTATGTTCGCCTGCGTCCTCCGGATATGTCCCCCGGATTTTCCTTTTTAGCAGCACATTCACCACTCTCTCAAACGGCTAATTCCGCCCTCTCGTGGCACAGGCCGAGGGCCGACGTGAAACAAACTTTCCCAGCTCGCAGTCGGCTCAAGTAGGCAATAGAGACGCTGCTGTGTTTGCGAGATGCCGGACAAAAGGCAATTTTAAAACCGTCCCGTGACTCTTGCCGTGTCTACAGACATCCCCCAAACAAACAAAAAACGACACTCACAGAATGAGTGCACAACCTCATAGATATGTCAGTCAGTCAGGTGGCTCTGCCGGCAGAGACTTCTATTGCAGTTGAAGGGCTCTGGCTAGTATTACTTAGCCAGCTATTAAGATGACGTAAGAAGCTAAAGCTAACGTTAAACGCAGCCTACCTCAGCAGGAGTAAAAAATACGCTACTAAGTTCTCATAATAACTTTGCTTTACTGAGAGTAGGCTACCCACATGTACATATTACCTCAACTACCTCAACTAGCCGGTGCCCCCGCACATTGACTCTGCAACGGTACCCCCCTGTATATATAGCCTCCCTACTGTCACTTTATTTTACTGTATATATAGCCTCCCTACTGTCACTTTATTTTACTTCTGCTCTTTTTTTCTCAACACTTTTTTTGTTGTTGTTTTATTCTTACTTTTTTTGTTTAAAATAAATGCACTGTTGGTTAAGGGCTGTAAGTAAGCATTTCACTGTAATGTCTGCACCTGTTGTATTCGGCGCATGTGACCAATAAATTGATTTGATTTGATTTGATTTGAGGCAGACAGTGATGATGTGGCGCTCAGTGATGAGGCTGAGGTAGGATGCAATGCATGCAGGAGGGAGGGAGCAGAGGAGACAGAGAGGAAGCAAGCAGAGAGAAAGGTTAGTAGAGTGGTTCCCAAACTTGAGGTCGTTGCCCCATGTGGGGTCCCCTGAGAAAATCTGTAAAAATCTTATCAAACAAATTAGGAACTTTAACAAAATAAGATATGTTTCAATATGAACATCTCCACATGGCCTATCTCCCCTATAGGCTTACATTAAAATGCAATCAACATGCAAACAATACAGTTCTAAAAATGTCCTACGTTTTCCTTTTGTCGCTGATGCTACGTGTTAGTGTGAATCATTCCTCATAATTCCTCCCTTTCAGGGGTATAACACATTACCATTGTATAGCTAATAGGCTATGTGTTTGTAGATGGACTGAGGTGAATGAAGCTACAGTAGCCAAGACAATTATAATGATAGTGATAGTGTTAATGGCTGGGGGCATTTTTGCTGTTCTCCAAATAGCATTTGAACGTTTTCTTTAATTGTATAGAAATGAAGTAAATGAGTTTCAACTTTCCAAACATTTCCTCAACACTTCCGCTGACATTTCTGGAAAGTTGAAGCTCATTTACTGCATTTCTGTATAATAATAAAAATAACTTTCAAATGCTATTTGGAGAACAGCAAAAACAAGCAAAAATAACCCTAGCGATTATGACCTTTGACTGCTGTAGGTTCATTCATCTCAGTCCATCTACAAACACTAAAACTCAAACCCTGGTTACGGCCCTGCACACAACCACACACGCAGGTCCACGCACACACACAACCACTGCAGTTATGATCACATTGTTCTCTATTAGGGGGACCTGGAGTTTCACATTACTTTTAAATGTGATATAAATTAGCATCCTGGTTGCAAACTACACGTTTTATAATGATTCTTTCCCCACTCATTCTGTACTGAAAAACTAAACGAACTGTGAACAAAAAACCGAGGTGAATTTAATGAATTTGCTAAATGTCTCATTAAAAAATATATACTTTGTCAGTATCCACTTGGACACATACACACAGACAAACTGACGCACACGGACACAGCCCTTACCTGCGTGGGGGTCCCCAGTGACTGAAGACAGGGGTTTCCTCTCCCTCTCCTTCCTCCCTCTCAGGTAGATCACTAAGAGCACACGTCAAGATGTTGTTAACCACTGTAATTGACCACTAATTGTTTTGTTCTGTATCTACATGCTGACTACTTCCAGCTCCCCCTTGCAAGAGAGGTTTCTGACCCCAAGGGTCTTTTCCCAGTTAACGAAAGGTTAAAGAGCGACTGAACACGCCGAATGGAACGTGTTTTTCTATTGCTCATTAGAAAAACAAGATTTCGGTCTAGGAGGTGTATTTCCTGACCGATTCCGGGTTTGGTTAATGATGTTTGTCCCCCAAGAGACGCTGTAGACGCGGAAGCCTATTTCACTTCTTCAAAATCCCCCGAATTAATCAAAGATACAGTTGAAGTCGGAAGTTTACATACACTTAAGGTTGGAGTTGTTAAAACTTGTTTTTTAACCACTCCACACATTTCTTGTTAACAAACTATAGTTTTGGCAACTTTGTGCATGACATAAGTAATTTTTCCAACAATTGTTTACAGACAGATTATTTCACTTATAATTCAGGAAGTCAGGAATTGTGAAAAACTGAGTTTAAATGTATTTGGCTAAGATGTTTGTAAACTTCCGACTTCAACTGTAACTCATGAAATCGGTAATTCATTTTGACCTTTTTTGCCAAGGAGGTTTTAGTCGTGCAACTTTACATCTAACTAAGGTGGTTAGGGTTAGGGTTAGGGTTAGGGTTGGTACAGTACTTCTCAAGTTTAAATAATGTGTGACGTGTTGTGTTGTGTAAACAAAGTCGGAGCTGCTGGGCAGGTCTGTCTCTCTCACCATCTATGCTATTGGATAGAGAGCAATCACCACAGCTGTTCACCCCATGTTAGTGGGCAAATGAACATCATCAAAAACCCAACCTTCATTTACCCGTTGTGAGGCACGGATGTTCCAAAATCCGTTTTAGACGAGATTTACTTTATGACCAAAATGATCCTATTTACACTTTGTAGTCAATTTTGACACTAGAATAACTGTTTCTACTCAAATCAATGCCACGTAGGACGTTTTCAAAGGGATGTGTTGCTTTTTAAAGGCATTCACTCTTTAAATAACAACCAGAAGGGATGGTGAATGTAGAATGTGTGTGTTGAATGTGGCTCTACAGCGTGTTCTGTTGTCCTACCTGTGTCGTCCTCCTCCCTGGCCCCTCCTCTTTCTCCTCTCTGTGCCAACCAAACGCACCGAGCTAGAACAGAACACATCAACCATTACATATATCAATCAATCCATCCACTAATCAATCACTTTATTGTACCAGTTGGGATATTTGTAGTGCAGTACAATACGTTGTTCTGTTACATTTTTTTATTGTATTATTATTATACAGTTGAAGTCGGAAGTTTACATACACTAAGGTTGGAGTCATTAAAACTCGTTATTCAACCACTCCACACATTTCTTGTTAACAAACTATAGTTTTGGCAAGTCGGTTAGGACATCTACTTTGTGCATGACACAAGGAATTTGTCCAACAATTGTTTACAGACAGATTATTTCACTTATAATTCACTGTATCACAATTTCAGTGGGTCAAAAGTTTACATACACTAAGTTGACTGTGCCTTCAAACAGCTTGAAAAATTCCAGAAAATGATGTCATGGCTTTAGAAGCTTCTGATAGGCTAATTAACATCATTTGAGTCAATTGGAGGAGTACCTGTGGATGTATTTCAAGGCCTACCTTCAAACCCAGTGCCTCTTTGCTTGACATCATGGGAAAATCAAAATAAATCAACCAAGAAAAAATTGTAGACCTCTACAAGTCTGGTTCATCCTTGGGAGCAATTTCCAAACGCCTGAAGGGACCACGTTCATCTGTACAAACAATAGTACGCAAGTATAAACACCATGGGACCACACAGCCGTCATACCGCTCAGGAAGGAGACGCGTTCTGTCTCCTAGAGATGAACGTACTTTGGTGCGAAAAGTGCAAATCAATCCCAGAACAGCAGCAAAGGACCTTGTGAAGATGCTGGAGGAAACAGGTACAAAAGTATCTATATCCACAGTAAAACGAGTCCTATATCGACATAACCTGAAAGGGCGCTCAGCAAGGAAGAAGCCAATGCTCCAAAACCGCCATAAAAAAGCCAGACTACGGTTTGCAACTGCACATGGGGACAAAGATCGTACTTTTTGGAGAAATGTCCTCTGGTCTGATGAAACAAAAATAGAACTGTTTGGCCATAATGACCATTGGTATGTTTGGAGGAAAAAGGGGGTAGCTTGCAAGCCGAAGAACACCATCCCAACCATGAAGCACGGGGGTGGCAGCATCATGCTGTGGGGGTGCTTTGCTGCAGGAGGGACTGGTGTACTTCACAAAATAGATGCCATCATGAGGAAGGAAAATTATGTGGATATATTGAAGCAACATCTCAAGACATCAGTCAGGAAGTTAAAGCTTGGTCACAAATGGGTCTTCCAAATGGACAATGACCCCAAGCATACTTCCAAAGTTGTGGCAAAATGGCTTAAGGACAACAAGGTCAAGGTATTGGAGTGGCCATCACAAAGCCCTGACCTCAACCTATAGAAAATGTGTGGCCAGAACTGAAATAGTGTGTGCGAGCAAGGAGGCCTACAAACATGACTCAGTTACACCAGCTCTGTCAGGAGCAATGGGCCAAAATTCACCCAACCTATTGTGGGAAACTTGTGGAAGGCTACCCAAAACGTTTGACCCAAGTTAAACAATTTAAAAGGCAATGCTACCAAATACTAATTGAGTGTACGTAAACTTCTGACCCACTGGGAATGTGATAAAATCTGAAATAAATCATTCTCTCTACTATTATTCTGACATTTCACATTCTTAAAATAAAGTGGTGATCCTAACTGACCTAAAACAGGGAATTTTTACTAGGATTAAATGTCAGTAATTGTGAAAAACTGAGTTTAAATGTATTTGGTTAAGGTGTATGTAAACTTCCGACTTCAACTGTATATGTACCGCGTTAGGATATGACAAGGCAAGACTTTTTCGCTACTTATTCCCACTGTTGATACAGTAGCACTGGATATAACACTGTGTCCCTTTAGGTTCACCGAGCAGAAATGTTCCCTTCTATGTGTGGTTAGTGGGTCTGTATAACTATTCAAATTACATAATTTACTCTGCTATAAACCTCCAACCTAAACAGGGGTCGTATGTATCAAGCATCTCAGTGTTCTAGGATCAGCTTCCCCGTGTTCATGTAATATTATTTATGATGATCTAAAAAGGCACAACTGATCCTAGATCAGCACTCCTACTCTGAGACACTATGAATACAGGCCTTAGCCAAAGGGGGAAATTATAAAGATTTCTTAGAACGTGAGGACGCTCTTTCAGAGTAAAGAATTCCGATTTAACTAGTGTGTGATCTCCAATTCCAGCGGGCAAAGACGAGAGCTGATAAATGAATTTGGTATTAATCTCAAGCAACAAGAGATGTAGTCGAAAACAGTGTGAGTATGAGTGAGGATGTTATGGACGTGAGGAGAAGTCAAAACGTCTTTTGGGCTCCTTTTGGTTTATTAGAAATCGGACAGGAGGAGAAAATTGAAAAGGTGGGACTACTGAAGACCAAGATATCGGCTTCCTATCTGATCCTGCGCTGTGAAAATGGTCTTTGTGGGATTTGGAGGGGTTTTGTGGTTGAGAATGCTTGGTGAGAGCAGACCGCAATTCTGTTTTCATACACCGAGTTAGAAACCTTGTGTGATGTGCAGAGCCAAAGTTTGCGCCTAAAAGGTGAACGTTCTGAGAAGTATTTTTTGCCTGTGTGTGTGATTTGGGAGAACTGGATAGGTGACAGCACCTTTCTGGTCGGCATCCCCCCATGTACTATCCCAGTGTTTCCCAATCCTGGTTCTGGGGACCCAAAGGGGTGCACATTTTAGTTTTTACCCTAGCACTAACACACTTAACTACTCAACTCATCATGAAGCTCAATCACTTTTTATAACTACTGTTTACAGGCCTCCTGGGCCGTATACAGCGTTACTCACTGAGTTCCCTGAATGCCTTTCGGATAATTTTCTAATTTTTGGTGACTTCAATATTCACATGGAAAATCCACAGACCCACTCCAAAAAGGCTTTTGGAGCCTTCATCGACTCAGTGGGTTTTGTCCAACATGTCTCCGGAACTACGCATTGCCACAGGTCATACCCTGGATCTAGTTTTGTCCTGTGGAATAAATATTGTGGATCTAAATGTTTTTCCTCATAATCCTGGACTATCGGACCACCATTTTATTAATCTGCTCAGACCCCAACCAAGGATTATCAAAAGCTGCGCTATAAATTCTAGGACAACCCAAAAATTCCTAGATGCCCTACCCAAGGATAGAGTATAAAATCTGTTAACCACCTAACGGAGGATCTAAATTTAACCTTGCGTAATACCCTAGATGCTGTGGCACCTCTAAAAATGAAAAACATGTTTCACAAGAAATTAGCTCCCTTGTATACAGAAAATACCAAAGCCCTTAAGCAAGCTTCCAGAAAACTTGAACGGATATGCTCTCCACCAAACTGGAAGTCTTCCAACTAGCTTGGAAAGACAGTACCGTGCAATATGGAAGAGCCCTCACTGCTGCTCGATCAGCCTACTTCTCCTAATTGAGGAGAATAAAAACAATACAAAATGTATTTTTGATACTGTCACAAAGCTAACTGAAAAGCAGCATCTCCAAGAGAGGATGGCCTTCACTTCAGCAGTGACTAATTCATGAACTTCTTCGACGAAAAGATCATGATCATTAGAAAGCAAATTATAGACTCCTCTTTGAATCTGCGTATTTCTACAAAATTCAGTTGTCCGGAGCCTGCACAGAACTGCCAGGACCTAGGATCAATGGAGACACTCAAGTTTTAATCCTGTATCTCTTCCATATTCTATCTCATTCACAAAATTAGTCATGGCCTCCAAACCTTCCAGCTGCCTTCTGGACCCTATTCCAACTAAACTACTAAAAAGAGCTACTTCCTGTGCTTGGCCCTCCTATGTTGAACATAATAATAATAATAATAATAATAATAATAATAATAAATGGTGCGACTGCATCTAGGGTATTACACAAGGTTAAATGTATATCCTCGGTTAGGTGGTTAACGGAGCATTTACAAGCATTTCGCTACACCCGCAATAACATCTGCTAAACACATGTGACCAATAACATTTCATTCGATAAACGGCTCCCTATCATCCAGATGTGTACCAAACTCACAAAAAGTGGCAGTAATAAAGCCTCCTGAAAAAGCCAAACCTTGACCCGGAAAATAAATTTAAAAATTAAATCAGACTACATCGAATCTCCCATTCCTCTCAAACATTTTTGAAAAAGCTGTTGCACAAGCAACTCACAGCCTTCCTGAAGACAAATAACGTATATGAAACGCTCCAGTCTTGTTATTAGACCCCATCATAGCACTGAGACTGCACTCGTGAAGGTGGTAATTGACCTTTTAATGGCGTCAGACCAAGGCTCTGCATCCGTTCTCATCTTCCTAGACCTTAATGCTGCATCTGACACCATTGATCACCACATTTTTGGAGAGATTGAAAACCCTAATTGGTCTACACCGACAAGTTCTTGCCTGGTTTAGATCTTATCTGTTGGAAAGTTTGTCTCTGTAGATGGTTTGTCCTCTGACAAATCAATTGTACGTTTCGGTGTTCCTCAAGGTTCCGTTTTAGGACCACTATTGTTTTCACTATATATTCTACCTCTTGGTGATGTCATTCAGAAACACAATGTCAACTTTCACTGCTATGCCGATGACATACATATGTACATTTCGATGAAACACAGTCAAGCCCCAAAATTGCCTACCCTGGAAACCAGTGTTTCAGACATAAGGAAGAGGATGGCGGCAAATGTTTTACTTTTAAACTCGGACAAAACAGAGATGCTAGTTCTAGGTCCCAAGAAACATCTGCTGTTTGATCTGACAATGAATCTTGATGGTTGTACAGTCGTCTCAAATAAAACTGTGAATGACCTCGGCGTTACCTTGATCTCTCTTTTGAAGAACATATCAATAATATTTAAAGGGCAGCTTTTTTCCACCTTCGTAACACAAAATAATTATGCAAAAACGCTACTCCATGCTTTTGTCACTTCTAGATTAGATTACTGCAATGCTCTACTCTCCAGCCACCCAGCTAAAACACTAAATACACTTCCGTTAGTGCTAAACAAATATGTCTGCTAGAATCTTGACTAGAATCCAAACATTTAATCATATTACTCCAGTACTAGCCTCTCTACACTGGCTTCCTGTTAAGGCTAGGGCTGATATCAAGGTTTTACTGCTAACCTACAAAGCATTACATGGACTTGCTTCTATCCATCTCTCCGATTTGGTCCTGCCGTACATACCTAAATGTACGCTACGGTCACAAGACGCAGGCCTCCTTATTGTCCCTAGAATTTCTAAGCAAACAGCTGGAGGCAGGGCTTTCTCCTACAGAGCTCAATTTTTAAGGAATGGTCTGCCTATCCATGTGAAAGACGCAGACTCGGTCTTGACCTTTAAGTCTTTACTGACTCATCTCTTCAGTAGGTCCTATGATTGAGTGTAGTCTGGCCCAGGAGTGCGAAGGTGAACGGCAAGGCACTGGAGTGACGAACCGTCCTTGCTGTCTCTGCCTGGCCGGCTCCCCTCTCTCCACTGGGATTCTCACGGCTTACTAGTGCTCTCCCATACTGTCCCTAGGTGGGGTGCGTCACATTGTGCCAGGCTTTTTTCGCTATACTCGACTTGAGTGGATTGAGTCACTGACATGATATTCCTGTCTGGTCCTAGGGTGGAGGAGATCTTCGTGGGCTGTACTCAGCCTTGTCTCAGGGTAGTAAGTTGTTGGTCTGTTGATATCCCTCTAGTGGTGTTTTGGCAAAGTGGGTGGGGTATATATCCTGCCTAGTTGGCCCTGTCCGGGGGTATCGTGGGACAGGCCACAGTGTCTCCTGACCCCCCCTCCCCCAGCCTCCAGTATCTATGCTGCAATAGTCTATGCGCTGGGGGGCTTAGGGTCAGTATGTCCTATCTGATGAAATTCTCCTGTCTTATCTGGTGTTCTGTGTGAACTTAAGTCTCTCTCTCTCTCTCAAAGCCAACTGACATTTACTCCTGAGGTGCTGACCTGTTGCAACTTCTACAACCACTGTGATTATTATTTGACCCTGCTGATCATCTATGAACATCTTGAAGAAAAATCTGGCCCGAATGGCACAGCCAGAAGAGGACTAGCCACCCCTCAGAGCCTGGTTCCTCTATAGGTTTCTTCCTAGGTTCCTACCTTTCTAGGGAGTTTTTCCTAGCCACAGTGCTTCTACATCTACATTTCTTGCTGTTTGGGGTTTTAGGCTGGGTTTCTGTATAAGCACTTTGTGATATCTGCTGATGTAAAACGTGGTTTATAAATACATTTGATTTGATTTGAATCAGGTTTGTTAGTGCTAGTGCAAAAACAAGTTGGGAAACACTGTTCTATCCTGTATTTTCAGATCATGGTTCAGATATTCTGTATGTATGACTGACTCAGGCAACATCACTGGGGTCACTGCTTGCCATACCATCATGTTACCAGCAGAGGGGGCTCCAAGACAACTAGGGAGCCAGAGGATGAGCAGATCAACTCAATTTTAGAGACATAACTGTAATGACATGTAACTCTTACTCAACCCACTAAAGAGGGGATACTGTCTGATATAAATTACACTAAACAAAGCAGATTACATTCTATTAATTCTGGCATTTCAAACTTTTAGATTTGTTGAAACAAACACAGTGGATGTTAGAATGGCGCTGCAATGGATATCTGCCGTTTTATTGGCTCCTGACCAATTCTGCTATTTTGTGTGTTTTTCTGCACTGATCTTAACTTTTATTGTACATAATGTTTCCGCCGAAGAGAGCTTCTGGACTTCAGAAAAGCTTTCACTAAAAGGAAGAGGCGGCATAAAAGAGGCCGACGTGCGGGCACCCTGACGAAACTACGTTGGCGAATAAATAATTTGCCTCTACCCTCCGTTCAATTGGCGAATGTACAATCACTGGAGAACAAACTGGACGAGCTCCGTTCGAGATTATCCCATCAACGGGACCTGAAGAACTGTAATATTCTATGTTTCTCGGAGTCGAGGCTGAACAAGGACATGGATAATACACATCTAGCTGGTTTTTCTATGCATCGGCAGGAACGAACGGTAAGCTCAAAGGAGGAGGTGTGTGTCTCTTAACAACAGCTGGTGCACAATCTCTAATATTAAGGAAGTCTTGAGGTTCTCCTCGCCTGAGTTAGAATACCTCATGATAAACTGTAGACCATACTATTTACCATGAGAGGTCATCTATATTTTTCGTAGCTGTCCATTTACCACCCCAAACCGATGCTGGCACTAAGACCACACTCAACGAGCTGTATAGGGCCATAAGCAAACAAGAAAATGCTCATCCAGAGGAAGTGGCCGTCTTACCTAATTTCTACCAGCATGTCACGTGTGCAACTATAGATCACCTTTACTCCACACACAAGAACGTATACAAAGTTGTCCCTCACCCTCCATTTGGCACATCTGACCATAACTCTATCCTCCTGATTCCTGCTTACAAGAAAAAACTCAAAAGCAGGAAGCACCAGTGACGCGCTCAATAAGGAAGTGGTCAGATGACGTGGATGCTGCGCTACAGGACTGTTTTGCTAGCGCAGACTGGAATATGTTCCAGGATTCATCAGATGGCATTGAGGAGTTTACCACATCAGTCCCCACAGTGACCGTGCATACATATTCCAAGAAGCCATGGATTACAGGCAACATCCGCACTAAGCTAAGGGCTAGAGCTGCCGCTTTCAAGGTGCGGGACACTAATTCGGACATTTCTAAGAAATCCCGCTACGACCTCTGACGAGCCATCAAACAGGCACTCACATCTGTTGCCATGAAATGCTTGTAAAGGCTGGGCATGGCTCACCCAGACACCCTGGACTCACTCCAATTTGTATACCGCCCCAACAGATCCAAAGATGAGGCAATCTCTATTGCACTGCCCTCTCCCACCTGGACAAGAGGAACACATATGTGAGAATGCTGTTTCATTGACTACAGCTCAGAGTTCAACCCCATAGTGCCCTCCAAGCTCATCACTAAGCTAAGGACCCTGGGACTGAACACCTCCCTCTGCAACTGGATCCTGGACTTCCTAACGGGCCGACCACTAGTGGTGAGGGTAGGCAACAACACATCTGCCACGCTCACCCTCAACACGGAGGCCCCTTAGGGGTGTGTGCTTAGTCCCCTCCTGTACTCCCCTTTCACCCACGACTGCGTGGCCGCGCATGACACCAACACCATCATTAGGTTTGCTGACAACACGACAGTGGTAGGCCTGATCACCGAAGACGATGATACAGCCTATAGGGAGGAGGTCAGAGACCTGGCAGTGTGGTGCCAGGACAACAACCTCTCCCTCAACGTCAGCAAGACAAAGAAGCTGATCGTGGACTACAGGAGACGGAGGGCCAAGAACACCCCCGATTCACATCGACGGGGCTGTAGTGGAGCGGGCCGAGAGCTTCAAGTTCCTCGGTGTCCACATCACTAAGTATCTATCATAGTCCACACACACAACAACACAGTTGTGAAGAGGCACGACAATGCCTCTTCCCCCTTAGGAGACTGAAACGATTTGGCATGGGCCCTCAGATCCTCAGTTATACAGCTGCACCATTGAGAGCATCTTGACTGGCTGCATCAAATCAAATTTTATTGGTCACATACACATATTTAGCGGATGTTATTGCGGGTGAAGTGAAATGCTTGGTATGTCAACTGCTTGGCATCCGACCACAAAGCACTACAGAGGGTAGTGCGTACGGCCCAGTACCTCACTGGGGCCGAGCTCCCTGTCATCCAGGACATCTATATCAGGCGGTGTCGGAGGAAGGCCCTAAAAATGGTCAAAGACTCCAGCCACCCAAGTCAGACTGTCTCTGCTACCACACGGCACAAAGTGTGGAACCCACAGGACCCTGAACAGCTTTTACCCCCAAGCCATGTTTATTATCTATCCTGTTGCCTAGTCACTTTACTCCTAGTTACATGTACATATCTACCTCAATGACCTCGTACCCCTGCACATCGACTAGTTACTTGTACCCCATGTACACTACCGTTCAAAAGTTTGGGGTCACTTAGAAATGTCATTGTTTTCGAAAGAAAAGCCATTTTCTTGTCCATTAAAAGAACATAAAATTGATCAGAAATACAGTGTAGACATTGTTAATGTTGTAAATGGCTATTGTAGCTGGAAACGGCTGATTTTTTATGGAATATCTACATAGGTGTACAGAGGCCCATTATCAGCAACCATCAGTCCTGTGTTCCAATGGCACATTGTGTTTCCTAATCCAGGTTTATCATTTTAAAAGGCTAATTGATCATTAAAAACCCTTTGCAATGATGTTAGCACAGCTGAAAACTGTTGTGCTGATTAAAGAAGCAATAAAACTGGCCTAGTTAGTTTGTTAGTTTTTCTTAGTTAGTTAGTTAACTGGATAAATAGGTAGTTAAATAGTTTACCAAATAGCTACCTGGACTATCTGCATTGACCCTTTTTGCACTAACTTTTCTGTCTCATCACATTGCTCCTGCTACTGTTTATTATCTATCTGTCACTTTATTCCTAGTTGTATGTACATATCTACCTCATACCCCTGCATATCGACTCGGTACTGGTACCCCATGTATATAGCCAAGTTATTATCTTGAATCCCTGCACATTGACTCGGTACTTGTACCCCGTGTATATAGCCCAGTTATCGTTACTCATTGTGTATTTATTATTACTTTTATTATTACGTGTTTTTCTTTTCTATTATTTCTCTATTTTCTTTCTCTCTGCATTGTTGGGAAGGTCCCGTTAGTAAGCATTTCACTGTTAGTCTACACCTGTTGTTTACAAAGCATGTGACTAAGAACATTTGTTTTGAATGAGTGTTGGTATTGGTAAAACATTCAACCTAATATTGGTATTCCAAAGGAGAGGGGTACTAACTCTTTGTCTCTGAGGATGAGGTCTGATCTTCCGTTCCTGGAGCCTGAGTCTGCCTCACTGTCCCAAGTCTCCACCCAGGAATCCACAGACTGACCAAGAGAGAGCTGGTCAAGGAGGGCTCTGGACTCCAGCTCCGAGTTGGGTATCTCCTCCACAGTACCATCTCCAACTTCCTCCTCCACCTGTCAAGATGGTAAGACAAAATGGTCTCATCCTATCCCCAGCCACAATACCCTGACCTTCACCCTAACAATGGTCAGCACTGTGAATGTATATGAGTAGCATGTTAAAAATGACATTTTATTTTAATATAATACTGATTCAATAAGTAACGGTGGTCTTGAAGACAACATGAGAGGTTAAGTCAGGTGTCCTGAAACAAAAGCCTGCACACACTGCTGCCCCCTGATGGCCAGCGCTGATGTAGAGGTGGAAGCCAGACATCTGTCGTCTGACTTCCCAAGGCACAATACCGCAGAGGAGTAGAGCATTCACCTGCTCCTGAGCTCCAGGGTGGACGGGGGCTCTATTGTCCCTCTCCCACTCTCCCCACGGCGGTGGAGGTTTTCTGGGGTAGGAGTCCACGGTCTGCCCCTCTCTACCCTTCACCATGTCCTCCTTTTCCTCTTCTCCCTCCTCTTCATCCACGGCCATTTCCCTCTCCTCTCCTGGAGGGAGGGGGCTGGGGGTCAGGGTAGGAGTGGGGGTGGGGTTAAGACTCTTAGAGGTCAAGGTGGGGGTTGGGTTAAGGGTCAAGGCAGGGATCAGAGGTGAGGTGTAGCGCAGGAAGCCACTGTCCAGGATCAGCTCGGGTTCGTCCTCCTCCTCTCCAAGGACTTCTGGGAGGATGGAGCCATTGCGAAACCGCTGGAGAAACACACATTTTAATGTACTGCAGTTGTGTTGACTTGTTCCACACAGGTAACACCTCTGATACAGAGTAAACATTTGGAGTGAACCTGCAGTGCAGTTTCCTTTAACTGCAATCGATTGAATTGGGGCCCCAGTGTTTTAGGAGAAATGTGAAGATAAAACCCTGTGAATACTGTGTGTGTGTGTCTGTGTGTGTATATATATCTCCCTCTAAGTTTATGACTAGAGTACAATCCAACAACCCTCTCAGGTCAAAAGAGATCTCTGGTGTCAAGACTACCTGGCTGTTTTATCGCTGCTGGCAGAACCTTCTGATGTGTGGCTAAAATCGAATATCCTATGTGCTGCATACAAAGCAGGTCAAAGCACTCGCTCGCTCGCTCGCACGCAAACACACACACAAAACGAAAGGATTTTACGACCAATGATGGCTACAATGAGCTGGGCTAGGGTTTCTCTCTCTCTCTCTAGTGTTGGCCTAGCCAAGCTTAGCCAGGGGTACTTAGGAGTTGTGTCATTAGAACGCACTTAAGACATGGGCTCCCGAGTGGCGCAGCGGTCTAAGGCACTGCATCTCAGTGCTTGAGGCATCACTACAGACCCCCTGGTTCGATTCCAGGCTGTTTCACAACCGGCCGTGATTGGGAGTCCCATAGAGCGGCGCACAATTGGCCCAGCATCGTCCGGGTTTGGTCAGTGTAGGCCGTCATTGTAAATAAGAATTTGTTCTTAACTGACTTGCCTAGTTAAATAAAGGTAAATTTAAATTTAAAAAATCCTGTGAAGCTGAGAGCGTACTTTTAGCACAGCTCTCTCCTCAGACCATCCCGCCGACTCAGCGCCTTTCATCCCGACAAGAAAAGGAAAAGGACAACACCCAGACCCCCAGGACAATTTACAGTGAGAAATGTGCCGAGTCTAAAAACTTAATGGCACAATTAGTCTCATTTTTGGTGGATTTACGGCCAGCCGCCACTTTAACTCCCACGCTCCGCCATTACATCTTTACTCAAATTCAAGGGTAATATGGGACAGGGAGTGAGTGCCAGATAGATAGAGAGAACGAGAAAGAAAGAACCTTAAATGGCACAATTAGTCTGATTTCATTTTTGGTGGATTTACTGCTGACCGTCACCTTAACTCCCACGTGCCACCATTACATCTTTACTCAAACTCAAGAGTAATATGGGACAGAGAGTGGGGGGAAGGAAAAGAAAGAAAGAAAGAAAGAAAGAAAGAAAGAAAGAAAGAAAGAAAGAAAGAAAGAAAGAAAGAAAGAAAGAAAGAAAGAAAGAAAGAAAGAAAGAAAGAAAGAAAGAAAGAAAGAAAGAAAGAAAGAAAGAAAGAAAGAAAGAAAGAAAGAAAGAAAGAAAGAAAGAAAGAAAGAAAGAAAGAAAGAAAGAAAGAAAGAAAGAAAGAAAGAAAGAAAGAAAGAAAGAAAGAAAGAAAGAAAGAAAGAAAGAAAGAAAGAAAGAAAGAAAGAAAGAAAGAAAGAAAGAAAGAAAGAAAGAAAGAAAGAAAGAAAGAAAGAAAGAAAGAAAGAAAGAAAGAAAGAAAGAAAGAAAGAAAGAAAGAAAGAAAGAAAGAAAGAAAGAAAGAAAGAAAGAAAGAAAGAAAGAAAGAAAGAAAGAAAGAAAGAAAGAAAGAAAGAAAGAAAGAAAGAAGAAAGAAAGAAAGAAAGAAAGAAAGAAAGAAAGAAAGAAAGAAAGAAAGAAAGAAAGAAAGAAAGAAAGAAAGAAAGAAAGAAAGAAAGAAAGAAAGAAAGAAAGAAAGAAAGAAAGAAAGAAAGAAAGAAAGAAAGAAAGAAAGAAAGAAAGAAAGAAAGAAAGAAAGAAAGAAAGAAAGAAAGAAAGAAAGAAAGAAAGAAAGAAAGAAAGAAAGAAAGAAAGAAAGAAAGAAAGAAAGAAAGAAAGAAAGAAAGAAAGAAAGAAAGAAAGAAAGAAAGAAAGAAAGAAAGAAAGAAAGAAAGAAAGAAAGAAAGAAAGAAAGAAAGAAAGAAAGAAAGAAAGAAAGAAAGAAAGAAAGAAAGAAAGAAAGAAAGAAAGAAAGAAAGAAAGAAAGAAAGAAAGAAAGAAAGAAAGAAAGAAAGAAAGAAAGAAAGAAAGAAAGAAAG
Organism: Coregonus clupeaformis; assembly: GCF_020615455.1. Classification (NCBI taxonomy): domain Eukaryota; kingdom Metazoa; phylum Chordata; class Actinopteri; order Salmoniformes; family Salmonidae; genus Coregonus; species Coregonus clupeaformis. The sequence goes on from NC_059202.1 coordinate 25,140,299, forward strand.
AAAGAAAGAAAGAAAGAAAGAAAGAAAGAAAGAAAGAAAGAAAGAAAGAAAGAAAGAAAGAAAGAAAGAAAGAAAGAAAGAAAGAAAGAAAGAAAGAAAGAAAGAAAGAAAGAAAGAAAGAAAGAAAGAAAGAAAGAAAGAAAGAAAGAAAGAAAGAAAGAAAGAAAGAAAGAAAGAAAGAAAGAAAGAAAGAAAGAAAGAAAGAAAGAAAGAAAGAAAGAAAGAAAGAAAGAAAGAAAGAAAGAAAGAAAGAAAGAAAGAAAGAAAGAAAGAAAGAAAGAAAGAAAGAAAGAAAGAAAGAAAGAAAGAAAGAAAGAAAGAAAGAAAGAAAGAAAGAAAGGAGAGAGAGAGAGAGCTTGACACATTGTAGAGTCCATGCCCCGATGAACTGAGGCTGTTCTGAGGACAAAAGGGGAAGCAACTCAATATTAGAAAGGTGTTCCTAATGTTTTGTACACTCAGTGTATTTCACTACCATAAAAACACTTTCAAACAAGCAGGTACACACATTTCTTCAGGAAAATAACCTTTTCTAGTGTTTGAAAAGTGCTTTATAAACATACTACGGTGGCGCTATTATTATTTTCTCTGTCCTCGCTCTGTCCCCCTGTCCTCTGGAGCCCCAGGTCCCCAAGTCCCGTCTCCTCGGTCCCTTCCACCTACATGGACACACACAGAGGTGGCAACATTCACTCACACCAGTTATGTAGGAGGTGACACACTTAATAACAATACAACACTTCACGTCACTGCCATAGACATCAGCAATTATACTGTAGTACTAAGCTATTTCAGTATTCTTCAAAAAACTAAAAGGAAATCCAGACGATTGCTTGCATTGGGCAAAGTTTAAAAAATAAACATGAAATAGACACATAAAAGCAAAGCCAAAAACACATAGAAACTATTGAAATGGTTGATTAAATGCTGCTTAAATGCGTGCATCGTCTCTGTCAAATTAATATTCATTTGGGACAATGAAATTGCATTGCATTGTATAAAAAACACCTCCCAAATCAAGTAAGTAAAGCCCCTGATCCTGATCCCTCACCACCTCACGTACCACCAGTGGCTTGCGGATGCCCAGGTAGACTGTTCCAGACGGGACAGCCTTCAGCACCTCCACGGCCTGGGACAGGGTCACCGTGTCCAGGTAGGTGTCGTTGACAAACACCAGCTGATCCCCGGGGAGAATGTGCCCATGGCGCTCTGCTACACTGCCGGGCACCACCGAGCGGATAACGATGACCGAGCGTGCCACGTCCAGAGGGTCCTGCAGAGGGCAACACAGGCAGTAGAAACATGTTAGAGAGTCGATGGATAGCGAGCATGTGGAGATTAGTTCATTTATTTTTTATTTAACTTTTACTTATACAGGATGGGTCACCATTGAGACCACGGTCTCATTTACAAGGGAGGCCTGTGAACATGAACATACACAATATAATACACATCATGTAAGATATTATCAATACAATAAATACAACAAGATGAATCAAAACAAACAACTCTCACATATAACCTTCCTTAAACTCGATCTACACTGTCCAATGGAGACCAGCGAGTCTAATTTCAATTTGAAGGCCATTCCATGAGCTGGGGGCATAAAAACTAAAAGCATTTTCCCCCAGCTCAATCCTGGGCCCTTCTGGTAGTCAGAGACTGCCAGCCAACAGAACTATACAAAATGCAGTGTGATAGACAATCTAAAGGTTTTAAACACAGGCTGCCGCACGCATGTAGATTATATCACCATAATCAAGTACTGGGAGAAGCGTTGCTTGAACAATCGTCCTTCTAATTTCCAAAGTGAGGCATGATTTATTTCTATAAAAGAAACCAATCTTAATTCTCTGCTTTTTTGTCAGTTTTTCAATGTTAGCACTAGTTTAACATCAGTAAGCGATTTTTTGAATTGAGTCAAAACCATGCTGAAGGTCATGAAAGCCACAGGAGTAAATAACTGTATTATCTGTGTAGAGATGAATTTAACAGGTTTTAACAGATAGACCAATATTATTTACATAAATAGTGAAGAGAACAGGGCCCAAAAAACGACCCCTGCGGCACACCCTTCATAATATTGAGGAATCTAGATTTGATACCATCAGTAAGCACACATTGTGTCCTGTCCGTTAGATAGCTCTTGAACCAATTGCAACATGCCTAATCTAGGCCTATTTCAGACAACCTTTGAAAAAGTAAGAAATGGTCAACCGTATCAAACGCCTTCGACAGGTCAATAAATAAGGCAGCACAACAATTTTTATGGTCTACACAATATAGCACATCATCTAAGACAGGGATGGGCAACTCCTCGGGGGCCGGAGAGATGTCACACTTTTTCCCCATCCCTAGAAAACACAGTTGATTAAACTAATTGCATTCTAAACTGAATATTATCATTAGTTGATTACTGGAGTCAGGTGTGTTAGCTGGGACTGGGGCAAAAGTGTGACACCAATCAGGCCCCCGAGGACTGGAGTTGCCCATCCCTGATCTAAGAGTGTAGCCGCTGAAAGAAACAGCAATTACAGAAAAGATGTCTCTGGGTCCATCTTTCGCTCAAAATGTGACAGGTTTCTGACGGGTCACTTCGCTAACAGTAACCACTTTGGCAACATTGGCCGTGTCCTTGAACAGTCCATAGCCAATAAAGCATAGCAGGAGAATGGCGCTGATCTGGGGAGAAAAAGTTGCTGTGTGTGTGCGTGCGTGTGTTCGTGCATGCATACGCGTGTCCTGTGTGTTCATGAGTGTGTGTGTGTTTGTGTGTGTGTGCCTGCTTGGTTTGCACATGAGGCTCTCTACAGCTCAGGTAACATCCATCTCGGAGGCCTGTTGATTTCCTCAGTATAGGAATGCAACTGGAAGAAGGCTTGGCACCACCAAACAAAACTAAGTCAGAAATCACCTGAAAGCAAAACAAATGCCATTCCATGGAGCCTTCAAGACATTCTGGGAACACTCCCTTGTTCCTATTAACCACCGATGTGTTATGAGTTCATTGTGCAATTATATGAGCTGCTATAAGGGCTGCTTATAATGCAATAGGTTACATCTTCTTCGTGTGATGTACTACAAATGCAAATTGTATGCATTTAAAGTGTCAAGGTGGAAATGAATCAACCCACAGATTTTCTATCAGACCTGGGTCTAAACAGTTTTTGTGATCTTTGATATAGGCCTAGCTTGCTGCAGCGTAATGGAACCAACAGAATAGCCCCAAAATTGCAAAACCCACCCACCCACTAAGCTAAATTAAGTAAACCTAAACTACTTAAAATAAAAAAAATGTCCCACCAAGGTCTGGGTTGCTTGCTAGCCTGGCCCTATGCTGAGCCATGGGGAAGTTGAGAACACCAGTAGAAAGCTCTGCTCGCTCCATCACCATCCTACAGACAGTTAGGTAAATTTACGGGAGGTCCAAACACAGCCACACATCCCCTCTCAGGCCAAGTGTCACTGGTATCAATCACGGCCAGGACAGCCTGCGCCATAAAACTGCAATTCAGCAGCAATTTAATGCCTCACACAATATATTAGATGACCCATATGGTCAGCTTTTTATGTGACGAGCACCGATATAAAAGTGATTAACAAGTGGTTATTTATATAAAAACTAAAGCTGTACAAGTATAATTAGTGGGGAGAGTCAGGGACTAATATGGGAAGAGAGAAGACATTACCATCATGACTCTATCCATGGATGCAGCGGAGTGTGTGTGTGTGTGTGGTCCTGAACAGGTGGGAAGGGGAGACCAGGACAGAGGATCAGGAATGCTGACAGGGACTTCCTTCCTACAGGTGCAGATCAATGGGAGTCACGTTCGGGGCACACGCACTCAGGACACACACACACACGTATGTGCTGTGTGCCCAGCAACCTGCTTCCAGAGTGGCCACATCTAGCTCTGACTCTACTTATAGCTACTTTGAGGGAAAATGTACTTTCTATACCTGTGGAATGTGGTTGTCCCCCCTAGCTATCTGAAGATGAATTCACTAACTGGAAGTGGCTATGGATAAGACCATCTAACACTAATGTATGTGACATGGTCTCTACTACGCCATTCGTCAGATAAAAAAAGGTCAAGCCCTAACCACAGAGCTAGGATCAGAATACCGTACCGAAAGTCTAACTGTAACCATTAGGGGAAGGAAAATAGATATCTGACACCAGGTCAGGGATTACGGGGACTCCCTTTGGGTACCAGGGCTGAGATGAGAGGGCAGCTCTAGGCCTCTTATGGAGAGAGGGCCAGACAGACAAACATCTGACATCACTAACACTACACTGAGACTACAGCTGACCATAGCAGCACAACAGAAGAGAGAGAGAGATGATCTGGTGCTTCTGTCCCCAACCAAGGAGGGCCTACAGCAGCATCTAGATCTTCTGCACAGATTCTGTCAGACCTGGGCCCTGACAGTAAGTCTCAGTAAGACTAAAATAAATGGCGTTCCAAAAAAGGTCCAGTTGCAAGGACCACAAATACAAATTCCATCTAGACCCCGTTGCCCTAGAGCATCTGAGAGACAAGGCAAGAAGGGCCTTCGATGCCATCAAAAGGAACATAACATTTGACATACCAATTAGGATCTGGCTAAATATACTTGAATCAGTTATAGAACCCATTACCCTTTATGGTTGTGAGGTCTGGGGTCCGCTCACCAACCAAGAATTCACAAAATGGGACAAACACCAAAATTGAGACTGTGTACAACATAAAACACCAAATAATGCATGCAGAGCAGAATTATAGTGAGGGAAAAAAGTATTTGATCCTCTGCTGATTTTGTACGTTTGCCCACTGACAAAGACATGATCAATCTATAATTTGAATGGTAGGTTTATTTGAACAGTGAGAGACAGAATAACAACAAAAAAATCCAGAAAAACGCATGTCAAGAATGTTATAAATTGATTTGCATTTTAATGAGGGAAATAAGTGTTTGACCCCTCTGCAAAACATGACTTAGTACTTGGTGGCAAAACCCTTGTTGGCAATCACAGAGGTCAGACGTTTCTTGTAGTTGGCCACCAGGTTTGCACACATCTCAGGAGGGATTTTTTTCTACTCCTCTTTGCAGATCTTCTCCAAGTCATTAAGGTTTCGAGACTGACGTTTGGCAACTCGAACCTTCAGCTCCCTCCACAGATTTTCTATGGGATTAAGGTCTGGAGACTGGCTAGGCCACTCAAGGACCTTAAATGTGCCTTTTCTTGAGCCACTCCTTTGTTGCCTTGGCCGTGTGTTTTGGGTCATTGTCATGCTGGAATACCCATCCACGACCCATTTTCAATGCCCTGGCTGAGGGAAGGAGGTTCTCACCGAAGATTTGACGGTACATGCCCCCGTCCATCGTCCCTTTGATACGGTGAACTTGTCCTGTCCCCTTAGCAGAAAAACACCCCCAAAGCATAATGTTTCCACCTCCATGTTTGACGGTGGGGATGGTGTTCTTGGGGTCATTGGCAGCATTCCTCCTCCTCCAAACACAGCGAGTTGAGTTGATGCCAAAGAGCTCGATTTTGGTCTCATCTGACCACAACACTTTCACCCAGTTCTCCTCTGAATCATTCAGATGTTCATTGGCAAACTTCAGACGGCCCTGTATATGTGCCCTGTATATGTGCTGCAGGATTTCAGTGCTTCACGGCGTAGTGTGTTACCAATTGTTTTCTTGGTGAGTATGGTCCCAGCTGCCTTGAGATCATTGACAAGATCTCCCGTGTAGTTCTGGGCTGATTTCTCACCGTTCTCATGATCATTGCAACTCCACGAGGTGAGATCTTGCATGGAGCCCCAGGCCGAGGGAGATTGACAGTTATTATGTGTGTCTACCATTTGCGAATAATCGCACCAACTGTTGTCACCTTCTCACCAAGCTGCTTGGCGATGGTCTTGTAGCCCATTCCAGCCTTGTGTAGGTCTACAATCTTGTCCCTGACATCCTTGGAGAGCTCTTTGGTCTTGGCCATGGTGGAGAGTTTGGAATCTGATTGATTGATTGCTTCTGTGGACAGGTGTCTTTTATACAGGTAACAAGCTGATATTAGGAACATTCCCTTTAAGAGTGTGCTCCTAATCTCAGCTCGTTACCTGTATAAAAGACACCTGGGAGCCAGACATCTTTCTGATTGAGAGGGGGTCAAATACTTATTTCCCTCATTAAAATGCTAATCAATTTATAACATTTTTGACATGCGTTTTTCTGGATTTATTTGTTGTTATTCTGTCTCTCACTGTTCAAATAAACCTACCATTAAAATTATAGACTGCTCATTTCTTTGTCAGTGGGCAAACGTACAAAATCAGCAGGGGATCAAATACTTTTTTCCCTCACTGTAGGCCGATACCCGCTAATGATCAAAATCCAGAAAAGAGATGTTAAATTCTACAACCACCTAAAAGGAAGCGATTCCCAAACCTTCCATAACAAAGCAATCGCCTACAGAGAGATGAACCTGGAGAAGAGTCCCCTAAGCAAGCTGGCCCTGGGGCTCTGTTCACAAACACAAACAGACCCCACAGAGCCCCAGGTAAGCAACAGAATTAGACCCAACTAAATCATGAGAAAACAAAAAGAGAATTACTTGACACATTTGAAAGAATTAACAAAAAAACAGAGCAAACTAGAATGCTATTTGGCCCTAAACAGAGAGTACACAGTGGCAGAATACCTGACCACTTTGACTGACCCAAACTTAAAGAAAGCATTGACTATGTACACTCAGTGAGCATAGCCTTGCTATTGAGAAAGGACGCCGTAGGCAGACCTGGCTCTCAAGAGAAGACAGGCTATGTGCACACTGCCCACAAAATGAGGTGGAAACTGAGCTGCACTTCCTAACCTCCTGCCAAATGTATGACCATATTAGAGACATATATTTCCCTCAGATTACACAGAGCCACAAAGAATTTGAAAACAAACCCAATTTTGATAAACTCCCATATCTACTGGGTGAAATACCACAGTGTGCCATCACAGCAGCAAGATTTGTGACCTGTTGCCACAAGAAAAGGGCAACCAGTGAAGAACAAACACCATTGTAAATACAACCCATTTTTATGTTTATTTATTTTCCCATTTGTACTTTAACTATTTGCACATAATATGACATTTGAAATGTCTTTATTCCTTTGGAACTTTCGTGAGTGTAATGTTTACTGTTCATTATCTACTTCATTTAAAATATATATTTAACAAGTCAGTTAAAAACGAATTCTTATTTACAATGACGGCCTACCCCGGTGAGAGGTGAGAGAGGTGAGAGAAGATTTAGGGGAAGAGGAGAACTGAGGCCTGCTGGAAAGGAGAACACAAACATTGGGCTCCAGTGTAACGGTGAAGTAGAGGATGAAGAAGAAGGGGGAGGTGTACTTGTTCTCCAGCTGGCCCTTTCCAGAGACACAGGCTGCATTGTCCTGCTATGGCGTTTCAGCCAAGAGTGATTCACCTCGCTTCGCCTCACCCCCATCACGCAAGCACACACACACACACACACACACACACACACACATCCCACAGGGCCGGAGATGTCAGCAGAGTGGCTCTTAAAGTAGGGAATGGGACATGGGGTTGTGTTTGTGTTTGTGTTGGGTGGGTGGGGGGGGTGTATAGGACGAGAGGAAGGAGGGAAGGCAGGGAGGAGAGATTAGGGCCCACGGACAGCAACATAGTGTCAACGAAACAGAGCGACAGAGAGGGACAGAGAGAGAGAGAGAGAGAGAGAGAGAGAGAGAGAGAGAGAGAGAGAGAGAGAGAGAAACTGCCCGCCGCAGCCTGGGTGATGCACTTTTCCTTACAGTGAAAGTTATGAAAGAAATTGGGCTAAATCGCAGAACGTTACATAAGAATGCCATGAGAACTCGAGAGCTGTAAACTATTCGAGTTGAATACTTTGGGGTCATGATCGAATGGCTCACATTTTCATACTTTTCATAATTAACGTTATTATGAAAATAGGCCCAGTGAGTTCCGGCCAGGGCCTCCATGTGGAGAAAAGTGGGGCTATGGTGGTAGTGGTGGGCCATGATGTCAGACTGACAGATAGTCAATATGGAGCTGTCTGTCAGACTGTCTGCTCCACTACTGTATGCATGTCCACCTGTCTGTCTGTGTCTGTCTGCGTAGGCAACGCTTCAGCTCGTCTGCAAATCTCCCTCAGCGCAATTCCTGGAACTCTTGCTCTGGAATTCTCTCTGTCCATTCATCTCTTTGCTTCACTCTCTCTCCCTCTCTCTCATCCATCTCAGCCTGGCTGTCTCTTTCCGTTTGTTTTTTGTTCTTGTCACTGGATGAGAACGAAGAGTTTCACATGGCCAGTGTTCCTAAAGACCCCCATATTCCCTCTGGTCAAAAGTAGTGCACTATGTAGCGAATAGGGTGCCATTTGGGACGTAGACATAGGCCGAGTGTTCTCTGGGTGGGACATAGTGGATGACCAAGCCACCAGCAGTGACAAGACAAGATAAGCAGAACAGCTAGCTAAGACTCCAGTTAACCCTTTAACTGAAGTGCTTGTCAAGGGTGTTTGAGATTAAATATTTTACTTCAACAAAGGGCGGAAGGAACATTACGCTTGTGTCCTAAATGGCACCCTATTCCCTTTATAGTGCACTACTTTTGACCAGAGACCATAGGGGTTGCGAACTACCATTGAAAAATGCTTATGTCAGTTTGTGTCAATGAAAGCAGTTTGACATACAGTACCATACAGTGCCTTCAGGAAGTATTCATACCTCTTGACTGGATTAAATGCAATTTAAAAAATTACCCATCTACACACAATATTTCATAATGACAAAGTGAAAACATATTTTCAGACATTTTTGCAAATGTAATGAAAATGAAATACAGAAATATCTAATTTACATAAGTATTCACACCCCTGAGTCAATACATTTTAGAATCACCTGTCACACCCTGGTTCTGGGGACTCTATATGTTGAGCCAGGGTGTGTAAATTCTATGTGTTTATGTTCTGTGTGGGAGTTCTAGTTGTGTTTATTTCTATGTTGGCCAGAGTGGCTCCCAATCAGAGGCAACGAGTGTCAGCTGTTGCTGGTTGTCTCTGATTGGGAGCCATATTTAAACAGTCTGTTTCCCTTAGTGTTTGTGGGATCTTGTTTCCGTTTGGTTTGTTCCTTGTTGGTTGTGTTAAACCGTAGGACTGCACGTTTCGTTTTGTTGTTTTGTTGTTCATATTATCACTGAAGATAATAAAAGTTTAAGTATGTTTGCAACTAACGCTGCGCATTGGTCTACTCCGTATAACGATCGTGACAGAAGATCCCACCATACCAGGACCAAGCAGCGTGTCCAGGAGCAGGCAGCCTGGACGTGGGAGCAGATAATGGACGGGCAGGGGTCCTGGACCTGGGAGAAAATCCAGGCCGGGATGGATCGCCGTCCATGGAAGGAGACGGTAGAGGCGCGACGGAGAGAGGAGCAACGGCGTCAACAGTGTCGTCGTCGGACGGGCGAGAGGCAACCCCAAAAAATTTTTAGGGGGGGGCACACGGCATGGGCGACGGGGCAGCAGGAGGCAGCTACAGGGCGTAGTAGGAGGTTAGGTGAGGAGGCCACCAGGTTAAGGGGGCTATTGGCGCAGAGGGAGCAGGAGTTAGTGGTGCAAAGGGTGGAGCTATTGGAGGCGATAAGGGAGAAGGTGAGAATTGAGGCACAGCGAGAGGAACTCGGTAGGCAGCTGAGGGAGCGGAGGGTTATGACGAAACCCAGTCCCGCTCCTCACACCAAGCAAGTGGTGTGCGTCACCAGTCCGGTCCGGCCCGTTCCTGCTCCCCGCACTAAGTGGATGGTGTGCGTCGCCAGCCCGGCCCGGCCTGTTCCTGCCCCTCGCACCAAGTCTACGGTGCGCGTCGCCAGCCCAGCCCGGCCTGTTCCTGCTCCTCGCACCAAGCCTACGGTGCGCGTCGCCAGCCCGGCCCGGCCTGTTCCTGCCCCTCGCACCAAGCCTACGGTGCGCGCCGCCAGCCCGGCCCGGCCTGTTCCTGCTCCTCGCACCAAGCCACGGTGTGCGAGTCGTCAGCCTGGTCAGGCCCGTTCCTGCCCACGCACCAAGCTACGGGTGCGAGTCGCCAGCCCGGTCCGGCCTGTTCCTGCCACTCGCACAAGCCACGGTGCGTGCCGCCAGCCGGTCCGGCCCGTTGCTGCTACGCACCAAGCCAGGGGTGCGAGTCGTCAGCCGGTAAGGCCCGTTGCTGCTCCACGCACCAAGCCAGGGGTGCGCATCGTCAGCTCGGTCCGGCCCGTAGCTGCTCCACGCACCAAGCCAGGGGTGCGATCGTCAGCCCGGTCCGGCCCGTTGCTGCTCCACGCACCAAGCCAGGGGTGCGCATCGTCAGCCCGGTCCGCGTAGCTGCTCCACGCACCAAGCCAGGGGTGCGCGATCGTCAGCCCGGTCCGGCCCGTCCTGCTCCACGCACCAAGCCAGGGGTGTGCGTCGTCAGTCCGGCACAACTCGTGCCTGGGTCACCGGTGCCTGGTCAGGTACCGGTCAGCTGCTCCACACCGGAGCTGAAGCTATCCGCTCCTACGATGTCCAATTCAGCTCCAGCCAGTGGGGCCAGACCGGACCAGGGGCGCTACGAGTGGATTATTGGAGGGTGGTGGTCTAGCCCGGAGCCGGAACCGCCTCCGAGGAGGAATGCCCACCCAGCCCTCTCCTGGTTTGTTTATGTTCAGGCGCGGTCGCAGTCCGCGCCTTTGGGGTACTGTCACACCCTCGTTCTGGGGACTCATATGTTGAGCCAGGTGTGTAAATTCTATGTGTTTATGTTCTGTGTGGGAGTTCTAGTTGTGGTATTTCTATGTTGGCCCGAGTGGCTCCCAATCAGAGGCAACGAGTGTCAGCTGTTGCTGGTTGTCTCTGATTGGGAGCCATATTTAAACAGTCTGTTTCCCTTAGTGTTTGTGGGATCTTGTTTCCGTTTGGTTTGTTCCTTGTGTTAAACCGTAGGACTGCACGTTTCGTTTTGTTGTTTTGTTGTTCATATTATCACTGAAGATAATAAAAGTTTAAGTATGTTTGCAACTAACGCTGCGCATTGGTCTACTCCGTATAACGATCGTGACATCACCTTTGGAAGCGATTAGCGCTGTGAGTCTTTCTGGGTAGGACTAAGAGATTTACACACCTGGATTGTACAATATTTTCACATTATTATTTTTAAAACTATTCAAGCTCGGTCAAGTTGGTTGTTGATCATTGCTAGTTAGCCATTTTGAAGTCTTGCCATAGATTGTCAAGCCGACATAAGTCAAAACTAACTAAGCCACTCAGGAACATTCAATGTCGTCTTGGTAAGAAACTCCAATGTATATTTGGCCTTATGTTTTAGGTTACACTACTGCTGAAAGGTGAATTTGTCTCCCAGTGTCTGATGGAAAGCAGACTGAACCAGGTTTTCCTCTAGGATTTTGCCTGTGCTTAGCTCTATTCAGTTTATTTTTATCCCCCAAAAACTGCCTAGTCCTTGACGATGACAAGCACACCCATAACATGATGCAGCCACCACCATGCTTGAAAATATGAAGTGGTACTCAATGATGTGTTATGTTGGATTTGCCGTGATGTGTTATGTTGGATTTTCCCCAAACATACCGCTTTGTAGTCAGGGCTTAAAGTGAATTTCTTTCTTTTAGTCTTTACATGCTTCCTTCTTTTCACTCTGTCATTTAGATTAGTATTGTGGAGTAACTACAATGTGGTTGATCCATCCTCAATTTTTGCCTATCACAGCCATTAAACTAACTGTTTTAAAGTCACCATTGGCCTCATGGTGAAATCCCTGAGCTGTTTCCTTCGTCTCTGGCAACTGAGTTTGGAAGGACATCTGTCTCTTTGTAGTGACTGGGTGTATTGATACACCATCCAAAGTGTAATTAATAACTTCACCATGCTCAAAGGGATATTCAATGTATTTTTACCCATCTACCAATAGGTGCCCTTCTTTGTAAGGTATTGGAAAACCTCCCTGGTCTTTGTGGTTGAATCTTTGTTTGAAATTCACTGCTCGACTGAGGGACCTTACACATCATTGTATGTGTGGGGTACAGAGATGAGGTAGTCATTAAAAAATCATGTTAAACACTATTATAGCACACACAGAGCCCATGCAACTTATTATGCAACTTGTTAGGCAAATGTTTATTCCTGAACTTATTTAGGCTTGCCATAACAAAGGGGTTGAATACTTAAGACTCTAGACATTTCAGCTTTTCATTTTTTATGAAATTTGTAAAAAATATTCTATAAACACTGACATTATGGGGTATTGTGTGTAGGCCAGGGACACAATCTCAATTTTATCAATTTAAATTCAGGCTGTAACAACAAAATGTGGAGAAAGTCGAGGGGTGTGAATACACAGGACATGACATATACACTGAGTGTACAAAACATTAAGAACACATGCCCTTTCCATGACTTACCAGGTGAGAGCTATGATCCCTTATTGATGCCACCAGTTTAATCCACTTCAAATCAGTGTAGATGAAGGGGAGGAGACAGGTTAAAGAAGGATTTTTAAACCTTGAGACAACTGAAACATGGATTGTGTGTGCCATTCAAAGGGTGAATGGGCAAGAAAAAAGATTTACAGTGCATTCAGAAAAGTATTCAGACCCCTTTACTTTTTCCACTTTGTTACGTTACAGACTTATTCTAAAATGCATTCAATTGTCCCCCTCATCAATCTACACACAACACCCCATAATAACAAAGCAAAAAAATAACATTGCGGAAAAAATGAAGAAAAAATAAAACATTTACATAAGTATTCAGACCCTTTACTCAGTACTTTGTTGAAGCAACTTTGGCAGCGATTACAGCCTCAAGTCTTTTTGGGTATGACGCTACAAGCTTTGCACACCTGTATTTGGGGAGATTCTCCCATTCTTCTGTGCTGATCCTCTCAAGCTCTGTCAGGTTGGATGGGGAGCGTCACAGCTATTTTCAGGTCTCTCCAGAGATGTTCAATCAGGTTCATGTCCGGGCTCTGGCTGGGCCACTCAAGGACATTCAGAGACTTTTATATTTTACATTTTAGTCATTTAGCAGACGCTCTTATCCAGAGCGACTTACAGTTAGTGAGTGCATACAGTTTTCATACTTGTCCCGAAGCCACTCCTGTGTTGTCTTAGCTGTGTGCTTAGGGTCATTGTAATGTTGGAAGGTGAACCTTCGCCCCAGTCTGAGGTACTGAGCGCTCCTGAGCAGGTTTTCATCAAGGATCTCTTGGTACTTTGCTCTGTTCATCTTTCCCCTCGATCCTGACTAGTCTCCCAGTCCCTGCCGCTGAAAGACATCCCCACAGCATGATGCTGCCACCACCATGTTTCACCGTAGGGATGGTGTCAGGTTTCCTCCAGACGTGACACTTGGCATTCAGGCCAAAGAGTTCAATATTGGTTTCATCAGACCAGAGAATCTTGTTTCTCATGCTCTGAGAGTCCTCTAGGGGCCTTTTGGCAAACTCCAAGCGGGCTGTCATGTGCCTTTTACTGAGGAGTGGCTTCCGGCTGGCCCCTCTACCAAAAAGGCCTGATTGGTGGAGTGCTGCAGAGATGGTTGTCCTTCTGGAAGGATCTCCCATCTCCACAGAGGAACTCTGGAGCTCTGTCAGAGTGACCATTAAATTCTTGGTCACCTCTGACCAAGGCCCTTCTCCCCCCGATTGCCGGGCGGTCAGCTCTAGTAAGAGTCTTGGTGGTTCCAAACCTCTTCCATTTAAGAATGATGGAGGCCACTGTTCTTGGGGACCTTCAATGCTGCAGAAATGTTTTGGTACCTTTCCCCAGATCTGTGCCTCGACACAATCCTGTCTCAGAGCCCTACGTACAATTCCTTCGACCTCAAGGCTTGGTTTTTTCTCTGACATTCACTGTCAACTGTGGGACATTATATAGACGTGTTTGCCTTTCCAAATCATGTCCAATCAATTGAATTTAACACAGGTGGACCCCAATCAAGTTGTAGAAACATCTCAAGGGTGATCGGAAACAGGATGCACCTGAGCTCAATTTCGAGTCTCATAGAAAAGGGTCTGTATACTTATGTAAATACTTTTTTTATATATACAGTTGAAGTCAGAAGTTTACATAGACTTAGGTTGGAGTCATTAAAACTTGTTTTTCAACCACTCCACACATTTCTTGTTAACAAACGATAGTTTTGGCAAGTCGGTTAGGACATCTACTTTGTGCATGACAAGTAATTTTTCCAACAATTGTTTACAGACAGATTATTTCACTTATAATTCACTGTATCACAATTCCAGTGGGTCAAAAGTTTACATACACTAAGTTGACAGCTTGGAAAATTCCAGAAAATGATGTAATGGGAAAATCAAAAGAATTCAGCCAAGACCTCAGGAAAAACAATTGTAGACCTCCACAAGTCTGGTTCATCCTTGGGAGCAATTTCCAAACGCCTGAAAGTACCATGTTCATCCGTACAAACAATAGTACGCAAGTATAAACACCATGGGACCACACAGCCGTCATACCGCTCAGGAAGGAGACACGTTCTGTCTCCTAGAGAGGAACGTACTTTGGTGCGAAAAGAGAAAATCAATCCCAGAACAGCAGCAAAGGACCTTGTGAAGATGCTGGAGGAAACCGGTACAAAAGTACCTATATCCACAGTAAAACGAGTCCTATATCGACATAACCTGAAAGGCCGCTCAGCAAGGAAGAAGCCAATGCTCCAAAACCACCATAAAAAAGTCAGACTACGGTTTACAACTGCACATGGGGGACAAATATCGTACTTTTTGGAGAAATGTCCTCTGGTCTGATGAAACAAAAATAGAACTGTTTGACCATAATGACCATTGTTATGTTTGGAGGAAAAAGGTGGATGCTTGCAAGCTGAAGAACACCATCCCAACCGTGAAGCACGGGGGTGGCAGCATCATGCTGTGGGGGTGCTTTGCTGCAGGAGGGACTGGTGCACTTCACAAAATAGATGGCATCATAAGGAAGGAAAATTATGTGGATATATTGAAGCAACATCTCAAGACATCAGTCAGGAAGTTAAAGCTTGGTCACAAATGGGTCTTCCAAATGGACAATGACCCCAAGCATACTTCCAAAGTTGTGGCAAAATGGCTTAAGGACAACAAAGTCAAGGTATTGGAGTGGCCATCACAAAGCCCTGACCTCAATCCTATAGAAGATTTTTGGGCAGAACTGAAAAAGTGTGTGCGAGCAAGGAGGCCTACAAACATGACTCAGTTACACCAGCTCTGTCAGGAGGAATGGGCCAAAATTCACCCAACTTATTGTGGGAAGTTTGTGGAAGGCTTTAATTTAAAGGCAATGCTACCAAATACTAATTGAGTGTATGTAAACTTCTGACCCACTGGGAATGTGATGAAATAAATAAAAGCTGAAATAAATCACTCTCTACTATTATTCTGACATTTCACATTCTTAAAATAAAGTGGTGATCCTAACTGACCTAAGACAGGGAATTTTTACTAGGATTAAATGTCAGGAATTGTGAAAAACTGAGTTTAAATGTATTTGGCTAAGGTGTATGTAAACTTCCGACTTCAACTGTACACTACCGGTCAAAAGTTTTTGAACAGACGCTTGAACGGCATACACAAACAGAGGGAGAGAAACACACACACACACACACACACACACCTTCCTCCTCCAACAACCCTGATGTGTGTATGCTGGGAACCTGTTTCATAACAGCCGCAGACAGCCACACTAAATAACATAGCAGTTGCCCATAACGACTGACCGAGTTTCAGATCTAATCCTCCTACCTAACGGTTAAGGCTAGGTTATCTGATCCTAGATCTGTGCTTTGGACCTTGAGCATGACTAACACCATGCAAACTACTGTTTATCATTGCAGTGTGTGACGTAGCTCTCCGCTCAGCAATGCGTTTTAATGTCCATCTTCATCCAATTCAATCCAGCTTACTCATCGATTTACCAGTCGGCCACTCACTTAAATAACATTTATTTGATCGGATTCTACCGTAGCTACGGTAACAACTGTATAATTAAGTAATAACAAATACAGAGGATGATTTATGTTTGTCCGCTAAAACATTGCCGGGGGAAACTAACTAAATGCTGTATTGATGTGCAGGTGAGGGTATTATTTCACTGCCAGTCGAAAATTCAAAATGGATTCCATTTCAGACGGAATTCTCGGTTTCTTATTTCTCACAGTGATTTATTTCGGCATGTAGGTAATGTATATTTGTCCCCACATAGGGAACGTAGCCTCACACACTGATTTTATATAGGGAGAAGTAAACTAAACATAGCATTGGTTTATGAGGAGGTCGGAGGTACAATTATTTTTGACTGTGTCCCAAATGGCACCCTATTCCCTATGTAGTGCACTACTTTTGACAAGGGGCCATAGGACTGGTCAAAAGTAGTGCACTATATAGGGAAGATTGTGCCATTTGAGACACAACATTTGGCTGTGGTCACAGACTACAAGGGGCGTAAGCTTCCCTTTTCTGTACCAACTATTTGGTTCTATGAAATTATTTACAAAGTGCACTTTTGCGATGTCTCCAGCATATAGAAATGAACAGGTCAATGCCAACAACATACCAGTTTAAATCAGATCAAACACAGTAGTGTGTGTAAAAGGATATCAAAACAATAGGTTGAGCTTTGATCCCTAATGGAACAAGTGATACTGAACAAACACATGCAAAACACACTTTCAGCCCCCACCCCACCCCACCCCACCCCACCCCACACACACACACACACGCAGGGTCCTCAATCAAGATCCTTTACAGAGAAAGAAATCCTATGACTTCACGGATTACGCCACTGACTAAAATAAATGGGGAGAATAAGAGAAATGACTTTTAAATGGCTGGGCCGTAAGAAGAGCTGGGCCAAACCTGATACCACTGAGGTAAAACTAAGCCTGGGCCCACCCTGTCGAATGGCCGTTTGAAAACCTCACCCGCCGCCATTTATCTCCATTAAGAGGTGCCAGTGAGGGGGACCCTACACCCCACAATTGTCCATCGCTCATAATGATACCCGTCACCCGTTTAAAACACACTTGCTGTCGCAGCTAAGCTAATACTAGACACTCTGATTTGGGCCTTTCTGCCTCTCCAGGAGTCATGTTTCTAGTTAATGACCTCGGGAGTGTTCGGGCTGCAGTCGCTGGTCGCAGTGTAATGCCATATGAAATGACGTCTGACTACGATGTAGTCCGTTTCATAAATGTAAAGAATGACGTTGTACTGTCTTGGGAAACGGGAACTTGTCCAATAAGAAACCCGTATTTTCGTATGCCGTTACAAAACATTTTACAACAGTGTGCTCTAATTAAACATTTAACAAACTGCCAGGGTACATTCAGTTTGATAGTCCTATGGGCATAAATGGTGTATTGAATGTATTGTGCTGTATATTGAAGTGTGGGGGGATAGTGTGTGTTGTTGTTTATGTGATTATTCGTGTGTGTGTGTGTGTGTTGCTGCTGACCCCAGCATTTGTTCAGCAGACAGACAAACAGATAGAGCATCCTGTACTGCAGACTACAGCCCAGAGTGCGTCTACAGGCAGCAGTGCTGCAGACTGCACAGTGGATCCCATTCAGTCTCATCAGCCTAAAGCCTCTAACGGAGACGCGTACGGACCTGAAAAATCAATTCACCCTCTCGCCCAGGGCAGCCTGCCTCGGCTTGCAGTGAGAGACGGATTAGGAGAGAGAGAGAGAGAGAGAGAGAGAGAGAGAGAGAGAGAGAGAGAGAGAGAGAGAGAGAGAGAGAGAGAGAGAGAGAGAGAGAGAGAGAGAGATTGATAAGGCAAGACAGACACTTCAACTATGTAGTGCTGCTATGGTATAACTTATGTTAATGTTGTCATCACCTCCATCTCATTTATATGAATTACTGTGTAAACTAAACACCTCATTCTTTATATTAATATGCAGTGATGGGTAACTTCCATTACGAGGGAGAGAGGAATGGAGGAGAGGAGAGAGGGACGGAGGAGGAGAGGAGGGAGAGGGGGTGGAGGAGGAGAGGAAAGAGGGGGACAGAGGGAGAGAGGAGGGCGAGAGAGACAGAGGAGGAGAGAGGGGTGGAGGAGGAGAGGAGGGAGAGGGGGACGGTGGAAGAGAGGCGGGAGAGGGGGACGGAGGAGAGGGAGAGAGAGGGACGGAGGAGGAGAGGGAGGAGAGAGGGACGGAGGAGGAGAGGGAGAGGGACAGAGGAGAGGGAGAGGGGGACAGAGGAGGAGAGGGAGAGGGGGACAGAGGAGGAGAGGGAGAGAGGGACAGAGGAGGAGAGGGAGAGAGGGACAGAGGAGGAGAGGGAGAGGGGGACAGAGGAGGAGAGGGAGAGAGGGACAGAGGAGGAGAGGGACAGAGGAGGAGAGGGAGAGAGGAGGAGAGGGAGGAGAGAGGGACGGAGGAGGAGAGGGAGAGGGACAGAGGAGGAGAGGGAGAGGGGGACAGAGGAGGAGAGGGAGAGGGGGGACAGAGGAGGAGAGGGAGAGGGGGACAGAGGAGGAGAGGGAGAGAGGGACAGAGGAGGAGAGGGACAGAGGAGGAGAGGGACAGAGGAATAGAGGGATGGAGGAGGAGAGGAGGAAGGAGAGAGGGACAGAGGAGGAGAGGGAGAGAGAGTAGAAATAGAGGTCTTAGAGGTGAAGCTATGCCTATATTTAACTATTCAAGGCCCTAGGATACAGTTACTCTGAAACACAAGGGGCCCTATAACACATTCACAAACAATCCATTAAACCCTTCATATAAAGGCTCTGCATTTCCCTGACTTGTTCACAACAGTCTTTCCCATCTTCTTTGAATCCATCTCATCTAATCTTGTATGTCTTGTCTTATCTGTTCAAAGCTCTCTACAAATGAAAGGAATTGGACAATATGAATAATAATTTGAATGTCCTATTTCTTCAATGCTGTGTATTTCAGTTGTTTTGTGTTTGCAGGGAAAAAGAACTAGACAATCACAACCACAACGATGAGGCACATAGCGATGCCAAAGACTAGGCCATATGCTCACATACATGTCACATACTTATCTACTCATAAATACTGGGTTATACTGTATAATCATAAATAGTCATATAGATTCTTCCTTCAGTTCATTTCTGAGCTGCGACTCTGTTCTTTATGACTTCACTCACACTACGAGACTGGGTCACGTCCTCAGGTCATATACTATATACAGTGCCTTCAGAAAGGATTCACACCAGTTGACTTTTTCCACATTTTGTTTTACAGCCTGAATTTAAAATTGATTAAATTGAGGGTTTTTATGTCACTGGCCTACACACAATACCCCAGAATGTCAAAATTGATTACAAATATATATTATTAACACAAAATCAAAATTGTCTTGAGTCAATAAGTATTCAATCCCTTTGTTATTACAAGCCTAAATAAGTTCAGGAGTAAAAATGTGCATAACAACTCACATGGACTCACTCTGTGTGCAATAATAGTGTTTAATATTATTTTAATATGACTACATCATCTCTGTACCCCACACATACAATTGTCTGTAAGGTCCCTCAGTCGAGCAATGAATTTCAAAACACAGATTCAACCACAAAGACCAGGGAGGTTTTCCATTGCCTCGCAAAGAGTACCTATTGGTAGATGGGTAAAAATAAATTGCTTACCAAGATGACATCGAATGTTCCTGAGAGCCTAGTTACAGTTTTGACTTATATCGGCTTGAAAATCTATGGCAAGACTTGAAAATGGCTGTCTAGGAATGATCAACAACCAACTTGACAGAGCTTTTTTTTTTTTATCTTAAAAAAAAAAAAATGTGCAAATATTGTACAATCCAGGTGTGCAAAGCTCTTAGAGACTAACCCAGAAAAACTAACAGCTTTAATCACTGCCAAAGGTGATTCTAACATGTATTGACTCAGGGGTGTGAATGCTTACGTAAATCAGATATTTCTAAAAACATGTTTTCAATGTCATTATGGGGTATTGTAGATGGTTGAGAAAAATGTTAATCCATTTTGAATTCAGGTTGTAACAACAAAATGTGAAATAAGTAAAGATGTATGACTACTTTCTGTAGGCACTGTAGTCCTATGGATTCTTCCTTCAGTTCATTTGTGAGTGACTCCGTTTGACTCCGTTCTTTCTGACTTCACTCCTTCCTGATGTGAACGGACAGACAGTATAGAAGGGCTTGCTGCTCCCGTTACTGCTATAAAGCATACTAGCTAGCTCCCCAGACAAAGAAGACGTCCAGTTTGTGGTGTCATTAAAATGGGATCTTTGTGTTCGATTTGGCCCGTTTCAGACTTGGAGCAGCGTTGTTACATTTCAGTCATTTACTGGACCCTTGGAAAAAGTTATGAAGGGGTGATGTGTAGCCTTACTTTCGTTCTGACTTTTATTTTAACACTAAGAAATAAGGGTTACAGATGCATCCTTTCTGCTGCCAATGGCGTCCAACATGAAGTCTCCGTTTGGATTGTTAGCAGGTGAATTTTATTTTTGTTTCTGACTGGAAGCATAGTTTTGTAAAGTACAAAAAATAACATTATATTGAAACGCTTTTAGTTATCCAGGACGCCTGGTTATCAGATTTTGATTGAACAGTGCCCTAGGTCTACCCTATCGATCATTTAAAAAGCTGCTCACCAGTGATTTATGCTGTGGAGTTCATATTGAATGTGATTAGGGCCTCATTATACATATACATTACAGTGGGGAAAAAAAGTATTTAGTCAGCCACCAATTGTGCAAGTTCTCCCACTTAAAAAGATGAGAGAGGCCTGTAATTTTCATCATAGGTACACGTCAACTATGACAGACAAAATGAGGGAAAAAAATCCAGAAAATCACATTGTAGGATTTTTTATGAATTTATTTGCAAATTATGGTGGAAAATAAGTATTTGGTCAATAACAAAAGTTTCTCAATACTTTGTTATATACCCTTTGTTGGCAATGACACAGGTCAAACGTTTTCTGTAAGTCTTCACAAGGCTTTCACACACTGTTGCTGGTATTTTGGCCCATTCCTCCATGCAGATCTCCTCTAGAGCAGTGATGTTTTGGGGCTGTCGCTGGGCAACACGGACTTTCAACTCCCTCCAAAGATGTTCTATGGGGTTGAGATCTGGAGACTGGCTAGGCCACTCCAGGACCTTGAAATGATTCTTACGAAGCCACTCCTTCGTTGCCCGGGTGGTGTGTTTGGGATCATTGTCATGCTGAAAGACCCAGCCACGTTTCATCTTCAATGCCCTTGCTGATGGAAGGAGGTTTTCACTCAAAATCTCACGATACATGGCCCCATTCATTCTTTCCTTTACACGGATCAGTCGTCCTGGTCCCTTTGCAGAAAAACAGCCCCAAAGCATGACGTTTCCACCCCCATGCTTCACAGTAGGTATGGTGTTCTTTGGATGCACCTCAGCATTCTTTGTCCTCCAAACACGACGAGTTGAGTTTTTACCAAAAAGTTCTATTTTGGTTTCATCTGACCATATGACATTCTCCCAATCCTCTTCTGGATAATCCAAATGCACTCTAGCAAACTTCAGACGGGCCTGGACATTGGCTTAAGCAGGAGGACACGTCTGGCACTGCAGGATTTGAGTCCCTGGCGGCGTAGTGTGTTACTGATGGTAGGCTTTGTTACTTTGGTCCCAGCTCTCTGCAGGTCATTCACTAGGTCCCCCCGTGTGGTTCTGGGATTTTTGCTCACCGTTCTTGTGATCATTTTGACCCCACGGGGTGAGATCTTGCGTGGAGCCCCAGATCGAGGGAGATTATCAGTGGTCTTGTATGTCTTCCATTTCCTAATAATTGCTCCCACAGTTGATTTCTTCAAACCAAGCTGCTTACCTATTGCAGATTCAGTCTTCCCAGCCTGGTGCAGGTCTACAATTTTGTTTCTGGTGTCCTTTGACAGCTCTTTGGTCTTGGCCATAGTGGAGTTTGGAGTGTGACTGTTTGAGGTTGTGGACAGGTGTCTTTTATACTGATAACAAGTTCAAACAGGTGCCATTAATACATGTAACGAGTGGAGGACAGAGGAGCCTCTTAAAGAAGAAGTTACAGGTCTGTGAGAGCCAGAAATCTTGCTTGTTTGTAAGTGACCAAATACTTATTTTCCACCATAATTTGCAAATAAATTCATTAAAAATCCTACAATGTGATTTTCTGGAGAAAAAAAATCTCAATTTGTCTGTCATAGTTGATGTGTACCTATGATGAAAATTACAGGCCTCTCATCTTTTTAAGTGGGAGAACTTGCACAATTGGTGGCTGACTAAATACTTTTTTCCCCCACTGTATATGTAGAATTCTCTGATATAGAGCAGAATTCATGTTTCCTTCTATTAAGGCAAGTCATCCAGGTCCTGAGGCAGCAAAGCATCCCCAAACCATCACACTACCACCACCATGCTTGACCACTGGTATAAGGTTCTTACTGTGGAATACAGTGTTTTGTTTTTGCCAGGCATAATGGGACCCATGTCATCCAAAAAGTTATACTTTTGACTCATCTGTCCATACAAGCATGGTGGTGGGAGTGTGATGGTTTGGAGATGCTTTGCTGCCTCAGGACCTGGAAGACTTACCTTAATAGAAGAAACCATTAATTCTTCTCTGTATCAGAGAATTCTACAGGAGAATGTCAGGCCATCAGTCTGTGATCTGAATCTGAAGCGCAGCTGGGTCATGCAGCAAGACAATGATCCAAAACATACAATCAAGTCTACAGGAAAATGGTTAAAAAGAAACAAATGTGAAGTCCAGACCTAATCCCAATTGAGATGTTGTGGCAGCACTTGAAACGAGCAGCTCATGCATGAAAAGCAGTTCTGCATGCAAGAGTGGGCCAAAATTCCTCCACAGCCATGTGAGAGACTGATCAACAACTACAGGAAGCATTTGGTTGCAGTCATTGCAGCTAAACGTGGCACAACCAGTCAATAAGTGTAAGGGGGCAATTACTTTTTCCACAAAGGGGAATTGGGTGTTGCAAACTTTGTTAATTAAATAAATAAAATAAGTATATGTTTTTTTGTTTTTTGTAAACTCAGGTTACCTTTATCTAATATTAGGTTTTGGTTGAAGATCTGATAACATTCAGTATAAAAAATTTACAAAAATAGAGAAAATCAGAAAGGGGGCAAATACTTTTTCACGGCACTGTCGTTCTTGTGTTTTCCAGTCACAGAGAACCGATATGGAGCTGGGTGCCTGTGTCTGACGTGTGTGATGTTTGAGGTTTGGCCCAGCTCCAGGTAACACTGCGGCCCCTTGCCAAGCCCAACTACAGACTGATTCCTTTTGTTGTCCCTTACCCGATGACTTGTGACACAGCCGTGCACGTTTACTTTTCTGATCAGACTACAGGAGAAAAGACAAGCAAGATTTCATCAGCTTATTTTTCTCTCCTCCTTTTGCATCCCCCCATCCCTGAAGAGAACCAGCCGAGATGGAAGGCTTTGGTCGGGGTCGTGTTCAATAGGCACCAAAATGAGAAAGAAAATAGAATAATATAGGGAGGGACGACAATAAAACACATTCCTTTTCCGTTTCACCTTTTGCTGTTATGAACATGAACCAGGCTTTAGTCTGCTTTAGCCCACTCCCTCGACAGCCCACTTTGGCCACATATAGAACTCAAACAGTCCCCTTGAGAACTCTCCCCCCTCCGCCTTCTACCCCACCCTTCTACCCCTCCTCACCCTAAGCTCCATCATTTATCAATTTCTTTGTTTATTTTCCCAGAATTTCCTGGTAAAACCGCCTGGCCCTTTGCAAGGGTCACTGCTGTTGGTATGGGGATCAAGCTCACACGTTCTCCCTCCTCCAGTTAATATTCCTCCCCGAATTAGAGGAGGAAAGGGGTGAGGAAGAGGAAGCGAGGGGGGGGGGAGAGAGAGAGAGAGAGAGAGTGCAGAAACAGGAAGTAGGCTTGGGCGGTATACCGTATATACCGCATACCGGGGTATTTGGAAATACCCACGGGATGATTTTTCAATACCGTCAATACAGTTGAAACTACTTCTTTTACGTTTTTCTATACATTTTAATATTTGTAGCTACTTGTTAAGTAAATACCTGCAGTCAACTTGAGCAATATGTTAGAAGGTAAAGCAGATTGTGTTCTTCATTTCACCCGTCACATTATTTTACATTATGAAGCTTACCGTAGTTCCCTAGAACAGTTGAGCCCGTCACGTTTGTTTGTAAATAACAAGTGGGAGCAGGGGAGTCCAGCTGTGTATTGACAGGGGTCGCGTTTTATACTGAAAGTTAACAGTGTTGTTCTGCTTCAATAGTGTGATCAGGACATGCAACTATAGTTTTCCTTCACAAAAAAATACATTACTGCAACACATTCAGCAGAAAATGGCTTCATTTTCATCAGATGACAACAGAAGTGCAACACTATTTGGCTGGCAGCCACAGAAGAAAGCTAAATGAGCTTCCAATGAAAAAGCAAGGTCTTCTTTGCATAGAAAGAATGTAGGCAGCTACATTTCCTAATGTTTTTCTTAAAGTTAGTCTTGCATGTTACCGGAGAAGACTAGGCTGGCTACACTGAGTGAAGTACTGGAGAAAAGTAGCTCCACATCAGTCAGAGCACTGACTGCCCCTTCGTGAATTCTCATCCGAGTGGAGAAGTGCAACTGAAGCACAAAATTAGTCTGATGCCGAGCTGAAATTACAATAAGAAGCATTTTAGATCGGCATTTACAAAACGATATTTCTTATGAGTTTGATCTTTTTTTCCTGTGTTAAAAAACCCCAAAGAATTCTGCGTTAACGCGACCCCTAAGTTTAACTTGCTAGTTATCTAAGTAAGTGGCTGAATTAATAAGGTGATGGGGTATCATATTGGGTTGGCTTTCTGCCGTGTTTGAGAAGTCAAAGCCCTTTGGATGAGTATTCTGTACAGCTGCCACTTATCTTTAGACTTCCTTGCATTTTTTCTCCTCTCCGTTCTCGGCCGTCTGCTCCTCCCCCATCCTCTTCGAGCAGAGCAGGCAGGCCTGTTGCCCTAGCGACTCCAGACTCCACACAGACACAGCGTGTACACATGCTGCTCCAGAGCCACTACTGTTCATTTGCACAATGTCTCTCGTTCACATTCGCTTGTAAATATCCAAACTCACCAAAAATGACATTCGGTAGCTCCTACCTATATAAGTATAACTTCATGAGCTGGACTGCCTGTCTTTGCAAAAAAAAAATTAAAATCTTTGTTTGAGCTTGTTAGCATATTTAGCTAGCAACCTCAATGGAAATTCGCAATTACCTGTGCTAATTTTGTTAGCATTCTGGTAATAGACGCCCGATGGGCTTTTGGGCATTTTTTGGGCGCCCCCTTGTGTACTAAGCCAGTAATACCGTAAATCCCGGTATGAGAGAAGGACGGTATGACGATATGAAAATGTGGATAACGCCAACCCTAACAGGAATGAAAGAGAGCGAAGGGGATGAGAAGGAGAAGAAGAGGCAGAAAGAGTAGACAAGACAGGTGAGTGAGGGGTGGAGCCTCTCTCTCTCTACCTGGTAGTCTAGGATGCTGAAGCCCAGGTCTCTCTCTCTCTACCTGGTAGTCTAGGATGCTGAAGCCCAGGTCTCTCTCTCTCTACCTGGTAGTCTAGGATGCTGAAGCCCAGGTCTCTCTCTCTCTACCTGGTAGTCTAGGATGCTGAAGCCCAGGTCTCTCTCTCTCTACCTGGTAGTCTAGGATGCTGAAGCCCAGGTCTCTCTCTCTCTACCTGGTAGTCTAGGATGCTGAAGCCCAGGTCTCTCTCTCTACCTGGTAGTCTAGGATGCTGAAGCCCAGGTCTCTCTCTCTCTACCTGGTAGTCTAGGATGCTGAAGCCCAGGTCTCTCTCTCTGGTAGTCTAGGATGCTGAAGCACAGGTCTCTCTCTCTCTCTCTCTCTCTCTCTCTACCTGGTAGTCTAGGATGCAGAAGCCCAGGCCTCTCTCCCTCTCCCTACCTGGTAGTCTAGGATGCTGAAGCCAAGGCCTCGCTCTCCCTTCTCCAGCTCCAACAACTGGATGTCTGGGGACCACAGAGCCATCTCTCCCTTTTCATCCTCCTCCTCCTCCTCCTCTCTTTCCTCATGCACTTTCTCCTCCTGGTGGCTGGGGTATGTGGGCGCTTGCTCCTCCTCCGACACCTCCTTTAGGGTGGTTTGGTCCTGGTGGGTGAAAGAGGCACACGGTTGTGATAAGGAGACAGGACACCATTATTTTAGCTTCCGGAACATCTTTACCAGATAAAATCGGATATGTGTTGTACTGCAGTAATCAACAACACTGACTGTCACCTGGCCACTGTCATCGGCTACTTTACACACAGTTAGCTGTCCAGTAAGTGTCAGCACTTTGCAGAGAAATGATAGAGTAGCATACCTGAGGCTGGTCACCTGTAGGGTCTCGGCAGTAGGCCTGACTAGTCACTAAAGAGGACAGTTTGGCTTCAATCTAGAAGGAGGATATGCAGTAGGCTATCATATGTATGTGTGTGTGTGTGTGTAAATGCGTGTGCGTGCTTACATATGTGTGTGTATGTGCACGTGTGTGCCTGTCTGAATGTGTGTGTCCTGACCTCAGAGAGGCTAGCGGCGGGGCTGGGCGAGCACCACTCATCGTCCCGGTCAGGCTGGTTGTCTGAGTTCTCCTCTGTCAGGTGTCTGCAGCACACGAGGGTGAAGGGAGGGGGAACCTCACGAAGGAACGCCACTGCCTCGCGCCTCGACTTGCCATACAGCTGCACCCCGTTTACCTGTAGACAGAGACACACGTAGCACGTACAGCGACACAAACACACAATGTCACTACATACACATGTACAGGAAATTCCCTTAAGACAGGCAGACAGAAAAACACTCACCTGCAGTGTGCACACACACACCATTCATTTAGAGTAAATACACAGCCAACTGCTGGCTGGTGCAACAGTTTCAAAGGGAAGATAAACTACATATACAAAAGTATGTGGACACCCCTTCAAATTAGTGGATTCGGCTATTTCAGCCACACCCATTGCTGACAGGTGCATAAAACCGAGCACACAGCCATGCAATCTCCATAACACTGTCTGTCCTTGGTTGCAACACTCACTACCGAGTTTTGGAAGCAACGTCAGCACAATAACTGTTTGTTGGGAGCTTCATAAAATGGGTTTCCATGGCCGAGCAGCCGCACACAAGCCTAGGATCACCATGCGCAATGCCAAGCGTTGGCTGGAGTGGTGTAAAGCTCGCCGCCATTGGACTCTGGAGCAGTGGAAACACGTTCTCTGGAGCCATCTGGCAGTCCGATGGACGAATCTGGGTTTGGCGGATGCCAAGAGAATGCTACCTGCCCCAATGCATAGTGCCAACTGTAAAGTTTGGTGGAGGAGGAATAATGGTCTGGGGCTGTTTTTCATGGTTCGGGCTAGGCCCCTTAGTTCCAGTGAAGGGAAATCTTAATGCAAGAGCATACAGTAATGACATTCTGGACAATTCTGTACTTTCAACTTAGTGGCAACAGTTTGGGGAAGGCCCTTTCCTGTTTCAGCATGACAATGCCCCCGTGCACAAAACGAGGTCCATACAGAAATGGTTTGTCGAGATCGGAGTGGAAGAACTTGACTGGCAAGCACAGAGCCCTGACCTCAAACCCATCGAACACCTTTGGGATGAATTGGAACACCGACTGCGAGCCAGGCCTAATCGCCCAACATCAGTGCCCGACCTCACTAATGCTCGTGGCTGAAAGGAAGCAAGTCCCCGCAGCAATGTTCCAACATCTAGTGGAAATCCTTCCCAGAAGAGTGGAGGCTGTTATAGCAGCAAAAGGGGGATCAACTCCATATTAACGCCCATGATTTTAGAATGAGATGTTGGACGAGCAGGTGTCCACATACTTTTGGTCATATAGTGTAAGACATCAGAAGCTAATGGAGTCAATTTGTGACTTCAACAATTCCCAACAAAGATTATCTCTATGTTAATGAAGTGAACCAAAAGAGATATAGTAGCCCAGATGAGGAGGGTGTGTGTGTGTGTGAGATCAGAGGGGCCAACCCATTGGGATAGCCCTATTCTCAGTGAGGGGACTCAGGGAGCCGCTGGGCCTCTTGATTGCTGTTTAATGGAGCGGGCTGTGCTGGTGCGTCTGGAGAGCCCGGCTATGCTATGTGCCATCTGCCCAGAGATGTGGGGGAGACCTGGCCCCCCCTACTAAGGTTTAGAGGCCTCCCATCTTACCGGGAGACTGCATTAAGTTCACGTTGCAGCTCGGAAAAATGTAGGTGTGGATCAAGATGTACTAGTATGGAGGGTTGGGATTGTGTCGAAGCCTGACATTAATTTAGCTATACCTTTGGCATTTAAAACCTGAATGTAGCGATATATTTGGAGCTCTAAAAACTAGCCTCCCCTCCCCTCTCTCCCCACCCGTCTTCTCTTCCCACTTCTCTCCTCTCCTCCTCTCCCCTCCTCTCCTCTCACAGGGTATTCCCGTCCTGTGCCACAGTACCATGGTGGTTGCTTATGCCAAGTCTGCCAACAGCAACAGGCTGAGGGCACAGTGGTGAAGCTGCACCAAGCCGTGCCAGGGAGGGGAGGGGGCAGGAAGAGGGATAGGGGTGAGCAGGGGGGTGGCACAGAGGAAGCAGGGATCTGCCGTACAGATGGGCTCGGTTAGCCAGCTAACCCCTCTTCACAAGAGTATGTACGCACACACACACAAACTCCCAACCACACACTCACATAACACACACACACACACACCTATAATGAAAAAGCCCAATGAACAACAGAAAATACAACAGCACAGAGGTCCCCTGTAGTGTACATTAGATATGGGTCTAACTAACCCCCTCCACAGTCACAGCCACATCTGAACTGGAGCCAAGAGGCAGGGCCACCGTCTGACCACCAAGGCCATGGGACAGGCTCAAGGTGATAGGGGACAAAATATACTAGGAAATGATGTTAAGTTATGACACATTAAATGTGTGCCACCATCATTTTGAGGTTACACCAGGTAAAGCCTGCATGTACAGTGAGGGAAAAATGTATTTGATCCCCTGCTGATTTTGTACGTTTGCCCACTGACAAAGAAATGATCAGTCTATAATTTTAATGGTAGGTTTATTTGAACAGTGAGAGACAGAATAACAACAACAAAATCCAGAAAAACGCATGTCAAAAATGTTATAAATTGATTTGCATTTTAATGAGGGAAATAAGTATTTGACCCCTCTGCAAAACATGACTTAGTACTTGGTGGCAAAACCCCTGTTGGCAATCACAGAGGTCAGACATTTCTTGTAGTTGGCCACCAGGTTTGCACACATCTCAGGAGGGATTTTGTTCCACTCCTCTTTGCAGATCTTCTCCAAGTCATTAAGGTTTCGAGGCTGACGTTTGGCAACTCGAACCTTCAGCTCCCTCCACAGATTTTCTATGAGATTAAGGTCTGTAGACTGGCTAGGCCACTCCAGGACCTTAATGTGCTTCTTCTTGAGCCACTCTTTTGTTGTCTTGGCCGTGTGTTTTGGGTCATTGTCATGCTGGAATACCCATCCACGACCCATTTTCAATGCCCTGGCTGAGGGAAGGAGGTTCTCACCCAAGATTTGACGGTACATGGCCCCGTCCATCGTCCCTTTGATGCGGTGAAGTTGTCCTGTCCCCTTAGCAGAAAAACACCCCCAAAGTATAATGTTTCCACCTCCATGTTTGACGGTGGGGATGGTGTTCTTGGGGTCATAGGCAGCATTCCTCCTCTTCCAAACACGGTGAGTTGAGTTGATGCCAAAGAGCTCCATTTTGGTCTCATCTGACCACAACACTTTCACCCAGTTCTCCTCTGAATCATTCAGATGTTCATTGGCAAACTTCAGACGGGCATGTATATGTGCTTTCTTGAGCAGGGGGACCTTGCGGGCGCTGCAGGATTTCAGTCCTTCATGGCGTAGTGTGTTACCAATTGTTTTCTTGGTGACTATGGTCACAGCTGCCTTAAGATCATTGACAAGATCCTCCCGTGTAGTTCTGGGCTGATTCCTTACCGTTTTTATGACCATTGCAACTCCACGAGGTGAGACCTTACATGGAGCCCCAGGCCGAGGGAGATTGACAGTTATTTTGTGTTTCTTCCATTTGCGAATAATCGCACCAACTGTTGTCACCTTCTCACCAAGCTGCTTGGCGATGGTCTTGTAGCCCATTCCAGCCTTGTGTAGGTCTACAATCTTGTCCCTGACATCCTTGGAGAGCTCTTTGGTCTTGGCCATGGTGGAGAGTTTGGAATCTGATTGATTGATTGCTTCTGTGGACAAGTGTCTTTTATACAGGTAACAAACTGAGATTAGGAGCACTCCCTTTAAGAGTGTGCTCCTAATCTCAGCTCGTTACCTGTATAAAAGACACCTGGGAGCCAGAAATCTTTCTGATTGAGAGGGGGTCAAATACTTATTTCCCTCATTAAAATGCAAATCAATTTATAACATTATTGACATGCGTTTTTCTGGATTATTTTGTTGTTATTCTGTCTCTCACTGTTCAAATAAACCTACCATTAAAATTATAGACTGATCATTTCTTTGTCAGTGGGCAAACGTACGAAATCAGCAGGGGATCAAATACTTTTTTCCCTCACTGTATAATATATATTTTTATAATCTTACAATGCATTATGACTGGCAGATCATGGGTTCTATATAATTTACTGACATCTATTAAGCTACATCCCATCTATTTATAAATGTCATTGTTTGGTTACTTTGCATGTATTTAGACAAGGAAAATGTTGTGTGTGTTGTGCGGTGGGTGTGTGTGTGTTGTGCGCTGTGTATTGTGTGGTGTGTGTTGTGTGGTGTGTGTGTATTGTGTGGTGTGTATTGTGTGGTGTGTGTGTGTATTGCGTGGGTGTGTTGTGTGTGTGTTGTGTGTGTGTATTGTGTGTGTGTTGTGTGTGTGTATTGTGTGTGTGTGTTGTGTGGTATGTGTGTGTGTTGTGTGTGCTTTGTATTGTGTGTGTGTGTTGTGCGCTGTGTGTTGTGTGTGTGTGCTGGGTGTGTGTGTGTGTGCGTGTGTTTTGTGTGGTGTGGTGTGTGTGTGTTTTGTGTGGTGTGCGTGTGTTGTGTGTTGTGTGTTGTGTGGTGTGTGTGTGTGTGTTGTATGGTGTGTGGTGTGTGTTGTGTGGTGTTGTGTTGTGTGTGGTGTATGTGTGTTGTGTGTGTTGTGTTGTGTGGTGTGTGTGTTGTGTGTGTGTTGTGTGGTGTGTGTGTGTGTGTGTGTTGTGTGTGTGTGGTGTGTGTGTGTGGTGTGTGGCATGTGTGTGTTGTGTGGTGTGTGTTGTGTTATGTGGTGTGTGTGTTGTGTTGTGTGGTGTGTGTTGTGTTGTGTGGTGTGGTGTGTGGTGTGTGTGTGTTGTGTTGTGTGTGTGGTGTGTGGGTGTGTGGTGTGTGTGTTGTGTTGTGTGGTGTGTGTGTGGTGTGTGCAGTACCTCCAGTAGTTGGTCCTCTGGTCTCAGGAGGCCGTGTTTGGCCACAGGGCCCTCTGGGGCCACAGAGGAGATGTAGTGGTGGCCGTCAAATGAGTCCAAATCCACCCCCAGACGCATGGTGTGGATGGGCAGCAGCTAGGATAGAAAATAATACTTTATCATCCCTATGGTAACTGGGGAGTTTTTGTCAAAGGGAACTGTGTGGCATAAGCATTAAGCTCCAATATTTGATGGTAACTTGTTGTCACCTTGGAGTACTTCTGTAGTTCAGCATCATCTTCAATAACAGGGTCCAGTTCAATCACCTGGGAGGGAAAAACACAAACAATTGTCATCATAAACAGGGTGGTTCGAGCCCTGAATGCTGATTGGCTGACAGCCGTGGTATATCAGACCGTATACCACACGTATGACAAAACAAATATTTTTATAATAATAATAATAATAATATGCCATTTAGCAGACGCTTTTATCCAAAGCGACTTACAGTCATGCATGCATACATTTATTTTTTTGTGTATGGGTGGTCCCGGGGATCGAACCCACTACCTTGGCGTTACAAGCGCCGTGCTCTACCAGCTGAGCTACAGAGGACCAAATTACGTTGGAAACCAATTTATAATAGCAATAAGGCACCTCGGGTTTGTGGTAAATGGCCAATATACCATGGCTAAGGGCTGTATCCAGGCACCTCCACGTTGCGTCATGCATAAGAACAGCCCTTAGCCGTGGTATTTTAGCCATATACCACACCCCCTCGTGCCTTATTGCTTAATTATATAATTCCTTCTCTATGGGATTATCAAACCACGCTTGATATCAAATCAAACTGCTACTCACTGACATGACTGACCATGTCATTGACTACAGTGATTTCTCTGAGATTGTCTATGGTGTGCAGGTATTCTGTCCATATGTTCATATCCTGCTGTCAGTTAGAATCTCACCAGAACGTCATACTGTGGCCCCAGAGACTGCTCCCATTTGGCCCTCAGATCCAGTTCAGACAGAGATATCTCCTTCACACCTGTAAGACACAAGGACAGCATCAATGCATATGTTAATATCCGTGGCACAAGTTGTATATTGCATGGAACTTCGCTGAATTCCACCACTTTACAACCTCACTTTCATCATCCCCAGCACAATACCAGTGTCAACATATCTGAAAACAGCACATTTAAGTTCTGTATAGATCAAAAGTTAAAACAGAAATACCCTCCCTTGGGCTAAGAAATCATTGCAGGTTTTGAAAATCACTGTTTTTTAACCACAGATCATAGAAACGTGCTAATGGGGATCCCTAATAAAGACAATACACACATCCTAAACACTTCCATTTGACATTTCAGTCAGTTAGCAAAGAAAAGAGGGAAGGAAAAAACAGAGAGAGAAGAGGGAAAGCAAGAGAACAGCTGGACGTTGGAGCTAGGGTGGACAAGCACAATCAGACTGGTTCAAGTCTTAAATTACTGTCCTGGCACAGTGGCACTACCATAAGAGATTATTTTTTTAGCAAATGTGTAGTGTAATGTACTGCGAATGTCAATGGTTCAGACATGCATTGTTCTATGTGATTGACAGCCACTACACTAAACTACACAAAAATCTAAAAGCACACATCAGCGCTTCAGTTAAGAATGGACTCACTCAAAACCTCGATGTGGACATCAGCCAACATTTGTTCTGCAGTGGACTGGACAAGAATCAGTTTCTAAGATCTTCAACTTTCAATGATTCTAATACACATAACAAAGCATGTATTTGACCCAAATGGCACCCTATTCCCTAGCGCACTACTTTGAGCCCATAACGCCCTCCTAATATTGAGTTGCACTCGGAGCATGGACTCTACAATGTGTCGAAAGCGTTCCACAAGGATGCTGGCCCACAGTTGTGTCAAGTTGGCTGGATGTTCTTTCGGTAGTGGACCATTCTTGATACACACGGGAAACTGTTGAGCGTCAAAAACCCAGCACCATTGCGGTTCTTGACACACTCAAACCGGTGTGCCTGGCACCTACTACCATTTGGGACGGAACCCATGTATTTCTGCTTCAGGTGGTACTTCCATAGCGATCACCAGTAACTGAGAGAAATGTACTCCACATGACCAAAAGTATGTGGACATCTGCTCGTTGAACATCTCATTCCAAAATCATGGGCATTAATATGGAGTTTGTATTTGTATTTATTATGGATCCCCATTAGCTGCTTCCTGGGGTCCAGCAAAATTAAGGCAGTTCATACAATTTAAAAAACATTACAATACCTACTCCATCACTACCACATATCTACAGTACAAAATCCTGTGTACGTGTGTGTATAGTGCGTATATTATCGTGTGTGTCTATGCATGTGTCAGTGTTTGTGTTGCTTCACAGTCCCCGCTGTTCTATAAGGTGTTTTTTTAAATCTAATTTTACTACTTGCATCAGTTACTTGATGTGGAATAGAGTTCCATGTAGTCATGGCTCTATGTAGTACTGTGCGCCTCCCATAGTCTGTTCTGGACTTGGGGACTCTGAAGAGACCTCTGGTGACATGTCTTGTGGGGTATGCATGGGTGTCCGAGCTGTGTGCCAGTAGCTAAAGACAGACAGCTCGGTGCATTCAACATGTCAATACCTCTCATAAATACAACAAGTGATGAAGTCAATCTCTCCTCCACTTTGAGCCAGGAGAGATTGACATGCATATTATTAATATTAGCACTCTGTGTACATCCAAGGGCCAGACGTGCTGCCCTGTTTGAGCCAATTGCAATTTTCACAAGTCCTTTTTTGTGGCACCTGACCACACGACTGAACAGTAGTGCAGGTGCGACAAAACTAGGGCCTGTAGGACCTGCCTTGTTGATAGTGCTGTTAAGAAGGTAGAGCAGCACTTTATTATGGACAGACTTCTCCCCATCTTAGCTACTGTTGTATCAATATGTTTTGACCATGACAGTTTACAATCCAGGGTTACTCCAAGCAGTTTAGTCTCCTCAACTTGCTCAATTTCCACATTATTTATTACAAGATTTAGTTTAGTGAATGATTTGTCCCAAATACAATGCTTTTAGCTTTAGAAATATTTAGGACTAACTTATTCCTTGCCACCCACTCTGAAACTAACTGCAACTCTTTGTTAAGTGTTGCAGTCATTTCAGCCACTGTAGTAGCTGACATGTATAGTGTTGAGTCATCCACATACATAGACACTCTGGCTTTACTCAAAGCCAGTGGCATGTCATTAGTAAAGATTGAAAAAAGTAATAGGCCTAGACAGCTGCCCTGGTGAATTCCTGATTCTACCTGAATTATGTTGGAGAGGCTTCCATTAAAGAACACCCTCTGTGTTCTGTTAGACAGGTAACTCTTTATCCACAATATAGCAGGGGGAGTAAAACCATAACACAAATTTTTCCAGCAGCAGACTATGATCGATAATGTCAAAAGCCGCACTGAAGTCTAACAAAACAGCCCCCACAATCTTGTTATCATCAATTTCTCTCAGCCAATCATCAGTCATTTGTGTAAGTGCTGTGCTTGTTGAATGTCCTTCTCTATAAGCATGCTGAAAGTTTGTCAATTTGTTCACTATAAAATAGCATTGTATCTGGAAGAACACCAATATTTTACTAAGGGTTGGTAACAGGCTGATTGGTCGGCTATTTGAGCCAGTAAAGGGAGCTTTACTATTCTTAGGTAGCGGAATTACTTTTGCTTCCCTCCAGGCCTGGGGGCACACACATTCTAGTAGGCTTAAATATGGCAAATAGGAGTGGCAATACCGTCCACTATTATCCTCAGTAAGTTTCCATCCAAGTTGTCAGACCCCGTGGCTTGTCATTGTTGACAGACAATTTTTTCACCTCTTCCACACTCACTTTACGGAATTCAAAATTACAACGCTTTCATCATTTGGTCAGATATACTTGGATGTGTAGTGTCAGCAATTGTTGCTGGCATGTCATGCCTAAGTTTGCTAATCTTACCAATGAAAAAAATCTTTAAAGTAGTTGGCTATATCAGTTGGTTTTGTGATGAATGAGCCATCTGATTCAATGAATGATGGACCTGAGTTTGCCTTTGTCTCCCAAAGTTTCATTTAAGGTGCTCCAAAGCTTTTTACATTTTAGTCATTTAGCAGACGCTCTTATCTAGAGCGACTTACAGTTAATGAGTGCATACACTTTTTACTATCATTCTTTATGTAATTTATCTTTGTTTCATAGTGAAGTTTCTTCTTCTTTTTATTCAGTTTAGTCACATGATTTCTCAATTTGCAATACGTTTGCCAATCAGTTGCGCAGCCAGACTTATTTGCCATTCCTTTAGACTCATCCCTCTCAACCATATAATTTTCCAATTCCTCATCAATCCATGGGGAATTTACAGTCATTTTCTTAATGGGTGCATGTTTATTAGTAACTGGAATAAGCAATTTCATAAATGTGTCAAGTGCAGTGTCTGTTTGCTCCTCATTACACACCACGGACCAACATATACTCTTTACATCAACAACATAGGAATCACTACAAAACGTATTATATGACCTCTTACACACAATATTAGGCCCAGCCTTTGAACTTTGGTTTTCCTAGATATGGCTACTATATTGTGATCACTACATCTAATAGATTTGGATACTGCTTTCAAACAAATCTCTACAGCATTAGTAAAGATATGATGAATACATGTTGATGATTTCATTTCTGTACTGTTTGTAACTACCCTGGTAGGTTGACTGATAACCTGAACCAGGTTGCAGGCACTGGTTACAGTTTGAAGCTTTCTCTTGAGTGGGCAGCGTGATGAAAGCCAGTCAATATTTAAAAATCACCCAGAAAGTATACCTCTACTGATATCACATACATTATCAAGCATTTCACACATTATCCAGATACTGACTGTTAGCACTTGGTGGTCTATAGCAGCTTCCCACCAGAATAGGCTTTAGGTGAGGCAGATAAATACTGTTGAAGTAATATGGCTACAGGTTCAACATTAGTTCATCTCTAATCTTCACATGAATGTGGTTCTGAATGTAAACAGCAACACCTCCACCATTGGCATTTCGATATTTTCTGTAAATGTTATAACCTTGTATTGCTACCACTGTATCATCAAAGGTATTATCTAAGTGAGTTTCAGAGATCAGAATATGAATGTCATCTGTTACTAGCAAATTATTGATTTCATGAACCTTGTTTCTTAAGCTACATATGTTAAAGTGTGCTATTTTGAGCACTTTTCTACTGGGATGCTTACTTGTTTTTATTGCTTTACTGGGAAGCTTAGCAGCTGTAGATGTGCTCATGTTCTTTATGTTAGTGCAGGGTGAGCTGCACACAGTAGACTTCCTCCTAGGGCACACCGGCTCAGTGCTAACAGTATAAATCTGGTTCTTAGGCACATGATTACTGCATACAATAGCTGTAAGATCAGCAGAGGCATTCAGGGCAGTTAGAGGGACATAAATGATGTTACTTATATTGTATCTACCGACACCCCTGGTGTAATGTACATTTGCTGAAGCATTATGACAACTCTGCGTCACAATGGTAGAGATTAGCTTAGCTGGGCTTGGGTCATTGATAAGTCATTGTCTCAACGCAGCCTTATAATGCTGTGAAAGGATCCAGGAACCCAAATTATTTGGGTGGATCCCATCCTCCTTATAAAACGTGTTTTGTTTCCAAAAAGTATCGAAATTGTCAACAAAAGTTACACCCATTGAGCTGCAATAATAACGTAGCCAGTTGTGAAGAGAAAGAATCCTGCTAAAGCGTTCAATGCCACGATTCAGAGAGTGCACAGGGCCAGGTATGATGGGTTTTTTGTTAGTGTCTAACAGAGAGTCAATCAGCTCTTTAAAATCCAGTTTTAACTGTTCAGAGGTGCCCTTCATAATGTCATTAAAACCCACATGGACTACGATAGAATCGATTTCCATGTCTTGACGTACTACATTCGGGCGCAGTTTAGTAATGTCATTTACTCGAGCTCTGGGATAGGACATTGTTTTTGCACCAGGAACGGTCACATTTCTTACCATGGAGCTGCCCAAAATCACGGCTGGCGAGAAGGACGAGGAAATCCGCCCATCCCATGCTTCACAGGATTCGTAGAATCCTTTATGGACAGGCGAGAGGCAGGATAACTTGAGCCCGTTGCTCCCGGCGCCTGGTGCAGGCCTCCGACAGATGGAGAAGCCCTGCTCGATCCACTCTACTCTTCTGGGAAGGCTTTTCACTAGATGTTGGAAAATTACTGCGGGGACTTGCTTCCATTCAGCCACAAGAGCATTAGTGCGGTCGAGCACTGATGTTGGGTGATTAGGCTCGCAGTCGACGTTCCAATTCTTCCCAACGGTGTTCAATGGGGTTGAGGTCAAAGCTCTGTGCAGGCCAGTCAAGTTCTGCACCGATCTCGACAAACCATTTCTGTATGGACCTCACTTTGTGCACAGGGGCATTCTCATGCTGAAACAGGAAAGTTGGAAGCACAGAATTATCTAGAATGTCATTGTATGCTGTAGCGTTAAGATTTCCCTTCACTGGAACTAAGGGGCCTAGCCCGAACCATGAAAAACAGCCCCAGACATTATTCCTCCTCCACCAAACTTCACAGTTGGCACTATGCATTGGGGCAGGTACCGTTCTCCTGGTATCCGCCAAACCCAGATTTGTGCGTCGGACTGCCAGATGGTGAAGCGTGATTCATCACTCCAGAGAACGCGTTTCCACTGCTCCAGAGTCCAATGGCGGCGAGCTTTACACCACTCCAGCTGACGCTTGGCATTGCGCATGGTGATCTTAGGCTTGTGTGCTGCTGCTCGGCCATGGAAACCCATTTCATGAAGCTCCCGACGAATAGTTACTGTGCTGACGTTGCTTCCAGAGGCAGTTTGGAACTCGGTAGTGAGTGTTGCAACCGAGGACAGACAATTTCTATGTGCTACGCGCTTCAGCACTCGGCAGTCCCGTTCTGTGAGCTTGTGTGGCCTACCACTTCGCAGCTGAGCCGTTGTTCCTCCTAGATGTTTCCACTTCACAATAGCACTTACAGTTGACCAAGGCAGGTTTAACAGGGCAGAAATTTGACGAACTGACTTGTTGGAAAGGTGGCATCCTATGACGGTGCCACGTTGAAAGTCACTGAGCTCTCCAGTAAGGATATTCTACTGCCGATGTTTGTCTATGGAGATTGCATGGTTGTGTGCTGTCAGCAATGGGTGTGGCTGAAATAGCAGAATCCACCATTTTTAAGGGGCGTCCACATACTTTTGTATATATAGTGTATGATTTTTAGGCCATTTCACCCAGCCCTAACACACACACACACACACAGGGAAATAAGCCCTTGACAAAACATTATTGTTATCAGTGTGGCTTGTATTGGTTCCCCTGTGCAACAGAATACTTTATTGGGGAGATTTGGCAGATAGAAGGTCTTGTCAGGATTCAATAGGGCTCAGGGTAACGTGAGCCCCCTCACACCTCCATAAACACAATCTTCCTATCTACTCTACCAAGCCCAAGCTCTAGCCTTTTTCTCTTCCGTCCCCCCTCCCCTCCCCTCTCCTCGTCTAGCTTGATATTTATATCCCGGAGGGTGAGCGTCTAGTATGACTGTAACAGTGTAACAGTGCCCAATAAGCCTGCTGTGTGGGGACTAGGCTGAAGTAGGGGGTGGAGGGGGAGGTTTCGGGAGGATGGGGTGACCCACCGGTGACCCAGACCGGGAGGAGGGGGGGATTTGGTTCCAGTGCTGATGTAAAGACTGACTGACTGTGTAAAGGCAGAAGTATCAAGTGGAGTTTAAAGAGAGAAACGGTGATCAAGAACAGAGAGACTTTGTGGTTCTGAGACTAAAACCTATAGATTAGTTTTACCGGACAAAGATGAAGCTTAGTCCTGGACTAAAAAGCTATTTCAATGAAGATGGGATAAATAACCTGCCTAGCTAACATGGTAACAGTTGATAGGGATGATGCACCTTACTGGCAGACTATCCAACAGGGATAGGAGTAGGTGACATGGAGTAATGAGGTGTGTGTGTGTGTGTGTGTGTGTGTGTGTGTGTGTGTGTGTGTGTGTGTGTGTGTGTGTGTGTGTGTGTGTGTGTGTGTGTGTGTGTGTGTGTGCGTGCGTGCGTGTGTGCAAGTGAGAGCGAGAGAGGAGGACTACAGATGGTAGATGGTTGGATGGATGAATGGACAGATACATTAGCTCACCTCTGGCCAGCTGTGTTCTGCTAGTACTGGTGCTCATCAGGAGTGTCTCAGTGGGCTCCACAAGGGGCGCAACCTGCAGGTCTGACAACCGAGACTTGATCTCTGCAGACCTCTTCAGAGACACACGTGACGGCTCCCTCTGCACTGCAACACACACAAGTGAGTATAAGAACGGACACACGCATGAGAAAACCAACGCAGGCATAAAACAATCAAAAAAATTCAAAACCATGCATGTTCACACACACACACACACACACAGTGGTTGATGTACACTCAACACTCGGCTGTTTATTCAGTAACATCAGTGGGGTAGTTCTGACAAATCATATGAAAACACCAGCAGCCAGACATAAAACATACTGATCAGAACAGAATGCTGGTTGGAAAGACGTGTCTGGGATATTTTTGCTCAATTTGAACCAGGCCTTGTACAAATGAGCACTCCATTACATGGTGTGTGCGTGCGACCACATTCAACAACAATAACTGCCAACAACTGACATATAGTCAGAATAAATCTAGTTGTGGTGTTTAATATCAAGTTTTAGCTTGAATGGAATTAGAGGTAGTAGTTACTTCATCCTACGCGACACAGGGAATATTTCCATCTGACCGTTACATAGGATTTAGCACAGCTCCTCTCTATTCATTTGTACTGTAACACTGATTCCCGCTACAGTATATACATAGTGCCATCAGAAAGTATTCACACCCATTGACTTTTTCCACATTTTGTTCCGTTACAAATTGGGATTAAAATTGATTAAAATTGTTGTTGTTTCCTTACGACCTACACAAAATAATCTGTAATGTCAAAGTGGAAGAACATTATTTATTTTTTTTGATTAACAAAAAATAAAACACTGATACAGTGGGGAGAACAAGTATTTGATACACTGCCAATTTTGCAGGTTTTCCTACTTAAAGCATGTAGAGGTCTGTAATTTTTATCATAGGTACACTTCAACTGTGAGAGACGGAATCTACAACAAAAATCCAGAAAATCACATTGTATGATTTTTAAGTAATTCATTTGCATTTTATTGCATGACATAAGTATTTGATACATCAGAAAAGCAGAACTTAATATTTGGTACAGAAACCTTTGTTTGCAATTACAGAGATCATACGTTTCCTGTAGGTCTTGACCAGGTTTGCACACACTGCAGCAGGGATTTTGGCCCACTCCTCCATACAGACCTTCTCCAGATCCTTCAGGTTTCGGGGCTGTCGCTGGGCAATACGGACATTCAGCTCCCTCCAAAGATTTTCTATTGGGTTCAGGTCTGGAGACTGGCTAGGCCACTCCAGGACCTTGAGATGCTTCTTACGGAGCCACTCCTTAGTTGCCCTGGCTGTGTGTTTCGGGTCGTTGTCATAATGGAAGACACAGCCACGACCCATCTTCAATGCTCTTACTGAGGGAAGGAGGTTGTTGGCCAAGATCTCGCGATACATGGCCCCATCCATCCTCCCCTCAATACGGTGCAGTCGTCCTGTCCCCTTTGCAGAAAAGCATCCCCAAAGAATGATGTTTCCACCTCCATGCTTCACGGTTGGGATGGTGTTTTGGGGTTGTACTCATCCTTCTTCTTCCTCCAAACACGGCGAGTGAAGTTTAGACCAAAAGCTCTATTTTTGTCTCATCAGACCACATGACCTTCTCCCATTCCTCCTCTGGATCATCCAGATGGTCATTGGCAAACTTCAGACGGGCCTGGACATGCGCTGGCTTGAGCAGGGGGACCTTGCGTGCGCTGCAGGATTTTAATCCATGACGACGTAGTGTGTTACTAATGGTTTTCTTTGAGACTGTGGTCCCAGCTCTCTTCAGGTCATTGACCAGGTCCTGCCGTGTAGTTCTGGGCTGATCCCTCACCTTCCTCATGATCATTGATGCCCCACGAGGTGAGATCTTGCATGGAGCCCCAGACCGAGGGTGATTGACCGTCATCTTGAACTTCTTCCATTTTCTAATAATTGCGCCAACAGTTGTTGCCTTCTCACCAAGCTGCTTGCCTATTGTCCTGTAGCCCATCCCAGCCTTGTGCAGGTCTACAATTTTATCCCTAATGTCCTTACACAGCTCTCTGGTCTTGGCCATTGTGGAGAGGTTGGAGTCTGTTTGATTGAGTATGTGGACAGGTGTCTTTTATACAGGTAACGAGTTCAAACAGGTGCAGTTAATACAGGTAATGAGTGGAGAACAGGAGGGCTTCTTAAAGAAAAACTAACAGGTCTGTGAGAGCCGGAATTCTTACTGGTTGGTAGGTGATCAGATACTTATGTCATGCAATAAAATGCAAATTAATTACTTAAAAATCATACAATGTGATTTTCTGGATTTTTGTAGATTCCGTCTCTCACAGTTTAAGTGTACCTATGATAAAAATCACAGACCTCTACATGCTTTGTAAGTAGGAAAACCTGCAAAATCGGCAGTGTATCAAATACTTGTTCTCCCCACTGTATATCTTGATCTTGTTTTAAGAAATTTTTACAAATTAATAATTTAAAAGCTGAAATGTCTTGAGTCAATAAGTATTCAACCCCTTTGTTATGGCAAGCCTAAATACGTTCAGGAGTAAAAATTAGCTTAAAAAGGTCCCGAAAAGTCTGATTCCAAATGTAAAATAGCCTTTTGACCTTTGACATTGATGCAATTTCAATGTTGTTGAGTTCCTTTTCATTATCACCCATAATATTTTTGGGGGGGTGGAAATGCAAAACATTTGATAAACTTTTATTTTTGTCTCATGGCTAACTCCCAGGAAATTTGAAAAGACAGGCTGAGTGGGCGGGGAGCTTATACTCATGAGCTTGCCTTGACTGACAGCTCTTTGAAACACCGATGTCAAGAAACTTGAATGCAGTGAACAGTGGTGCAGTAAAATCATCTCAAGCAAATGTGGTGATAATGAAAAGGAACTCAACAACATTGAAATTGCATCAATGACATACATTTGTTTTGTACATCTCCCGTTTGACATGTTTCTTGTGATGCGGTTCACAGCAGCACTGACGGATGTGTTGACATGACAACTGCGTCAGAGTTATGAACGACCCTTCCCCCCTTTTGTTCCATCCAGTAACCAGCTAACACCAGACACATATGAAAATGGGAGGGTCGTTCATAAAGTATCCATTCCCCTTGACTTAGTCCACATTTTGTTATTACAATCGGAATTTAAAATGGATTAAATCTATTTTTTTCCACACCCCTCTACACACAATACCCCATAATGACAAAGTGAAAAAAAATTTTTTGAATTTTTTGTGCTAATTTATTGAAAATGAAATACAGAAATATCTCATTTACACCCCTGAGTCAATACATGTTAGAATCACATTTGGCAGCGATTACAGCTTTGAGTCTTTTTGGGTAAGTCTCTAAGAGCTTTGCACACCTGGATTGTACAATATTTTCACATTATTATATTTTAAACTCTGTCAAGTTGGTTGTTGATCATTGCTTGACAGTCATTTTCAAGTCTTGCTATAGATTTAAGTCAAAACTAACTAGGCCACTCAGGAACATTCAATGTCGTCTTGGTAAGCAACTCCAGTGTATACTTGGCCTTGTTTTACGTTATTGTCCTGCTGAAAGGTGAATTTGTCTCCCAGTGTCTGTTGGAAAGCAGACTGAACCAGGTTTTCCTCTAGGATTTTGCCTGTGCTTAGCTCAATTCTGTTTCTTTTTATCCTAAAACAACTCCCTGGTATTTGCTGATGACAAGCATACCCATTACATGATGCAACCACCACCATGCTTGAAAATATGAATAGTGGGTACTAATGCTTTGTATTCAGGACAAAAAGTTAACTTCTTTGCCACATTTTTTTGCAGTATTACTTTAGTGCCTTATTGCAAACAGGATGCATGTTTTGGAATATTTTTATTCTGTAAAGACTTCCTTTTCACTCTGTCATTTATATTAGTATTGTGGAGTAACTACAATGTTGTGGATCCATCTTCAATGTTCTCCTATCACAGCCATTAAACTCGAACTGTTTTAAAATCACCATTGGCCTCATGGTGAAATCCCTGCGCGGTTTCCTTCCTCTCCGGCAACTGAGTTAGGAAGGATGCCTGTATCATTGTAGTGACTGGGAGTATTGATACACCATCCAAAGCGTAATTAATGACATCACCATGCTCAAAGGGATATTCAGTGTCTACTTTATATTTAATGTTTACCCAATAGGTGCCCTTTTTTGCGAGGCATTGGAAAACCTCCCTGGTCTCTGTGGTTGAATCTGTGCTTGAAATTCACTACTCGACTAAGGGACCTTACATATAATTGTATGTGTGGGGTACAGAGATTGGATATTCATTCAAATAAATAATGTTAACCACTATTATAGCACACAGAGTGAGTGCATGCAACTCTTTATTCAGTGATTTTATTTGGCCCCCCAAGTTTACTGAGAAAAAATAGAGAATATTTTTTCTTTTTTTGGGGGGGTGCCACAAACTGTAAAAACACCAGCAAATCACTCCAAGTGATTAAAAAAAAAAATATTCCCATGCATAATGGAGAGATACAGTATATGTAAACGTATACAATTGTAAGCAAGGTTTGAAATGATTATGTTTTAATCAAATATTATATCAGTTTGGGCTTCTTGCGTTCAATTTGCAGCCTACAAATTATTTGTAATTATGTTCCGGCCCCCTGACCATCCGCTCAAGAAAAAGAAAAAAAATCGGCCCGCGGCTAAATCTATACTGAACAAAAATATAAATGCAACACGTAAAGTGTTGGTCCCATGTTTCATGAGCTGAAATAAAAGATCTCAGAATTTTTTCATACGCACAATAAGCTGATTTCTCTCAAATGTTGGGCACAAATTTGTTTACATCCCTATTAGCGAGCATTTCTCCTTTGACAAGATAATCCATCCACCTGACAGGTGTGGCATATCAAGAAGCTGATTAAACAGCATGATCATTACACAAGTGCACCAGGTGCTGGGGCCAAAAAAAGCCCACTCTAAAATGTGCAGTTTTGTCACACAACATAATGCCACAGATGTCTCAAGTTGAGGCAGGGTGCAATTGACATGCTGACTGCAGGAATGTCCACCAGAGAATTTAATGTTAATTTCTCTACCATAAGCCACCTCCAACGTTGTTTTAGAGAATTTGGCAGTACGTCCAACCGGCCTCACAACCGCAGACCACGTGTACTGTAAGTCAGTAAAATCGTTGAAATTGTTGCATGTTGCGTTTATATT
The DNA here is from genome assembly GCF_020615455.1 of Coregonus clupeaformis. Lineage (NCBI taxonomy): Eukaryota > Metazoa > Chordata > Actinopteri > Salmoniformes > Salmonidae > Coregonus > Coregonus clupeaformis. Next base: position 25,185,295 of record NC_059202.1, read on the forward strand.
TTTGTTCAATATAGTTGATGATCCCTGCTGTACAGAATACAAATACTGCAAAACATTTGTTTGTAATAAGGCACTAAAGTAAAACTGCCAAAAAATTGGCAAAGAAATTAACTTACATCCTGAATACAAAGCTTTATGTTTTGGGGCAAATCCAACAACACATCACTGAGTACCACTCTTCATATTTTCAAGCATGGTGGTGGCTGCATCATGTTATGTGTACAGTGAGGGAAAAAAAGTATTTGATCCCCTGCTGATTTTGTACGTTTGCCCACTGACAAAGAAATGATCAGTCTAATTTTAATGGTAGGTTTATTTGAACAGTGAGAGACAGAATAACAACAAAAAAATCCAGAAAAACACATGTCAAAAATGTTATAAATTGATTTGCACCTGAGCGCGGTGGTCGGGAGAGGTTGTGTTTTCTCTAGCAGGAGGTAAGCTTGGCTTCTTATATGATGTTGAGTAAAGCTTAAACCATGTATTTAGATTGTAGGTAGGTATTGTAGTCAGGTATTATAGGTAGTTTACTTAGGTGGTTATTGTAGGTAATTATTGTAGGTAAGTATTGTATTCGGCGGACCCCGGCGAAGCACGAGTGCTAGCTAACCCACTACTTGGACCAACAAAGCTAGCTGGCTAGCGGGTAGCTACTGGTAACTTTTAGCAACTGTGGTTAGTTGTTTCCAATGTTATTTCACGCTTAAGAGTACCTGTAATTGAGCCAGCTAGCTACCTACCATTCAGCTGTTTTTCTAACCTCATTATCCGAGGCATTAACGTTGGGTGGTTGGTAGCTGCTGTACTTAATTACAGCTACTGATTGCAGTCTGCCACCCAGTTAGCTGGCGTTGGGTAAGTTTGGCTTTATACATAGCTTGGGCTTTGTCGAGTAAGGCTTAAACTATGTATTTAGATTGTAGTTAGGTATTATAGGTAGGCATCGTGGGCTGTATATTATTAGGTATTATAGGTAGGCATCGTGGGCTGTTGTGGGTAGTTGTTGTATGTAGTTATTGTAGGTTACTTTTGTATTCGGCGGTGCCGGGTGTAGCACAAGCTAGCTAGCTAACTCACCTCCTGGACTAGCTGGCTAGTAGCTATTAGCAACGGTAGCAACTAAATACAATATCTTTTTAGCCAGCTACATTCGTTCGCAGCGACGCCGTTTTTCAAACAAAGTCAACACAGCAGCCCTTGCTAGCTAGCCAACAATACCAGCTGGCTGTACTGTGGTAGCTAAATACAATATATTTGTGCTAGCTAGCCAACGTTTAATCATTGCTGCGTTATGAAAGAACTAGACACGGACACAAATTATCTGTTTAGTGTGTTAACACACTATTGGTAGTTTGTTGTAACCAAGTATTGGTGCTAAACTGTGTGTTATTGGATGCTAGCATGCTAGTTAGCTATGGCGTCATAGTTAGCTAGCTGAATAAAGTAAGTTGAGTCTAGTCCTTGAAACATTGAACCGCTGTAGTTTACAACAATTCTAATTTCTAAAGTGGAAGTTGGGAGAGTTTTATTCGGGTGGTTCAGTGAAACAATTATAGTTTCTGAGGTGGAAGTTGGGAGAGTTATATTTTTTGGGGGTGAGGGAGGCCTTGCTCTCTCCTTTCCCAGATGTTTAGTTCATTTCATTCCGATCTCCTCTGCATTATTGTAGCCATCTGCTACAGCCTGTCAACTATGCCTCTGCCTATCCCTGTTCTCTCCTCTCCGCACAGGCTACACAAACGCCTCACACCGCGTGGCTGCTGCCTCTCTAACCTGGTGGTCCCTGCACGCACCACACACCTGGAGTTCCAGGTCTCAGGCAGCCTCTGGAACTGCCGTTCTGCTGCCAACAAGGCTGACTTCATCCCAGCCTATGCTACCCTCCAGTCCCTCGACTTCCTGGCGCTGACGGAAACATGGATTACCACTGAAAACACTGCTACTCCTACTGCTCTCTCCTCGTCTGACCATGTGTTCTCGCATACCCCGAGAGCATCTGGTCAGAGGGGTGGTGGCACAGGAATCCTCATCTCTCCCAAGTGGTCATTCTCAATTTTTCCCCTAACCCATCTGTCTAACCCATCTGTCTATCTCCTCATTTGAATTCCACGCTGTCACAGTCACTAGCCCATTTAAGCTTAATATCCTTGTCATCTATCGCACTCCAGGTTCCCTTGGAGAGTTCATCAATGAGCTTGACGCCTTGATAAGTTCCTTTCCTGAGGATGGCTCACCCTTCACAGTTTTGGGGGATTTCAACCTCCCTACGTCTACATTTGACTCATTTCTCTCTGCCTCCTTCTTTCCACTCCTCTCCTCCTTTGACCTCACCCTCTCACCGTCCCCCTACTCACAAGGCAGGCAATACGCTTGACTTCATCTTTACTAGATGTTGCTCTTCTACTAATCTCACTGCAACTCCCCTCCATGTCTCCGACCACTACTTTGTATCCTTTTCTCTCTCGCTCTCCTCCAACACTACTCACTCTGCCCCTACACAGATGGTAACGCGCCGCCGCAACCTTCGCTCTCTCTCTCCCACTACTCTCTCCTCTTCCATCCTATCATCTCTTCCCTCTGCTCAAGCCTTCTCCCTCCAATCTCCCCTGATTCTGCCTCCTCAACCCTCCTCTCCTCCCTTTCTGCATCCTTTGACTCCCTGTGTCCCCTATCCTCCCGGCCGGCTCGGGTCCTCCCCTCCAGCTCCGTGGCTTGACGACTCATTGCGAGCTCACAGAACAGAGCTCCGGGCAGCTGAGCGAAAATGGAAGAAAACTAAACTCCCCTGCCGACCTGGCATCTTTTCACTCCCTCCTCTCTACATTTTCTTCATCTGTTTCTGCTGCTAAGGCCACTTTCTACCACTCTAAATTCCAAGCATCTGCCTCTAACCCTAGGGAAGCTCTTTGCCACATTCTCCTCACTGCTGAATCCTCCCCCCACCCCTCCTCCCTCTCTGTGGATGACTTCGTCAACCACTTTGAAAAGAAGGTTGACGACATCCGATCCTCGTTTGTTAAGTCTAATGACACTGCTGGTCCTGCTCACACTGCCCTACCCTATGCTTTGACTTCTTTCTTCCCTCTCTCTCCAGATAAAATCTTGCGACTAGTGACTGCAGACCGCCCAACAACCTGCCCGCTTGACCCCATCCCCTCCTCTCTTCTCCAGACCATCTCCGGAGACCTTCTCCCCTACCTCACCTCGCTGATCAACTCATCCTTGACCGCTGGCTATGTCCCTTCCGTCTTCAAGAGAGCGAGAGTTGCACCCCTTCTCAAAAAAACAACACTCGATCCCACTGATGTCAACAACTACAGACCAGTATCCCTTCTTTCTTTTCTTTCCAAAACTATTGAGCGTGCCGTCTTTAGCCAACTCTCTTGCTATCTCTCTCAGAGTGACCTTCTTGATCCAAACCAGTCAGGTTTCAGGACTGGTCATTCAACTGAGACTGCTCTTCTCTGTGTCACGGAGGCTCTCCGCACTGCTAAAGCTAACTCTCTCTCCTCTGCTCTTGTCCTTCTAGACCTGTCTGCTGCCTTTGATACTGTGAACCATCAGATCCTCCTCTCCACCCTCTCAGAGCTGGGCATCTCCCGCGCGGCTCACTCCTGGATTGCGTCCTACCTGACCGGTCGCTCCTACCAAGTGGCGTGGCGAGAAGCTGTCTCCCGCACCACGTGCTCTCACCACTGGTGTCCCCCAGGGCTCAGTTCTAGGCCCTCTCCTTTTCTCCCTATACACCAAGTCACTTGGCTCTGTCATATCCTCACATGGCCTCTCCTATCATTGCTACGCTGACGATACACAACTAATCTTCTCCTTTCCCCCTTCTGATAACCAGGTGGCGAATCGCATCTCTGCATGTCTGGCAGAAATATCAGTATGGATGACGGATCACCACCTCAAGCTGAACCCTGGCAAGACGGAGCTGCTCTTCCTCCCGGGGAAGGACTGCCCCTTCCATGATCTCGCCATCACGGTTGACAACTCCGTTGTGTCCTCCTCCCAGAGTGCGAAGAGCCTTGGCGTGACCCTGGACAACACCCTGTCGTTCTCCGCTAACATCAAGGCGGTGACCCGATCCTGCAGGTTCATGCTCTACAACATTCGGAGAGTACGACCCTGCCTTACACAGGAAGCGGCACAGGTCCTAATCCAGGCACTTGTCATCTCCCGTCTGGATTACTGCAACTCGCTGTTGGCTGGGCTCCCTGCCTGTGCCATTAAACCCCTACAACTCATCCAGAATGCCGCAGCCCGTCTGGTGTTCAACCTTCCCAAGATCTCTCACGTCACCCCCTCCTCCGCACACTCCACTGGCTTCCAGTTGAAGCTCGCATCCGTTACAAGACCATGGTGCTTGCCTATGGAGCAGTGAGGGGAACGGCACCTCCGTACCTTCAGGCTCTGATCAGTCCCTACACCCAAACGCAGGGCATTGCGTTCATCCACCTCTGGCCTGCTGGCTCCCTTCCTCTGCGGAAGCATAGTTCCCGCTCAGCCCAGTCAAAACTGTTCGCTGCTCTGGCACCCCAATGGTGGAACAAGCTCCCTCACGACGCCAGGATAGCGGAGTCACTCACCACCTTCCGGAGACATTTGAAACCCCACCTCTTTAAGGGAATACCTGGGATAGGATAAAGTAATCCTTCTACCCCCCCAAAACAAAAAAATATTGGAAAGTGGTTATCCCACTGGCTATAGGGGTGAATGCACCAATTTGTAAGTCGCTCTGGATGGCGTCTGACTAATTGCTCCTGTAAGTCGCTCTGGATAAGAGCGTCTGCTAAATGACTAAAATGTAAATGTAATTTGCATTTTAATGAGGGAAATAAGTATTTGACCCCCTCTCAATCAGAAAGATTTCTGGCTCCCAGGTGTCTTTTATACAGGTAACGAGCTGAGATTAGGTGCACACTCTTAAAGGGAGTGCTCCTAATCTCAGCTTGTTACCTGTATAAAAGACACCTGTCCACAGAAGCAATCAATCAATCAGATTCCAAACTCTCCACCATGGCCAAGACCAAAGAGCTCTCCAAGGATGTCAGGGACAAGATTGTAGACCTACACAAGGCTGGAATGGGCTACAAGACCATCGCCAAGCAGCTTGGTGAGAAGGTGACAACAGTTGGTGCAATTATTCGCAAATGGAAGAAACAAAAAAGAACTGTCAATCTCCCTCGGCCTGGGGCTCCATGCAAGATCTCACCTCGTGGAGTTGCAATGATCATGAGAACGGTGAGGAATCAGCCCAGATCTACACGGGAGGATCTTGTCAATGATCTCAAGGCAGCTGGGACCATAGTCACCAAGAAAACAATTGGTAACACACTACCCCGTGAAGGACTGAAATCCTGCAGCGCCCGCAAGGTCCCCCTGCTCAAGAAAGCACATATACAGGGCTGTCTGAAGTTTGCCAATGAACATCTGAATGATTCAGAGGAGAACTGGGTGAAAGTGTTGTGGTCAGATGAGACCACAATGGAGCTCTTTGGCATCAACTCGCCGTGTTTGGAGGAGGAGGAATGCTGCCTATGACCCCAAGAACACCATCCCCACCGTCAAACATGGAAGTGGAAACATTATGCTTTGGGGGTGTTTTTCTGCTAAGGGGACAGGACAACTTCACCACATCAAAGTGTCACAGGCCGGCTCATAGCCTGTGGCAAAAATGAGGGGACATGAACAACAGGTATAGGCCAATCAAAAGGTTGTCTATTAACTTTAAACAAAGAAAAAGGAATGAGGTGTGGCAATATCATAATGTAGGGTGTAGGTAAGGTGCATGGATGCATGAATCTGTGTGTGTGTGGACTTGACTGAGTGGAAACTAAGTAAACCTACAAAGGAACAAACAAACCAGGATCATACCTGGAGGAGCAGGGAGAGAGAGAGAGAGTGGGGTTAGTGAAGCAGTTTTAAATACCCTGAGCCCAGGTGGCTCCAATCACACCAACTCCAATCACTAACGACCCTCCTCTGCCTGCAGGAGGAACCGCCCCATGTACACGGGGCCATGTACCGTCAAATCTTGGGTGAGAACCTCCTTCCCTCAGCCAGGGCATTGAAAATGGGTTGTGGATGGGTATTCCAGCATGACAATGACCCAAAGCACACGGCCAAGGCAACAAAGGAGTGGCTCAAGAAGAAGCATATTAAGGTCCTGGAGTGGCCTAGCCAGTCTCCAGACCTTAATCCCATAGAAAATCTGTGGAGGGAGCTGAAGGTTCGAGTTGCCAAACGTCAGCCTCGAAACCTTAATGACTTGGAGAAGATCTGCAAAGAGGAGTGGGACAAAATCCCTCCTGAGATGTGTGCAAACCTGGTGGCCAACTATAACAAACGTCTGACCTCTGTGATTGCCAACAAGGGTTTTGCCACCAAGTACTAAGTCATGTTTTGCAGAGGGGTCAAATACTTATTTCATTTCCCTCATTAAAATGCAAATCAATGTATAAAATTTTTGACATGCGTTTCTGGATTTTTTTGTTGTTATTCTGTCTCTCACTGTTCAAATAAACCTACCATTAAAATTATAGACTGATCATTTCTTTGTCAGTGGGCAAACGTACAAAATCAGCAGGGGATCAAAAACTTTTTTCCCTCACTGTATGCTTGTCATCGTCAAGGACTAGGGAGTTTTTTAAGATAAAAATAAACGGAATAGAGCTAAGCACAGGCAAAATCCTAGAAGAAAACTTTCCAGCTTTCCAACTGACACTGGGAGACACATTCACCTTTCAGCAGGACATTAACCTAAAACTCAAGGCCAAATATACAGTTGCTTACCAAGAGGACATTGAATGTTCCTGAATGGCCTTGTTAGTTTTGACTTATGTCGGCTTGAAAATCTTTGGCAAGACTTGAAAATGGCTGTCTAGAAATGATCAACAACCAACTTGACAGAGCAGGAATAAATTTTTTTAAGAACAATGTGCAAATATTGTACAATCCAAGTGTGCAAAGCTTTTAGAGACTTACCCAGAAAGACTCACAGCTGTAATTGCTGCCAAAAGGTGATTCTAACATGTATTGACTCAGGGGTGTGAATACTTATGTAAATGCAATATTTATGCATTTTATTTCCAATAAAATGGCAAACATTTCTAAAAACATGTTGTTTTCGTTATGTGGTATTGTGTGAAGACCAAAAAAAAGTTTAATGAATTTTAAATTCAGGCTGTAACACAACAAAATGTGTAAAAAGTAAAGGGGTGTGAATACTTTCTGAAAGCTCTGTACTAGGCCCTCCAAGTACGACAAGTCAAGCAGACTGTACGTGAGGGAAAACACCAGGGGTGTGTGTGTGTGTGTGTGTGTGTGTTCGTGTGCGTGAAATCAGACCGCTCACTTTACATGGTTAGCAGTCTCCAGTTAGCTTAGAGGGTGTTGTAATGAAACAAAGAGACCAGGAGAGATAAGAGTTCCACGGTCACTCACCCTGCTCTTCTAAATCACCTCTGTCACACTGCTCGGCTGACCAATGGCCAAGGAAGTGACCAATGCAGCAAGCCTCTGAGAAGTCGCAGGAAATTAGGTCATAGATCTTTGGATGCTTTCCCTGAGACTTTTTGGAAATTACTGTATAGAGTAGTAAACAAATTTGTCATAGTAATCGTCCCCTCTGACGCTGGATGGTAATTAGAAATGGCCAGAGGAAGCTTGAACTCATTGGACTGCAGATGGCCGGAGGGAGGTTGAACTCATTGGACAATGGAGTACATATCTATTGGGATGGTAGTTTAACTTAAGGCCCTGTCCTCGTGTCCACCTTACCATCCTGTCACAGTTCCATGCACACTCCCGAGGGTTTAGGGATGTCTTTTCACTAAGTACACATGTACAAGGAACGAGCGCTCGACAGTACACTTCCCAAGCCACCAAGGTACCCTTTCTGAAAATCTGCATTTCTGAATAAGTCCATTGGTCTTAAAGGATTTTTTTTTGTATTTGTTTTATTAGTCCACTGTTGAAATACAGTGCATTCGGAAAGTATTCAGATCCCTTTACTTTTTCCACTTTGTTACGTTACAGCCCTATTATAAATTTGATACAATTGTTTTTTTCCCCCCTTATCAATCTACACACGATACCCCAGAATGACAAAGCCAAAACAGATTTTTTGAATGTATTTGCAAATTTATAAAAAAGAAATAAACTGAAATATAACATTTACATAAGTATTCAGACCCTTTACTCAGTACTTTGTTGAAGCACCTTTAGCAGCCTCAATTCTTCTTGGGTGTGACGCTACAAGCTTGGCACACCTGTATTTGGGGACTTTCTCCCATTCCTCTCTGCAGATCCTCTCAAGCTCTGTCAGGTTGGATGTGGAGCGTCGCTGCACAGCTATTTTCAGGTCTCTCCAGAGATGTTCGATTGGGTTCAAGTCTTGGCTCTGGCTGGGCCACTCAAGGACATTCAGAGACTTGTCTCGAAGCCACTCCTGCATTGTCTTGGCTGTGTGCTTAGGGTCGTTGTCCTGTTGGAAGGTGAACCTTCGCCCCAGTCTGAGGCCCTGAGCACTCTGAAGCAGGTTTTCATCAAGGATCTCTCTGTACTTTGCTCCGTTCATCTTTGCCTTGATTCTGACTAGTCTCCCAGTCCCTGCCGTTGAAAAAGATCCCCACAGCATGATGCTGCCACCACCGTGCTTCACCATAGGGATGGTGCAGGTTTCCTCCAGATGTGACGCTTGGCATTCAGGCCAAAGAGTTCAATCTTGGTTTCATCAGACCAGAGATTCTTGTTTCTCATGGTCTGAGAGTCTTTAGGTGCTTTTTGGCAAACTCCAAGCGTGCTGTCATGTGCCTTTTGCTGAGGAGTGGCTTCCGTCTGGCCACCCTACCATGATTAGTGGAGTGCTGCAGAGATGGTTGTCCTTCTGGAAGGTTCTCCCATCTCCACAGAGGAACTCTGGAGCTCTGTCAGAGTGACCATCGGGTTCTTAGTCACCTCCCTGACCAAGGCCCTTCTCCCCTGATTGCTCAGTTTGGCCGGGCGGCCAGCTCTAGGAAGAGTCTTGGTGGTTCCAAACTTCTTCCATTTAAGAATGATGGAGGCCACTGTGTTCTTGGGGACCTTCAATGCGGCAGAAGTTTTTTGGTAACCATCCCCAGATCTGTGCCTTGACACAATCCTGTCTCAGTGCTCTACGGACAATTCCTTCGACCACATGGCTTGGTTCTTGCTCTGACATGCACTGTCAACTGTGGGACCTTATATAGACTGTTGTGTGCCTTTCCAAATCATGTCCAATCAATTGAATTTACCACAGGTGGACTCCAATCAAGTTGTAGAAACTTCTCAAAGATTATCAATGTAAACAGGATGCACCTGAGCTCAATTTTGAGATTCATAGCAAAGGGTCTGAATACTTATGTAAATAAGGTATTTATGTTTCTTTTTTGATAAATTAGCAAAAATTTCTAAAAACCTACTTTAGTTGTGTCATTATGGGGTATTGTGTGTAGATTGCTGAGGATTTTTATTTATTTAATCCATTTTAGAATAAGGCTGTAACGTAACAAAATGTGGAAAAAGTCAAGGGGTCTGAATACTTTCCGAAGGCACTGTAGTCCCAAAATGTTCTGCATGTCAGCAATCAAGTTATCAAGACATGTAACTTTCAAAATACAGAACTACAGCCGGTATGATGCAAAACGCATCATACCGGCTGTATTTCTGCCGTAGTAGGACTTGTGATACACACTTACAGGTGACTGGTAAAGAGTCCTAGTAGTCCTTACCTTTGTCCAGGGACCTCTCCAGTGACAGTTTGGGCGAGGCGATCTTCCTGACCAGGGTGAGGTGGACCGTCTGGGCTGTCTGCTTCATCACCTCCAGAACCTCCTGGTTAGTGAAGCCCTGCAGGCTCACCCCATCCAGCTGACACAATGAAACAGGCCAAAATGACTTCTCACCCTTGTCCCCGTAAACTCTGACAGGGGGTTTATACCATTGTTCTATTTTAAGCAGGTAAGTCATAGAGAACACATTATTTTCAATAGAAGCCTGACCTGACAATGAAGACCCAATATAGTTGTGTTATAGTGTGATGACATGGGCAGTGTGTGCAGGCTTTTGTCCCAGCCATTCACTACCAAATATGAGTCAGCTTTAATAAATGTAAATGACCAAGACTGTGGTTAGCTAAATGAGGTGTAAGTGCTGTGTTGGGATAAGCAAGTCTCTCTCTCTAGGATGCCATAGTGATCCATGAGGAGGGGGTGGCCTCTCTCTCTCTCTCTCTCTCTCTCTCTCTCTCTCTCTCTCTCTCTCTCTCTCTCTCTCTCTCTCTCTCTCTCTCTCTCTCTCTCTCTCTCTCTCTCTCTCTCTCTCTCTCTCTCTCTCTCTCTCTCTCTCTCTCTCTCTCTCTCTCTCTCTCTCTCTCTCTCTCTCTCTCTCTCTCTCTCTCTCTCTCTCTCTCTCTCTCTCTCTCTCTCTCTCTCTCTCTCTCTCTCTCTCTCTCTCTCTCTCTCTCTCTCTCTCTCTCTCTCTCTCTCTCTCTCTCTCTCTCTCTCTCTTTTCTCTCTCTCTCTCTCTCTGAATTGTCTCACCGCCATGATCCTGTCATAGATCCGGATGTTTCCACTCTGCTCAGCGGCACTCCCAGGAACCACGTTCTTCACAAACACCCCAACCGCGTCTAGAGAGAGAGAGAGAGAGAGAGAGAGGGGGGGGGCCAAAGAGAGACAGACAGAGGGAAAGAATGCAAAATAGAGAGAGAAAGGGGGGTAGAAAGTAAAAAGGACAGCGAAAGGGGGCAGAGAGAGAAAGAACGGGGGGTAGAGTAGGTGAGATAGAGAGAGAAAGAACGGGGGGTAGAGTAGGAGAGCGCGCAAAACCAAGGAGAGGGGAATAGAGGGACAAGACACCATCAAAACAATACATCTCAAACAGTGTCAATAATACTGGATCTGAGTACAAATAGGGGCTACGGGACCAGGATTAGGGGCCTGGGTTAGCGGCTAGGGGACTAGGATTAGGGGCCTGGGTTAAGGGTAAGGGGCTAGGGGACTAGGATTAGGGGCATGGGTTAAGGGTAAAGGGCTAGTGAGCTAGGAATTTACATGGTATTGGGCATCGGCCTACCTTCACAGGTTAAGGCGTTGTATCCGATGATAGTGATCCCCAGGCTCTGGCCCTCCTTCTTCCTCAGAGGCACTTCATGGATCTCATAACCCTCCAGGTTGGGCTGGAAAACACAGGGAAGATATAGAGATATCCTGTACATGTACTGACGTCCTAATGTTATGGACATATTCACCACAACATGTAGGGTAGTAGAGGGGCAGGGGTAACAGGAGAAGGTGTGTGCATGTCTAGGTGTGTGTGTGTATGTGTGTGTGCGTGCATAGAGAGGCAGAAGGAACAGTAGGTCTGTGCATGGTTAGGTGTGTGTGTATATATGCATGTGCGCGTTCCCCAACATCCTGTCTCACTCACCGTCCTGCTGACCCTGCGCTGGGGTCCGACTCCAGCGGGTAAGGCAGAGACGGGGCCGGAGGCGGGCGGGGGAGGGGGCGGGGGGAGGGGGGTGGAGGGCTGTCCCGAGGGGTCACGGGCGATGAGCATGCGTACGTGGCTCCCGCAGCCCTGCAGCACCTTGACCACCTGGTCGCTAGACAGGCCACCCGTGGGGGTCTCACCAATACCCAGGATGTGGTCACCCATACGCAGGCGCCCGTCCTATAGGGGGGAGAGAGGAGAGTAGAGGGAGGGGGAGAGGGGAGAGTAGAGGGAGGGGGAGAGGGGAGAGTAGAGGGAGGGGGAGAGTAGAGGGAGGGGGAGAGGGGAGAGTAGAGGGAGGGGGAGAGTAGAGGGAGGAGGAGAGGACAACGTTACAATTTTAACTAACTTGAAATATGGATAACACACAATGCATTATAGTTAAGTTCAGGGTCTAGCAATAACAGTATTTTACATAATTTCTTACAGAATGTTATTGTTTGCTAGTACATGAAAGAACTACCCAAAAAATCTGCTCATAATCAACATTTAGCTTAGTTGGACCATCTGATAATTTCAGCCAATGTGGTCCAATGCATTTTACATCCCACTTGAATAGGCTAGACCCACCCTGGTCTGGGCCTGGCCCGCGGTACTAAGCTAGGAATTGTATACACCGACTCACAGGTCAAGCAGAATAAACTCAGAAAGGGAAAATGAGGAGATAGAAAAAAAAATGATGCTCCACAAAGAGAGGGGAGAATGGCTGCCTTTGTGGAAAGAGAGATGAAAAGTGTTTGATGCATAAACTTGGTGCAGGAAATCTCCCCAAATTCTCTCCCTGGATCTGTGCACGGGACAACGGGGGTGCATTGAAGCCAGCCCTGGCCATTAAACATTGAAATGGGAAACGCCAGGGTCTAACAAAGCCCCAGTTTTGACAGCTTTTTTGGAGCATAAGATCCAGTGATGTGTGAAATGCTGCACTGTGCCTTTTGAACAAGCAGGGTTTTGTTGCCCAGCCTGGGCTCTCTTGGACATTCAGAGAAAGAGAGAGAAAGGGAGGGGTAGACAGAGTGAGAGAGAGAGCAAAAAGGAGGGAGGGGTAGAGAGCGAGAGAGAGAAAAAATAAAGAGGAGAGAAAGAGAAAAAGAGAGAAAGAGGAGTGGTGCGAGGGGGTTTCAGAAACAAGGGACAGGGTTTTTTAAATCCAGATCCCTCTTGGATAACACTTTTTTTTTAAAGGTTAAAACCGACATTGACAGCTTTTTTTTTTTTTACATGTTCCCATGTTAACTATCTGAATAACTGAATACACCCCAAAGCTCACAACAGAAAGGAAAAAAGCAAAGTGTTGAGTGGGAAAAGAAAAGAAAGGGACTGCTTGTAAATGGGCTGTGTCAGGGACTTTGGGCGCGGTCCTTCGAGCCGGACGCGGGCCTAGCGTGCTCTGTGTAGCCAGGATGTAATCCCCTTACAAGGTGATCATTTTTTCCCCTCCGGCTCAATGGCTATTATATGTAACTGAGCCCTTTGTGGAACGCGCTCAGCATTAATTCAGCTAAACTGGTGGTTACTATTCATTGGGGATAACTGGTCTGTTACCAAAGGATCAGGAGGAAGAGAGAGAAGGAAGCTGTTTAAAGTGAAGCCCTGAGTATGTAATGGTTTAGTAGGCCTACTGCTGAGGAATGTTGTGGAAAACGGTCACAGCCTACATCTTAATCGTCTTCTAAAATGATCTTTATTTAATATCTTTCTTGACTAACGCTGTTAACAACAAATCCATTTACGGATACATTTCTTTAATGTTTGAGAAAAAGCAAACAATATTGACCACTGACATAACTAAGTAAGAGTAAACCAAAGAAAGCCTACAGCTAAAACTGACATCTCATGACAAGAGACAAAACAGACAGTGTCTATTCATGTGGGCAATATTTGTTCTGTGGGATGTCAGGTAATGATCCATGTTAAATGTGCGTAACTTCAGGGTCGTGTTCATTAGGGCACACCGTAGCAAAACATAAAAAAATGTTATACAATGGAAAACAAAAACAGGCGTTTCTTATTGTAGGGGTTTTCAAAACAGTCCGCGGAGGTACTGCAGGGGGTCCGTAAATGTTTTAGTTTTTATTTTGTGTGTGAAAACAAATATTTTATGAATATCGCTAGCTGCAACAGAATACCATTGTGGATACCATTTTTATGTCTCTGTGTCCAGTATGAAGGATGTTAGAGGTAGTTTCAAGCCAGTGCTAACTAGCATTAGCGCAATGACTGGACTAGGTTCCTGGAAGTCTACAGGAACAGTTAGCATGCTAGCTGTTCCTGTTCATGCGACTCGCTTCTTGACGTTTATTGTCACGAGTCTTGCCCTGGGGGCAGAACTGAGCGGTTTCCACTAGATGGGCCAGCTGCAAAGTCAAAATTGGCTATATCGTAAAAATGTGGTGTTACGTTAAGCTAGTGACCACTCATTTTAAATCAGATTAGGTGAACGGATGATCTCTGCATGTGTGGTTCCCACCGTGAAGCATGGTGACAAGGTCAGTGATTTATTTAGAATTCAAGGCACACTTAACCAGCATGGCTACCACAGCTTTCTGCAGCGACACGCCATCCCAACTGGTTTGCGCTTAGTGGGACTATCATTTGTTTTTCAACTGGACAATGACCCAAAACACCTCCAGGCTGTGTAAGGGCTATTTGACCAAGAAGGAGAGTGATGGAGTGCTGCATCAGTTGACCTGGCCTCCACAATCACCCGACCTCAACCCAATTGAGATGGTTTGGGATGAGTCGGACCGCAGAGCGAAGGAAAAGCAGCCAACAAGTGCTCAGCATATGTGGGAACTCCTTCAAGACTGTTGGAAAAGCATTCCAGGTGAAGCTGGTTGAGAGAATGCCAAGAGTGTGCAAAGCTGTCATCAAGGCAGGTGTAGGCTGTCATTGTATATAAGAAATTGTTCTTAACTGACTTGCCTAGTTAAATAAAGGTAAAAAAAATAAATTAAATAAAAAGGCAAAGGGTGGCTACTTTGAAGAATATAAAATATATTTTGATTTGTTTAACACTACATGATTCCATATGTGTTATTTCGTAGTTTTGAGGTCTTCACTATTATTCTATGATGTAGAAAATAGTAAAAAAATAAATTAAAACCCTTGAATGAGTAGGTGTGTCCAAACTTTTGACTGGTACTGTATATGTTTTAATAATACCATCTTGAGAAGAACTCAGAACCAAATAAAAGCTAGACAGTCAGGCAGAATAGAAGAAAAAAAACACCGGCATTCAGGGCACATGCCCATTGATTGTTACAATGTTTGAGCAGATGAACACAGCATTAGCCATGGCAAAATGCATAGAATTGCAGAAAATTAGCTTTAAGACTGCAAACTAGTCGCTCAGTTCCATGCTAAACTATATAGAATTTCTGGAAATGAGCTTCAAAACTGCTCAATTTTCTCTCAGCTAAAAATAAATAAATATTGCAGAAAATGTGTTTACAACAGCAACATTTTCTCCACGCCGCCAAGATACCATTACCCTTCTAGGTAATAGACTATGTTAGAGTTTACACTTCCTCTTCCAATGAACTGTGGTAGACTGTTTCATAATGAAACAGCCTACCAAATCTATTCATTTTAAAATGTTGATTACTTCTACTTGCCATTATCATTCACCTGATAAGACGTGATTATTTTTTGCTAACATACGATGGGGGTCCCTGGGTCGGCAGTTTGCCTGGGCACGGGTCCCTGGTCAAGAAAAGTTTGAAAACCCCTGCCTTATTGGACAAGTTCAGATCGCACCTCCCTGTTTCACTCCATTTCAGACCGTTTTCTTGTTTAGTGCCTAATGAACACAACCCAGGTTCCTGTCATAGCAGACTGCTCTGTATATTAGCTTTGATTGTTTGAGTGTAAGTAATGACCAGTATTGTACCTTGTCAGCCACACTGTTCGGAACCAGAGTCCTCACCACCACCCCAGTGGTCTTGCCTCCAACGATCCCAAAGCCCAGGCCCGAGCCATCGTTCACCAGCTCTATCTCCTCCATGTGTCCCCACTGCTCCTGGACGCTCCATAGAGGAAGAGAAGGAGATAAAGAGAAGATAGTGTGAATGATTGGTGGATATAACCCAAGATACAGCCTAAGCAGGGATGTGATTGGTACAATACAGAAGCACCAGTGATTAAAGGCTACTGGTCCAGTTTAAGGATAAAACACAGATGTAAGTATTACAGATTTTTTATTTTTTTTGTAAAAAATATCAGGTAATCCTGATTAATCGAGGGGGGGAATCACATCTCCAATGACAATGCATACATTTGTGCATAGGATGGTACAGCAGGTCCACTGACACAACAATAATTTACTAGAAGCTCTGAACATTTAGTCTGGGCCCTGCCAGAGTCGAGCCTTATTAATTATCAGTGCGTACATGACCTACGATATTAACTGAACCATTGTGTCTAACTGCACATGGCTGTGGAGCATTTTCAGGCCCAACTTGTAATGGTTTTCGCTAAACGTCTGAAAAATAAACGAGCAGCAGAGGCTGATCAATGTCCAGGTCAGGCAGTCCCTGTTACTACCTCCCTGATCACACTCATTTCCCCCAGCCTAATCACCACCACGTCTTCTCCTAGGCTCTTTATTAAACAACCAATAGGCTGCAATCACAGCAGCTCTTTTTCTTATTACACAGCGTTATCTGATAGTTAACTTCCTCTGCAGTTTGCTCTCTATCTATTGAAACCTCATTGTGGTACTGCAGCCCCTGGGGAGACAAAGCTTTTCTACCCCTCCTGCTCAGTTCTTATCCCGCCTACAGAAAAGACTAAGAGACATTTCCCCCAGATAAGAAGTGGAACTTCACAGTCAGTAACACAGATGTGTTTTGTGGTGAGGGCTGGTTTTAGTCTTTAGCTTTCAGGCCAAATTAACAAGTGTTACCTGTTTCCTTACAAGTGGAGATGTAAGCAGGCTTGGTTTAGTTCAAAAAGCAACTTCTTGACACTACAGATTCAATCAAACTCGTTTGACAATTTGTACGGTCTGTGTGAACATGTCTTATTCTGAAAACTTGGGCTGGGCGATTTGGCCTTAAAATCATATCTTCATTTTTTCAAACGTATGGGCGATTCACAATATACTGTATATCTAAATAAGCTTTGTTGCACAATTAATGGTCAATACGCTGCATTTCAAACAGTCAAGAATAACCTAATGAATTTAGGGCTTGTAAAATTATACCTAGGCTAAATACAGTGGGGGGAAAAAGTATTTAGTCAGCCACCAATTGTGCAAGTTCTCCCACTTAAAAAGATGAGAGGGGCCTGTAATTTTCATCATAGGTACACGTCAACTATGACAGACAAATTGAGGGGAAAAAAATCCAGAAAATCACATTGTAGGATTTTGGATTTATTTGCAAATTATGGTGGAAAATAAGTATTTGGTCACCTACAAACAAGCAAGATTTCTGGCTCTAACAGACCTGTAACTTCTTCTTTAAGAGGCTCCTCTGTCCTCCACTCGTTACCTGTATTAATGGCACCTGTTTGAACTTCTTATCAGTATAAAAGACACCTGTGCACAACCTCAAACAGTCACACTACAAACTCCACTAAGGCCAAGACCAAAGAGCTGTCAAAGGACACCAGAAACAAAATTGTAGACCTGCACCAGGCTGGGAAGACTGAATCTGCAATAGGTAAGCAGCTTGGTTTGAAGAAATCTACTATGGGAGCAATTATTAGGAAATGGAAGACATACAAGACCACTGATAATCTCCCTCGATCTGGGGCTCCATGCAAGATCTCACCCCGTGGGGTCAAAATGATCACAAGAACGGTGAGCAAAAATCCCAGAACCACACAGGGGGACCTAGTGAATGACCTACAGAGAGCTGGGACCAAAGTAACAAAGCCTACCATCAGTAACACACTACGCCGCCAGGGACTCAAATCCTGCAGTGCCAGACGTGTCCCCCTGCTTAAGCCAGTACATGTCCAGGCCCGTCTGAAGTTTGCTAGAGTGCATTTGGATGATCCAGAAGAGGATTGGGAGAATGTCATATGGTCAGATGAAACCAAAATATAACTTTTTGGTAACAACTCAACTCGTCGTGTTTGGAGGACAAAGAATGCTGAGTTGCATCCAAAGAACACCATACCTACTGTGAAGCATGTTTTTCTGCAAAGACACCAAGCCCCTCCGTCTTCTGTGCTGTGTGCACTGTGGACCATCCCACTCACACACAGACACCAAGCCCTCTCCCACTCACAACAACAAAGACGAAAGATCACGTCTTCCTCTCTGACAACAAGCAGTTTCAACTCGCTCTATGCATTTGAGGTTTGGTCCAACAGAATCGGCTCTATTCCCCTTCTAACGATACCCTTTTTAACTCCCCAAATTTAGAACAGACCCTACTAAAACGGGAGTATCAATTAAGATAATTTTCGAAAATGTGTTTGTCGTCCGTGACATTGCGGTACCAAGTACCGCTAGCAGCATTTTAGTCACATACTGTTATGTGCTGGCTGTCTAAGCTATGTTTTATAAATGTGTAATGACTGTAAAAAAAAAAACTCATTTATTTAAGGAATTGGCAACTCATTCTCATTCTGAAAAATAAGCATAATCTTATCCAGTTAGGACCCTTGATTTCAACATCTAAACAAAGTGAACAGGCTATGTTGTTTGAACAGTTGGAGACGGACAGGAGGGTGTATTCATAACAGTTCAACTGTTCTACCTAGTTAGAAAGAAAATAGATCCACGTTGTCTAGACTTTAAATATAAAGATTAGCTGGCTACTAACTAGCAGGTGGGCTTGTGCTTGAGAGATTGTTTATGAGACCTGTGTTAATTTTCTATAATGCCTGCTACCAGAAGTTGGTCATTATTAGTGAATGTGTATGGTTCTGGTTACATTCATGTACTTTGGAGAAGTCTGCATGTCGATGGTAATGTTCCCTCAAATTATTATACAACTCAGTTATTTTCCCCTTTATCTCCCCAATTTACTATTCCTTTCCTCATTGCAACTTGTTGCATTGATGTTCTTAAAATGTAAACCTATTGTTTAATAACTTCATACTTATAACCAATGTTTTTTCAATCCATCATCCTAATAGTAAAAACGATATCCCATTGTTCACGTAACGAAACTAAAACATTTTTTTTTTGAATCCACCATTTATTTTCATCCACCACTGGTGTTACTCAACCTATACAATAAAGTAATAACCATTTGAATTCATCAAAGCACTTTCTTTCAGTAAAGTCTTTAGACCTCTAATTGAAATTTTCCAGCTCAATCTAACTCGCTTGACCGTCTCCATTTTTTCCCGCTAACCAGAGCCATAAATTATCGTCCTTTGTCCTTAACTCAATTTTCACAGCTCTATCGCCACTCCAGCTCGCCATTCAATCCCTTTAACCGTTCTCTCTGATTCGGCCCCAATCAATAAAACAAATACTTGATATCGTTGATAAGCATACACTTAATGACATTCCTACCATCTGAACGATGTACTGTCTCTCACCTCTCCCCCCCTCTCCTGCTCCTTCCTACATTATGGGGGAGGCGCGGGTACCTTCCCTACAAATCTTCCTTCTTAGGAAATAATGTCATTCGTACTTGTAACATATTTTCATAGACCTATCTAGAATACTACTAAAGCTATCTAATGCAACTTTTAATACACGTAAAAACTCTCTCTCCCTACACCCATTTACCATTGAATAAGTGCGTCTTCCTAGTTACCCCCCAACCACGCCTCAAATGTTCCATTCAGCATTAACCAACCAAATACTAAGTAGTATCCGGTTATCATTCATACCAGCCGTTGAATTCCCTCATACACACAGATTTCACCTTATGCCATTCAAATGCCCAACAAACCATAATAGTTCAATGGAAACCTCTATTGGCTCTCTACTATTTATACATAACTTCTATAACCACTTTAGTTATGGTCCGATTACCCATTAAACCTTATCACATAACCTTATCACCTAATCAAATAACGGCACAACCTTAAACTCATATCGGCCGGCTGGTAGCCCAGTAACCAAGAGCATCGTCTCAGTAACCGAGAGGTCGCCGGTTCCAATCCCCGAGCCGACCAGGCGAAAAATCTGCCGATGTGCCCCCGAGCAAAGCACCCAACCCCCACCGCTCCTGCAAGTCGCTCCGGACTAGAGAGTCTGCCAAATGACCAAAACTGCAAATGTAAATATTCTCTACTTTCTCACTCATGACGTACGTCTACGTTTGGGTGAGAAAGTTCATACGTATATATCGTTGGAATTGTATAGGTACCTCTCAAATAATCGCTTCGTGGTGTTTTTAGCCAATTCTTAATTGACACAAATCATTTTTTCAAACATTTTACCCGTTGAACCAAAAAATAGACTGTCCTATCTCCGACACTGCCCTTTCCTTTACCCCTGCAGTCACGATGGTTATGACCTGTTCTGTTACAGTATTTACACGGGGCCTTACACTCCCTTGCCAAATATTCCTCTTTGTTACAGTTAAAGCACTTCCTCTCTCCTTCGTGCTTCAAAAAGACCCTCGCTGTCTCTAGCCCCTCCCCTCGCTGTTTTTTCAAATCCGTTCCACAGTTTACATGCATCTGCTTAATCATAACTTTTACCTTTTCCACATCGAGATGCCCAATAAATCCATACCTCTTCTCCCAAATGGATCCATAAAACATATTTCTTCGATCTCCTCCTAACATATATCTTTCATCCCCCGTTAATTCTCGGACCTCTTTAGAATATTTATTTCCCATGGTGGAAAAATAAGAAATCCCCCCGTTTAGTAATAATTCAATCCAGAATTATTTTCCTAGGAGCTATTATTAGTGCGTCTCTTGAGCCAATGTTATGATCTGCTTTTGTAATTAACCATTTAAATTATCTAACCCGTAACCCAGAGTTTTTTTTTTTTTACTCTGGTTTCATGAAAGGAGTCAGATAACCATTTTTTCTCACGCGACTAATTCAGTCCCTCCTTGAAACAATTATCACGTATTCGGATGGATCATCAAGTCTCACACGTACACAACATTATACGATCATTTGCTAACACTATTTGTAACCTAGAGGTCGTAACTGCTCCAGTTTCATGAAACAGACAGAGTTAGAGCAAATCCCCAGTTGTTTACGCGACTTTTGACCTGTTTAATGTATCCATCGCACAAGATGAAAATTATCCCCCTTCCTGTTTATATTGTAACACTGTACCCCGTACAATCTCAATATTAACTAGTTTATTTTGGTGATGGCCATTCACCTTGAGTCATTTCAGACCCCCTTCCTTTTAATTCTCTTATGAGATTTTGGTAACTATTCTCTGCCCTCCACAAGAATTACTATTCTCATACAAGTTCAAATAATTTCACCAAAATCCATGAATAAAAATTACTGACCTTTTCCTTGCAGTATGGATTTAAATGCTTTTTCAAACTCGTTAACGTCTTTATCGTTCATAAGAGTAATCACCGGCCTGTTTATAACCTTAACGTCGAAGGCCAGGACTATTCTCCACGGATGCAATCACCCGCCCGTGCACGGTTTCGGTGTCCTTAGGACGACAAAGACGTTTTTAAGATCCGGCTCGAAGGACCGCTGTTACGAGAATTTCTATCTCTAATTCAACCCAAGCTTGAATCATTACCAGAGGTTGTAAGGCTCTGGTTTTAATCATAAATTATTCAAGGTCCACAACCAGCAAGAATGATCTGTATTTTTATTCATGGAGAGCTCTGGCGCCAAAACCCATACATACTGTTTTATACCCCTTGACACACAAAGGCACTTTGCTCCGCCCACCTTTAGGAGGCTTTTCTTAAACAGTTTCCGCCGTCTCCTTCACCCTGGAATGTTTAGTCCCGCCCCCCTCTGTTAGTGGGTTGCCACTACATTATAACTCTTAACACCGTTCACACATGTATACTGTATTTGGGGTGAAATCCTTTAGTCATTATTCTTAAATACAAATTAATCTAACCACTCACTAACTGTAAGTCGCTCTGGACTAAAATGTAAATGTAAATATTCTCAACCACACACACAAAAACATTATCCTCATGGCAAGGTTTGGCCTAAATTGCATGTCCTTCCATATTGACAGTTCTGCCACATGAGACGTTACAGAATTATTAGACAAACAGAGAGTCTGGGTTAATGACAGTTTTAATGAGAAAGACATAATGGGAACATGGATTCCAGGCACTCTGTTTCAGGAAGAAAATAAACTGTTCTACTGTGAGCATGGGACAACATGGATTCTAGATCATTCATCTTGGAGTAGGAGTGCTGATCTAGGATCACCTCACCCCTGTTGATATAATCCTATTTATCATGACTTAAAAAGGCAAAACGGATCCTAGATCAGCACTCCTACTCTGAGACTTTGTGAATAAGGGCCCAAGGTAGAAAGGGAAAACATCACACTTGTTTTAAAACATTTAAAGGAACTTTGGGTTCAAGATAACGCCAACAACCTCTAGAAGCCATGTGAGAGCGAGGAATGCACCAGAGCAACATTAGACTGTACAATCTGCCATTTAAGGCATGGAAGGGAACGAATCCCTTTAGCCAACCTAGGTCAATATTTTCTCAGCTTTTCACAATTAGAGAGCCGGTTTGGATGGGCAGGGGAGCTTGTTTAAAGGGGAGAGTAGGGATACGGAACATTTGTTTTTAAGGGGAAGACTCAGTTGATGGGTATCGGGGTTGAGAGGGGCCGAATTACATCTTTGATTGACATGTGACTCATCGTGCGGAGTTCAGGTTGCCTGTTGAGAGTAAAGAAGAGATTGTTTTCCGTGTATACAGGGCCCTGTCACACTGACGAAAACTACTATTGATACACACTGAACAAAAATATAAACGTAACATGTAAAGTGTTGGTCCCATGTTTCAAGAGCTGAAATAAAAAGATCCCATAAATGTTCCATATGCACAAAAAGCTTATTTCTCTCAAATTTTGGGCACAAAAAAATTGTTTACAGCCCTGTTAGTGAGCATTTCTCCTTTGCCAAGATAATCCATCCACCTGACAGGTATAAAATATCAAAAAGCTGATTAAAACAGCATGATCATTACACAGGTGCACCTTGTGCTGGGGATAATAAAAGGCCACTCTAAAATGTGCAGTTTTGTTACACAACACAATGCCACAGATGTCTCAAGTTGAGGGAGCGTGCAATTGGCATGCTGACTGCAGGAACGTCCACCAGAGCTGTTGTCAGAGAATTTAATGTTCATTTCTCTACCATAATTTCAATGCACAGAGATACCTTGACGAGATCCAGAGGCCCATTGTCGTGCCATTCATCCGCCGCCATCACCTCATGTTTCAGCATGATAATGCACGGCCCCATGTCGCAAGGATCTGTACACAATTCCTGGAAGCTGAAAATGTCCCAGTTCTTCCATGGCCTGCATACTCAACAGACATGTCACCCATTGAGCATGTTTGGGATGCTCTGGATCGACGAGTACGACAGCGTGTTCCAGTTCCCGCCAATATCCAGCAACTTCGCACAGCCATTGAAGAGGAGTGGGACAACATTGCACAGGCCACAATCAACTGCCTGATCAACTCTTTGCATAGGAGATGTGCATTAGGAAAATAGTGGTCACACCAGATACTGTCTGGTTTTCTGATCCACGCCCCTATGACCAACAGATGCATATTTGTATTCCCAGTCATGTGAAATCCATAGATTAGGGCCTAATGCATTTAATTCTATTGACTGATTTCCTTATATGAACTGTAGATCAGTCAAATCTTTGTACATTTTGCATATGTAATTATATTTGCTTTTCACGAGTTGGTCATTCCCACATTTTCAGTATTTATTGTCAAATTTTTCTGAAGAATCAGAACGGAGACAGCGAATAGAGGGAGTGGTGCAAAGCTGACACTTAAACATTGTAATAAAAGAGACTCAGCTCCGGTGTCTGGGTTTTTGTGGAGGCTTGGCTCGGGTGACAGATAGTTAGGCCGGGGAAAACGGCAATAAAAATCAAATCCAGACTTCAGTCTTTTTTTAAGCCAGCGTTCCATTAAACGACCTCAAGAGAAACAGCACATGAATAAAACAAGGCAAAAGCAAGGCCCGGGCTTGATACAACGCAGGATATGGCCTCCATCCAAACGGGATTAAAAACAACAGGAATAGTGAAATAGCACACGATAATGACCCAGAAATAGGCACTACATTATCATAATGGCTGGAACTAGGCAGCCTAACTTGTCTGTGTTGTATCGTTTGCATGAAACTCAGATTTGGGCGTCTGGCACTCGTTTCTCAGGTTTTTTTCCCCAGTTATTTGTTTTCGGGAGGGATTTCTGAAGACTTTTCTTTGGGGTTATTTAATTAAACTTGTGGCGGGTGGAGCTGGTTCTGTTTGTTGTCAGAGCTTGAGGTTAATCGTGTCGATCATCCCAGTGTTGATCTATCCCAGTCTCGTTTTCACCCGCTCACGTTTAATTTCCGTCCGTAAGAAAACAGAGAGGGGTCAGCCAGTCTGTGTTGCTTTCCATTCTACTCCTCCCTTTACATGTCAGTTCTGATTAAAATTACCACCCATTTTAGCCTATTGAGTTGAATGGTAATAAAGCTTTGTTCATAACCACTGCTTTTTGCTTAAATATGGGTCACCCTACACTGAATAACTATAATACGTTTAAACCTAATTTAATTGTTTGAATGAAAAATGGATCCACTAAAAACAGAGCTTGTTATAGTCGTAGAGTTTAAAGATTAACATTGCTCAAAAGTGTTAGGCTAAGTATTGCATTTTGTCCGATTGTAGGCCTAATGATTGCAATAGCGGAGGTGCATAAAGATGGCGGCTCCCCATGCACTTACCACAAATTCCTAGTTTTGCTAAGTTCACTGTATTGTACATTGCTCTCCGTTACTCTTTTTTTGTATTGTCATTAGCGTATTAGCGTAAGAGTATACATGATCCCAATTTTTGTTTCAATACGCCGGCAACTAAAGAAAACTATAAAGTAGATTGTGTTGATTTATTGGCACATTGAACCATATCACTCACCGTAGTTTTAAAAACAACAGCAAATCTGTGATCTAGGTCTACATTTTCCATTGTCTTCTAATGCTCTCTGCTTTCATCTCCTTGACTTCCATGTCATGTCTACATTGATTAAAGCAGCGCACAGCGACTTAAAATACATAGTCAGTCAGGGCAATCCTGCAAGTGAAGCACTAACTTCATTTCCAATAGACTATAAGGACATCAACATCATACACTCAATGTCAACAACCCACAGTCAGGTACCATCCTGCATTAATATGAATTTCAAATCAGAATTTTGACTTCTAGTAGTCACCTAAAAACTGACCTCCAAACTTTAGTCTCCAGTGATGGTCAAGTGCCTGTTTTGTGTGACAGGAGCAGAGTAACAGCAAATAGCCTAGCCCTTTATAACAGAGTTAAAAAGTCTACATGTTAGACATAACGACGCTCCTGTGACCTACTGACCACCACATATGAGTCAAATGGCGAGAGGTCAGTAGACAACACAAGTTGATGTGTAGCCAGAAACCACAGGGCATAGTTCTGGACCATACTCCTTTCTAGTACTTTTATTTATTGGTCCTGGTTAAAAACATCAACCAGAAGCCCATGAGGGCAAAAATATTGTCAAAAATGTACCACAATAAATCGATAACTTTTCAAATGAGAAAGAGTTGCCTCCTATAGATTCAGGCAACCCGTCAGAAAATATCTCAACCTACTCAGGTAACTGAAAAAAGACAGATTATGTGTCATGCAACTAGGGCTGGCACAATTACCATATAACTGACGGTTGTGGATGAAGACTGTCATAAAATTTAAATAACCGTCATAATCGTTAAAAAATGTGTTAAAATCCAATGGTGTGGAACGAACAGCTGCCTGAAGACGGGACGGCCGGGCATTCGTGGGGTTGAGTCCGTTTCTGACGTAACATGGACTCTTAACAACGTGATGAAACTTTGTTGCTCCTTGCTAAAACAAGCAAACTAGTCTTTGGTTGCCAAGGCAACGCCCCACACAATGCAGCAGCACACATAGAAATAGAATGAATAGAACAGACTTGGAACCTTTAACCCTGGCAAACTCATGGGTACACACGAAATGACTGCCTGATATTGTGATGCAATCATTTCCATGGTAATATAGAATGTTCATTCAAATGATGTCAACTGATGTGGCTCATGCAATGGAATGTATTTTTTGTACTGTCAATTGAGTTGAATCAACAAATATTTTAGCACATACTTCCTGCTTTGCTTCTAAAAAAAAACGTTGAAATTGCCATGGAAACGCGTGGGGGAAAGATTCAGTCTCTTCATTGCCCCTCTGCAAAAATACCCTACATTTAGGCTAGTGTTTATATGTGTATTTCACACTATGTACAAATCTGAGTATAATACTTGTATGGTGCCAACCTCAACACACGTTCATGTCATCTTTACCAATCAACTGCATTACAGTTAAACACGACTTTGACTACCACCACCGATTTCTGTATGCTAGCTATGCTAACCAGCTTACTGTACAGTATACAAACGGGAGTTAGCATTTAGCAGTCACGTCTCCTACATTTCTACATGTTATGCAGCGAAAACAGCCAAATGTATCCAAATCGGACTTAAGTGACCACATTGTGGGCCTGTTACAATACATGAATAGTGACGGATTTGACGAATATCCACTTTGTTAGGACAGATTTGTTGAATGTGCGCCAATCTGGTCAGCGGAATGTCTGCATTCCATTGACTCCTTTACGGCATTTATCATTGACCGATTTACCTCATACCATCTCATCCTATGGCCGCCAGTCCACCCATTATGCCATCATTGACTTGAATGGGGAAGCCCATTTTATTCATTATATTATTTTCTTTTTCGAACGGTTATCACGGAGACCACAGTCATTTGGCTGGCCAATTACCGTCACCCCAAATTCCATGACCGTCACAGTCCAACATGCAACACTGAAAACACAATGCCTTAAAAGTATGTATTTGAAGGATGAAATCTAATGAAGCAACTGCTTATGTAAAAAGAGCTTTACAAAATACATTTGATTGATTGATAGCACCATGACATGGCAGTTTAAAATACATTTTCATACTGAGATACATACATGTGTGCTCAGCATTTACATTTTAGTCATTTAGCAGATGCTCTTATCCAGAGCGACTTACAGTTAGTGAGTGCACACATTTTCATACTGGCCCCCCGTGGGAATCGAACCCACAACCCTGGCGTTGCAAGCGCCATGCTCTACCAACTGAGCTACAGGAGGCCCTTACCTTGTGAACGGGCCCAGGCGGGAGTGAGGGCGGGGGGTTGTGTATATGCTGTGTGATGGTGGCAGGGTCCCTGGCCACCACCAGATCCACCCTGTCCCCAGGCTGCTGCAGGAGAGACATGGCCTGATGCTGGGTGACGCTCTGGTCCAGGGGCGTCCCGTTGATCACCAGGATCTGGTCGTTCTCCTGCATGCGCCCGTCCCTACCGGCATACACAACACAAATCAATCAAATGTATTTATAAAGCCATTTGTACATCAGAAATGGTCACAAAGTATTTTTACAGTAACCCCGCCTTGACCTCAAAGAGAAAGAAGACCTAAGAAGTGTATCTTGTATGGTTTTTTATGTAACGTTTACTGAACCAGGAAGTATTTTTAGAAGATTATTTTGTCATATGACTTTTTCTAGAAAGGTATGTGGTCTGTGTATTTCATTTTTGGCAGTGCCTTTACAAGCTGTGCAAATGTAACTACAAATGTCACTGCATATCCTTTGTTGTTAACATAAGCTGATAACAATCATAAATGCTTGTTGAGTGCTTGCATGCTTATAAATGTGTAATGTTTCCTTTACAAGGGGCCCTAATACGAGCTGTCAAACATTCTAAATCGGCATATGAGATATCCTTGACTAAGATTCTGCTGGCCTTGGTAAAAGAGACTGAGGAGGAGAAGCTGGTGAGAGAGTAGGTGGTACCAGTGTGCAATGCTCCAGGGCTGGACCTGTCTGATGAAGACCCCGTGGCCCCCTGTCCCTTCGGCCCTCAGGCCCACCACACTGAAGCCCAGGCCCCCAGACAGGGGCTTGGGCAGGCTGATGTGCTCAGTCTGCCTCCCTACATCACAAGAACACACAGTGAATAAATAGGTCATCAATAACATTCAAATACAAATATAAAACACTCAAATTACATTGATGGGGGAAAAATCTGGTCAAAATGTACACATTGCAAATACCCAGGGAACACCTTTTAAGCTACAATCACCAGAGTTTATTAGGTACACCCATCTAGTACCGGGTCTGACCCCCATCTAGTACCAAGTTAGACCCCCCCCAGGGATGTTGGTCTATGCTGACGCGACGGCATCACTCAGCTGCTGCAGATTGGACGGCGGTACACAACCGCCAACAGCCTGTACAGTTGACACCATGTTTTTCCACTCCTAAATTGTCCAGTGTTGGTGATCGCGTGCCCTCTGGAGCTGCTTCTTCTTCTTGTTTTTAGCTGATAGGAGTGGAACCCGGTGTGGCCGTCTGCTGAAATATCCCATCCGTGACAAGGATCGACAAGTTGTGCGTTCCGAGATGCTGTTCTGTACACCACTGTTATACTGCGCCATTATTTGTCTGTTTGTGGCCAGCCTGTTAGCTTGCACAATTCTTGCCATTCTCCTTCGACCTCTCTGATCAACGAGCTGTTTTAGCCCACAGGTCTGCCACTGACTGGATGTTTTTTGTTTGTCGCACCATTCTCGGTAAACCCTTGACACTGTTGTGCATGAAAAGCCCAGGTGGGTGGCAGTTTCTGAGACACTGGATCCGGCGTGCCAGGCACTGACGATCATACCACACGCAAAGTCGCTTAGGTCACTCATTTTGCCCATTCTAACATTCAATCGAACAGTAACTGAATGCCTCGATGCCTGTCTGCCTGCTTTATATAGCAAGCCACGGCCATTTTCGTGAACGGGGTGGTGTACCTAATAAACTGGCCAGTGAGTGTATATCTCCACCAATGGCAGTAGGCCTACATAAGATAATCAAAAGGGAAACATCTCAATCTCCCAGAAGCTTGGCTTGTGCGTAAAACCCATGAATTCAGACAAACAAAGAAGTGTTTGTCTGAATAGGCTATCTCTGATGCAGCACAAAATATATATATATACATTGAATAATGAAGTAAGCTTTATGCGACATTCTTTAGCGCGAACCCATTAAACCTCTTTGTTTGGCCTACATAAAACCCCCAGGTAAAACTGTTTAAACCCATTTTGTCTTGATTCTCCACCAATTACAGCACACCAACACACAAATGACACAGTCTACTCTAAAACCTCCATCTCTCCACGGTGGAGTATCCTAGCTAGCTGTGACCACAGCTTCAGGTGGGCGGTGTGTGTGGGCAGAACAGGTGCAACCGCCCACCTTAGCGGAGGTGCAGAGCCATCTCTGGAGCTGGTCAGGGGAGGCGAGGGCCGAGCCGTTGGACAGCACAGAGCCGGGGCCGGATGCGCATAGGCTGGTGGCTGGGCGGCTGGCACTGACAATCAGCTGGCCCTTCCTAGAGAAGCTGAAATCACTGCAGGTGTCTGGAGGCATGCAGTTCAGCTGGGGGAAGGAGAGAAGGAGGAGGAGAGGGAGGTTTGGTGGGTTATTTCACTGTGGAAGAGGGTACAAAGAAAGCTAAGGTAGAGCTGCTTTGTTTACAAAAATTAAATAGAATAATTTCAGTTAATGTGATTATGTGAATAAAGATACAAGTTGAGAGATATCTAATTCGATAGAGCCACACAGAAAAAGTATCCAAGGAAAGGCTGCCATTCTAAGCTGCTTTCGTTCACCAACAACCGTAAGCCATATTCTTTCACATCCGATTTTCCCACGATAGGAAAATGGGCTGCAGATTAGGGGGGGGGGGGGTCAATACAATCCTCTGCAGCAGCAGCTCTGGCCGGTCCCAAACAGGTAATGTATTAATAACCTTTAGACTTACATTGTGGAAAGTTATCAGTCTCCTGCTTATTTAGCCCGGGCTGACGGTGCAGCCTTTCCCTTCCATTTCATCAATACACTCGGACAAGGCACTTACTCAAGTCCCGCCAGTAGATATTAAAGCTTGATAGATCCACAAAAAAGCCGCTACGCCACCTCCTCTACGCTATCACGCGATAGGTTTTTACCTGAAGCATTCATAGACACTCGGCTGACCTTCGCAGCACTTAGAATATGAAGGCAGGCATCGGTTACTGCCATTATCTTAATTTGGCATGTGGATTGTTTATTGTAAGACGTTCTTTTTTTTACATCAATAACAATGCAACCTGAATACAAATGAATTAGAGTGTTGCTGGGCGGTTTTTCCGATGCCTCCTTTTAAGCTCAAGGGAAAGGTTTAGAATGCAGTGTTCTGTAGACTTAAAGCACACTGACATTGAGTGGTGTTACCATTTCATCAAAATCTGAAATGTTACATAGCAATAAATCAACCTTGTTTTGGGATACAGTGATGTGAAAAGTATTTGCCCCCTTTCTAATTTTCTCTACTTTTGCATATTTTTTATACTGAATGTTATCAGATCTTCAACCAAAACCTAATATTAGATTAAGGGAACCTGATTGAATAAATAACACAAATTACATTACATTTCATAAAAGTTATGCAACACCCAATGCCCCTGTGTGAAAAAGTAATTGCCCACTTACACTGAATAACTGGTTGTGCCACCTTTAGCTGCAATGACTCCAACCAAACACTTCCTGTAGTTGTTGATCAGTCTCTCACGTTGCTGTGGAGGAATTTTGGCCCACTCTTCCATGCAGATCTGCTTTAACTCAGCGACATTTGTGGGTTTTCAAGCATGAACTGCTTGTTTTAAGTCCTGCCACAACATCTCAATTGGGATTAGGTCTGGACTTTGACTTGGCCATTCCAAAACTTCAAATGTGTTGCTTTTTAGCCATTTTCATGTAAACTTCATTGTGTGTTTTGGATCATTGCCTTGCTGCATGACCCAGCTGCGCTTCAGCTTCAGCTCACAGATGGATGGCCTGACCTTCTCCTGTAGAATTCTCTGATACAGAGCAGAATTCATGGTTCCTTCTATTAAGGCAAGTCTTCCAGGTCCTGAGGCAGCAAAGCATCCCCAAATCATCACACTCCACACCACCATGCTTGACCGTTGGTATAAGGTTCTTACTGTGGAATGCAGTGTTTGGTTTTTACCAGGCATAATGGGATCCATGTCATCCAAAAAGGTATACTTTTGACTCATCTGTCCTTAGAACGTCTTGATGATCATCCAGGTGCTTCTTGACAAACTTGAGTCTACTTTTTGGACGAGATGGGGAATTGGGTGTTGCGTAACTTTGTTAATTAAATCAATAAAATAAGTATAATTTTGTTTTTGTAAACTCAGGTTCTCTTTATCTAATATTAGGTTTTGGTTGAAGATCTGATAACATTCAGTATCAAAAATATGCAAAAATAGAGAAAATCAGAAAGGGGGCAAATACGTTTTCACGGCACTGTATGTTAACTTGGGATACATGTTTGTTATTATATGTCAGGTTACAAAATCAAGCAAGCCAACATCATAAATCTTAATCATTAAGCTTAATCATAAATGGCCACATAACACTATTGTAATCTCCACACTGCTATTAGAGCCTACACTCTATTCACAAACCACAGGTCTTTATAGCAGGTTTTCCCATTCTCTGCTGGTATCCATTATTACCTGGTCTTTGAGTTGTTTGATTGAGTGCTGCAGCGTGAGGATGTGTCCTAGCAGCGGGCTCTGTAAGGCATCCCTCAGCACCCCAAGCCTCTCACTGTGGGTCCACTCCTCCCTCTGGGCCATCTTAGCCTGCAGCCGCTCCAAAGCCTGCAATACCTGCTGGAGCTCCACTGTGGAGACTGACACACACACACCATAAACACACGGGCCCATGTGCACGTACACACACAGTCACACATAGAAAAACACAGAAACAATGTTCACTTTGGAAAAGTTCATTTTTATCACATTTATATCCAGTACTGTTCATAAAACAGTTCAATAATGGGAGCAGACTTAAAAGTACCTGTTGGGACATTTTCATACATTGTCCTCACTTGGTCTCAGAGTATCTTTGTGATGCAGCCTGTGAGGAAGCAGGGCAAGTTTACATGAACAACACAGCTCATAACAACAATTCTAATCATCTTTAGGCAGTTGACAAGGCATTGAATAAAAGGCCTATCAAGAACAATTAGTGATCGCCTCCATTACTAAATTGAGTACAAAGTGGTACTGCTTTTGAGCTGGGTCCATCAAGTTGGCTAAGCATCATCACAATACAGCACTTTTACAACACAACAGTAGAAGTCTACATTTAAATCTAACTCTAGATTGGCGGTAAAGTGGGTCAATGTGCCTTTGTGAGAAATACACAATCGTCCATCTGTCAGCAAGCTATTGGCATGGGTTAACTATTTACATAGCCAGTGGTGAACAAGTTTCGACAGGCAAGCTAAGCCAAGTTTATATTTGCCAAGTAACACAATGCCACAGATGTCTGAAGTTGACAAACCACAACAAAATTGTTAGCTAAACCCAAAAGAAGATGAAACTAGATCCTAAATTATCTAGCTAGAAGGAAAATATTTGATTTTGTTCCACCCTACTCGTACAGCGGAAGTTGATTACTGAATCAGCACCTTACCTGAACCAGGAAGTAAAGTTTTTTAAAAAATCAGTGGGCGAGAGAAAAATAACAACGAACTGGAGAAACTGCTCCACAAAATCACTGAACTATCACATTGTTTGTGAGCAACGTCTAAGCTGTGAGAGCCCTCTAACGTTAGAGATGTAGTTAGTTAGCTAGTTATCTAACAGCTGCTTTGCTTTACAAGCAGCAGGTGCACAGTGCACACAATCATCATTATATATTTCTCTCCAGCCAGCATAGCTAGTCTAAATGTATGAACTAAACAACTTTTGTTGAAGTAAGTTTAGGTTCTCTGTAACAAGAGCTTTGTCTGAAGATAAAATAACTCCATAAACAACTTTTAAATTCTGAGCTTATCGAAATGTTCCACTAACTCCAGTGAGTCAGCTAGTTACAGGAGCTAGCCAACTTAAGTGAGTTAGCTACTGTTCTATCTAGCTAACAAGCTGTTGCGATACAGAACCTGATTTGCTAGCTAGCATAGCATTAGCATGTTGTTTTTGCATACTACAAGGCTAAATAAATTTTCTTTCTATTGACCACTTGCATTTTAACACTCTTATAGCTTAACCTGTTCAGATTTTTTAGTTAAACTACTTTTAAAGTTGAAAACAAGTCTTACTGGTACGATTTCACAAGGGTTTGGACTTGGACGATACTCAGAGATGTGTCGCTTTAAAAACGTCCGATGTCACGTGATCAAGTGGGAGCATTGTCAACATGGCGTTTCACAGAAGTCGGCTGTTTTCTTTACGGACCCTATCGTTAGGCATCTTGTTTTACTGTACGTATTGCCATTTCCAATTTGTTCTCGCAAATGATGTCGATAGCTGTGAAAGTCTACGCCTGGGACAATATCCTTTTACACTTGATTACTTGCAAATCACGACAATATGACAGGGTTTTCATTCAAGCTAGCTAGCTAACGTTACCTGGCTAACTAACGTTAGCATGCATTCTCTGAGCTAGCTAGCTAACAAAAGCCTGCGTGTTGTGTACTTTTGGAAAACATGAAACGGATATTAATAGTATAGTTATGGCTTCTCATCTGTATTCACCTGTCATCTTCCATGTAACATTAACTCTTGCCAAGAGTCTTGGTTTTTCATCAAGATATGTTATCGGTTTTTATTGACAGCATGTTTTATTATGTGTGTGTATACACTGCTCAAAAAAATAAAGGGAACACTTAAACAACACAATGTAACTACAAGTCAATCACACTTCTGTGAAATAAAACGGTCCACTTAGGAAGCAACACTGATTGACAATAAATTTCACATGCTGTTGTGCAAATGGAATAGACAACAGGTGGAAATTATAGGCAATTAGCAAGACACCCCCAATAAAGGACTGGTTTTGCAGGTGGTGACCACAGACCACTTCTCAGGTCCTATGCTTCCTGGCTGATGTTTTGGTCACTTTTGAATGCTGGCGGTGCTGTCACTCTAGTGGTAGCATGAGACGGAGTCTACAACCCACACAAGTGGCTCAGGTAGTGCAGCTCATCCAGGATGGCACATCAATGCGAACTGTGGCAAGAAGGTTTGCTCTGTCTGTCAGCGTAGTGTCCAGAGCATGGAGGCGCTACCAGGAGACAGGCCAGTACATCAGGAGACTTGGAGGAGGCCGTAGGAGGGCAACAACCCAGCAGCAGGACTGCTACCTCCGCCTTTGTGCAAGGAGGAGCAGGAGGAGCACTGCCAGAGCCCTGCAAAATGACCTCCAGCAGGCCACAAATGTGCATGTGTCTGCTCAAACGGTCAGGAAACAGACTCCATGAGGGGTGGTATGAGGCCCGACGTCCACAGGTGAAGGTTGTGCTTACAGCCCAACACCGTGCAGGACGTTTGGCATTTGCCAGAGAACACCAAGATTGGCAAATTCGCCACTGGCGCCCTGTGCTGTTCACAGATGAAAGCAGGTTCACACTGAGCATGTGACAGAGTCTGGAGACGCCGTGGAGAACGTTCTGCTGCCTGCAACATCCTCCAGCATGACCGGTTTGGCGGTGGGCCAGTCATGGTGTGGGGTGGCATTTCTTTGGGGGGCCGCACAGCCCTCCATGTGCTCGCCAGAGGTAGCCTGACTGCCATTAGGTACCGAGATGAGATCCTCAGACCCCTTGTGAGACCATATGCTGGTGCGGTTGGCCCTGGGTTCCTCCTAATGCAAGACAATGCTAGACCTCATGTGGCTGGAGTGTGTCAGCAGTTCCTGCAAGAGGAAGGCATTGATGCTATGGACTGGCCCGCCCGTTCCCCAGACCTGAATCCAATTGAGCACATCTGGGACATCATGTCTCGCTCCATTCACCAACGCCACGTTGCACCACAGACTGTCCAGGAGTTGGCGGATGCTTTAGTCCAGGTCTGGGAGGAGATCCCTCAGGAGACCATCCGCCACCTCATCAGGAGCATGCCCAGGCGTTGTAGGGAGGTCATACAGGCACGTGGAGGCCACACACTACTGAGCCTCATTTTGACTTGTTTTAAGGACATTACATCAAAGTTGGATCAGCCTGTAGTGTGGTTTTCCACTTTAATTTTGAGGGTGACTCCAAATCCAGACCTCCATGGGTTGATACATTTGATTTCCATTGATAATGTTTGTGTGCTTTTGTTGTCAGCACATTCAACTATGTAAAGAAAAAAGTATTTAATAAGATTATTTCATTCATTCAGATCTAGGATGTGTTATTTTAGTGTTCCCTTTATGTTTTTGAGCAGTGTATATATATCAACCTGACAAGCACAATTTGTTAGATATCATGTTATATTATTTACTATGCTGTGGATGACAGTTGATATTTTGTCATTGCCTTAATACTGTTCAAGTATATTTGTAAAGAACCAAGGATAGACGATGCCACTCAAGAACCTGAGAATTGCAAGGACATGATTGCTTGGGGTGAGTGGTTCTGGTTGAGTGATGTATAATATACTGAACAAAAATATAAACACAACAGGTAAAGTGTTGGTCCCATGTTTCATGAGATGAAATAAAAGATCCCAGAAATTTTCTCTATGCACAAAAAGCTTATTTCTCTAAAATGTTGTGCACAAATTAGTTTACATCCCTGTTAGTGAGCATTTCTCCTTTGTCAAGATAATCCATCCACCTGACAGGTGTGGCATATCAAGAAGCTGATTAAACAGCGTGATCTTCAAGCAGGTTGAGATCTTCAAGTTCCTTGGTGTCCACAAACTATCATGGTCCAAACACACCAAGACAGTCGTGAAGAGGGCACGACAACGCCTATTCCCCCTCAGGAGACTTAAAAGATTTGGCATGGGTCCTCAGATCCTCAAAAAGTTATACAGCGGCACCATCGAGAGCATCCTGACTGGTATGGCAACTGCTCAGCCTCCGAACGCAAGGTGTTACAGAGGGTAGTGCGTACGGCCCAGTACATCACTGGTGCCAAGTTTCCTGCCATCCAGGACCTCTATACCAGGCGGTGTCAGAGAGACTCCAGCCACCCTAGTCATAGACTGTTCTCTCTGCTACCACACAGCAAGCAGTACCAGAGCGCCAAATCTAGGTCCAGAAGTTTTCTTAACAGCTTCTACCCCCAAGCCATAAGACTGCTGAACAGCTAATCAAATGGCTACCCGGACTATTTGCATTGACCCCCGCCCCTTTTTTTAACGCTGCTGCTACTCGCTGTTTTATCTATGCATAGTCACTTTATCCCTACCTACATATTACCTCGACTAACCTGTACCCCCGCACATTGACTCGGAACCGGTACCCCCTGTATATAGCCTCGTTGTTGTTATTTTATTGTTTCTCTTTTATTTTTTACTTTAGTTTATTTAGTAAATCTTTTTCTTAACTCTTATTTTTCTTAAAACTGCATTGTTGGTTAAGGGCTTGTAAGTAAGCATTTCACTGTAAGATCTACACCTGTTGTATTTGGCACATGTGACAAATTAACATTTGCTTTGATTTGAAACCGTCTCGGGGAAACTCATCTGCATGCTCGTTTTCCTCACCAGGGTCTTGACCTGACTGCAGTTTGGCATTGTAACAGACTTCAGTGGGCAAATGCTCACCTTCAATGGCCACTTGCACACTGGAAAAGTGTGCTCTTCACGGATGAATCCCGGTTTCCACTGTACCGGGCAGATGGCAGACAGCATGTATGGCGTTGTGTGGGCGAGTGGTTTGCTGATGTCAACGTTGTGAACAGAGTACCCCATGGTGGTGGTGGGGTTATGGTATGGGCAGGCATAAGCTACGGACAACGAACACAATTGCATTTATCAATGGCAATTTCAATGCACAGAGATACCTTGACGAGATCCAGAGGCCCATTGCCGTGCCATTCATCCACCGCCATCACCTCATGTTTCAGCATGATAATGCACGGCCCCATGTCGCAAGGATCTGTACACAATTCCTGGAAGCTGAAAATGTCCCAGTTCTTCCATGGCCTGCACACTCACCAGACATGTCACCCATTGAGCATGTTTGGGATGCTCTGGATTGATGTGTACGACAGCGTGTTTCAGTTCCCGCCAATATCCAGCAACTTTGCACAGCCATTGAAGAGAAGTGGGACAACATTCTAGACTTCCTGCCTGTCATCTTTTCACTCCCTCCTCTCTTCACTTTCTTCCTCTGTTTCTGCTGCTAAAGCCACTTTCTACCACTAAATTTCAAGCCTCTGCCTCTAACCCTAGGAAGCTCTTTGCCACCTTCTCCTCCCTGCTGAATCCTCCTCCCCCTCCCTCCTCCCTCTCTGTGGATGACTTCCTCAACCATTTTGAAAAGAAGGTTGACAACATCCGATCCTCATTTATTAAGTCAAATGACACCGCTGGTCCTGCTCACACTGCCCTACCCTATGCTTTGACTTCTTTCTCCCCTCTCTCTCCAGATGAAATCTTGCGACTTGTGACGACCGGCCGCCCAACAACCTGCCCGCCTGACCCTATCCCCTCCTCTCTTCTCCAGACCATTTCCGGAGACCTTCTCCCTTACCTCACCTCGCTCATCAACTCATCCTTGACCACTGGCTATGTCCCTTCCGTCTTCAAGAGAGCGAGAGTTGCATCCCTTCTCAAAAAACCTACACTCGATCCCTCCGATGTCAACAATTACAGACCAGTATCCCTTCTTTCTTTTCTCTCCAAAACTCTTGAGCGTGCCGTCTCTAGCCAACTCTCCTGCTATCTCTCTCAGAATGACCTTCTTGATCCAAACCAGTCAGGTTTCAAGACTGGTCATTCAACTGAGACTGCTCTTCTCTGTGTCACGGAGGCTCTCCGCACTGCTAAAGCTAACTCTCTCCTCTGCTCTCATCCTTCTAGACCTATCTGCTGCCTTTGATACTGTGAACCATCAGATCCTCCTCTCCACCCTCTCCGAGTTGGGCATCTTCGGCGCGGCTCACTCTTGGATTGCGTCCTACCTGACAGGTCGCTCCTACCAGGTGGCGTGGCGAGAATCTGTCTCCGCACCACGTGCTCTCACCACTGGTGTCCCCCAGGGCTCAGTTCTAGGCCCTCTCCTATTCTCTCTATACACCAAGTCACTTGGCTCTGTCATATCCTCACATGGCCTCTCCTATCATTGCTAGGCAGTCGACACACAATTAATCTTCTCCTTTCCCCCTTCTGATAACCAGGTGGCGAATCGCATCTCTGCATGTCTGGCAGACATATCAGTGTGGATGACGGATCACCACCTCAAGCTGAACCTTGGCAAGACGGAGCTGCTCTTCCTCCCGGGGAAGGACTGCCCGCTCCATGATCTCGCCATCACGGTTGACAACTCCGTTGTGTCCTCCTCCCAGAGTGCAAAGAACCTTGGCGTGACCCTGGATAACCCTGTCGTTCTCCGCTAACATCAAAGCGGTGACCCGATCCTGTAGGTTCATGCTCTACAACATTCGCAGAGTACGACCCTGCCTTACACAGGAAGCGGCACAGGTTCTAATCCAGGCACTTGTCATCTCCCGTCTGGATTACTGCAACTCGCTGTTGGCTGGGCTCCCTGCCTGTGCCATTAAACCCCTAGAATCCAATGGTGGAACAAGCTCCCTTACGACGCCAGGACAGCGGAGTCACTCACCACCTTCCGGAGACACTTTAAACCCCACCTCTTTAAGGAATACCTGGGATAGGATACAAGTAATCCTTCTACCCTCCGCCTACCCCACCCCCCCAAAAAAAGAAACATTTGCAAAAGTGGTTGTCCCATTGGCTATCATAAGGTGAATGCACCAATTTGTAAGTCGCTCTGGATAAGAGTGTCTGCTAAATGACTAAAATGTAAATATAAGGATGTTAAGTACTATATTTATGGAATATTATATGAATCAATATTATATGAGCTTAATTTCTCAGATCAAATTAATATTTCAACAAAATAATGTTTTACGAATGCTAATCATATCTGTTTCTAACAACATAAATGATTTCAGAACAATCTTAGATGGTGGTTCTAAATCCTCTTTCTTGTGCTTTTTGAAGTGGAAAGACCCTTAGTCTTTCATGCATATATTTTATGTACGGAAGGTCCCAGGAATAGAACCCACTATCCTGGTGGTGCATGGTCTACCAACTGAGCTACAGAGGACCAGCATGATGATTGGTTCTAAAACTTACTCCATCTATAAGTACTTTGGGAATTAGAATGTAGTTGACACAGTATCTGCATGGAGGTACCACGTAGCCTATCTCAAATTGAAAGACCCTAATTTGCAGGGACGAGAAATTATAATAGGTAGCCATAATACGTAATTTAGGTCTTGGTTCTTAAAAGTATTAAAACATATATTAAAGTTATCAATGTGTGTCTTTCCATCAGAATCTACATATTTGTTCGCACAACTGTGTTTGTTCTGTGTTGCTTTATCCTAAACCATCTTTTGTGGTTTTCAGTGGAATGCCTACCTGCTCCAAACGTCAGCTGCCGCTTGTCCAATGGGACGGAGTTTCGATTCAGTGGAGAGGAGGTGGGCTTTAACAAAAGCCTCCCTTGCAGGAATGTGTATGTACAGTACCAGACACTTAGCCCTGTGGAAGCGTTGCACATGTACACCCAGTAAACCAAACATTAGGAACAACTTCCACTCCCCTCTTTTGCCCTCAGAACAGTCTTAATTCGTCGGGGCGTGGACTCTACAAGGTGTCGAAAGCGTTCCACAGGGATGCTGGCCCAAGTTGACTCCAGTGGTTCCCACAGTTGTTAAGTTGTCTGGATGTGTTTTGGGTGGTGGACCATTCTTGATCCACACGGGAAACTGTTGAGCATGAAAAACCCAGCAGCGTTGCAGTTTTTGACACAAACCGGTGCACCTGGCACCTACTACCATACCCCGTTCAAAGCACTTGCGTCTTTTGTCTTGCCCTTTAACCCTCTGAATGGCACACATACACAATGTCTCAATTGTCTAAAGGCTTAAAAATTATTCTTTAACCTGTCTTCTCCCCTTCATCTACACTGATTGAAGTGAATTTAACAGGTGACATCAATAAGGGATCATAGCGTTCACCTGGATTCACCTGGTCAGTCTATGTCATGGAAAGGGCAGGTGTTCCTAATGTTTTGTATCGGCTGTATCAGGGTTGTATTCATTAGGGCACAACGTAGCAATGATGACCCTAAACATGTTTTGTTTTCAATTGATATTGATTAGGCTAAATCATATACCATCGTATAGTTATGTGATGTTTTTATACAAATGTAAAACATTATTGAACTGTTTCGAGCTAAAATGTTATTTCCTTGCAGAAGCGGTTACTCCTACAAAGTAGCGGTGGCCCTGTCGCTCTTCCTGGGATGGTTAGGAGCAGATCGCTTCTACCTGGGATACCCAGCTTTAGGTACAGTGACTGTTGTTATTGCTGTATACTCTCAACAACTAACATGGGGGTGCTATGGATGAATTTGCTATTAAAGTATATTCATTTTCAAGTCCTATCTGCTGCTAACAAACAGGTTTAAATACAATGAAAGATTTTCTAAACATTTTAGAATCACAAGGAATATAATTGTTTTTGTAAAAAAAAGGGGAACACATTTTGAAATGCATGACTAGCTACCCATTCATTTATTGGATATATTTATCATGTTAAATTTTTTCTCCCCAATTTCGTGAAATCCAATTGGTAGATAGTCTTATCCCATAGCTGCAACTCCCGTACGGACTCGGGAGAGGCGAAGGTCGAGAGCCATGCGTCCTCCGAAACACGACTCCGCCAAGCCACACTGCTTCTTGACGCACAGCTCGCTTAACCCGGAAGCCAGCCGCACCAATGTGTCGGAGGAAACACTGTACAGCTGGCGACCGATGTCAGCGTGCATGTGCCCGGCCCACCACAAGGAGTCGCTAGAGCACGATGGGACAAGGACATCTCGGCCGGCCAAACCCTCCCCTAACCCGGACGACGCTGGGCGCCTCATGGGTCTCCCGGTCGCGGCCGGCTGCGACACAGCCTGGGATCGAACCCGGGTCTATAGTGACGCCTCTAGCACTGCGATGTAGTGCCTAAGACCGCTGCGCCACTCGCAAGGCCTATTTATCATGTTTTTTATACGAGAGCTTGAAAAGATCTGCTGGTTTTGGACAGAAACACAATTTACACTTTTGTTGATTAGTATTAAGTAGACCATTAATCAACAAAGCAGGTCTTTAAGAAACAGAGACACTACTTCCTGTGAGGACCTGAATGAAACCACTATTATATCACATTATAAAACACACGTAAACCCAAACACTGGAGTGAAACAAACTGCTGTTTCTTACTCTTTATGTCGCGTTTATCTCCTTCTTAATCAGATTACAAAGGGCTGGTGGCTGAAAGACATGTTTTTTGGGAGGATTTTTGCCTGGCATGAGCCAGCTTTAGAGGCTGCACTGAGCAGCACCTGGCCTGGTTTGGCACGGTTGGCTCGGGCATCACCATGGAACGGTGGGTTATTTAGTGGGCTTTTGCTTTGTAGAGTAGCCACCCGACTGGCATCGTTTTTAAAAACGTCCACCCAGGAATCAACAAAGCTACCCCCGTTACCTCCCAATGGAGCAATTTACAATAGTGTTAACAATTATTTTGAGTAATTATGAGTTGGCGTTTCCATAATTTGCCTGTAATTCAGATTCTCTGTGGTTTAGCTGTGTGTGTGTGTGGCAGTGAGCTAGTGAGTGCCAGTAGTCATCGCCCAGTGATGCAGTGACTACGCCCAGACATGCAGTAGTGTCAGTTATGTTACATAGTTCTGTCGTAAGCTAGTGACAGTGTGAATGTTGAAAGGATGATTTCTAGTTGAATGACCTGCTTGCCTTGCTCTGTTTTTTAATCCAATTCACACCCTCAGCTGCTCAAAGCGGCTCATCTGCACACTTTCATGTTTACTCTTCTTCACTGCCCCTCTCAACGATAAAGACCTGTTGTTCCCAATCCTCAGTTGTTTTGGACACAAAGTTGACTTGGCACGATTTCCCTCTGAAAGCAAATCAGGAAGCAGACCAATAAACACACACACACACCCTCTCCACTCCACCGCCCAGCAGTGAAAGCATTCAATATCGTTCAAATCACATTTTATTTGCCACATGCGCCGAATACAACAGGTGTAGTAGACCTTACAGTGAAATGCTTAATAATACAAGTGTTAAGTAAAAAACAGATAAGTAAAAAATAAAAATAGCTAATAATTAAAGAGCAGCAGTAAAATAACAGTAGGGAGGCTATATACAGGGGGTACCGGTACAGAGTCAATGTGGGGGGGCACCAGTTAGTCGAGGTAATATGTGGGTAGAGTTAAAGTGACTATTCATAGATAATAAACAGAATAGCAGCAGCGTAAAAGAGGGGGTTGGATGGGGGGGGGGGGCAATGCAAATAGTCCAAGTAGCCATAATTAGCTGTTCAGGAGTCTTATGGCTTGGGGTAGAAGCTGTTAAGAAGCCTTTTGGACCTAGACTTGGCGCTCCTGTACCGCTTGCTGTGCGGTAGCAGAGAGAACAGTCTATGACTAGGGTGGCTGGAGTTTTTGACAATTTTTAGGGCCTTCCTCTGACACCGGCTGGTATAGAGGTCCTGGATGGCAGGAAGCTTGGCCCCAGTGATGTACTGGGCTGTACGCATTACCCTCTGTAGTGCCTTGCGGTCGGAGGCCGAGCAGTTGCCATACCAGGCGGTGATGCAACCAGTCAGGATGCTCTCGATGGTGCAGCTGTATAACTTTTTGAGAATCTGAGGACCCATGTAAAAAAATGTCAGTCTCCTGAGGGGGGAATAGGCTTTGTCGTGCCCTCTTCACGACTGTCTTGGTGTGTTTGGACCATGATAGTTTGTTGGTGATGGAACTTGAAGCTCTCAACCTGTTCCACTACAGCCCCGTCGATGAGAATGGGGGCGTGCTCAGTCCTCTTTTTTAACCTGTAGTCCACAATCATCTCCTTTGTCTTGATCACGTTGAGGGAGAGGTTGTTATCCTAGCACCACATGGCCAGGTCTCTGACCACCTCCCTATAGGCTGTCTCATCATTGTCGGTGATCAGGCTTACCACTGTTGTGTCGTCGGCCAACTTAATGATGGTGTTGGAGTCGTGCCTGACCATGCAGTCATGGGTGAACAGGGAGTATTGGAGGGGACTGAGCACGCACCCCTGAGGGGCCCCCGTGTTGAGGATCAGCGTGGCAGATGTGTTGTTACCTACCATTACCACCTAGGGGCGGCCCGTCAGGAAGTCCAGGATCCAGTTGCAGAGGGAGGTGTTTAGTCCCAGGGTCCTTAGCTTAGTGATGAGCTTTGAGGGCACTATGGTGTTGAACGCTGAGTTGTAGTCAATTAATAGCATTCTCACGTTGGTGTTCCTCTTGTCCAGGTGGGAAAGGGCAGTGTGGAGTGCAATAGAGATTGCATCATCTGTGGATCTGTTGGGGCGGTATGCAAATTGGAGTGGGTCTAGGCTTTCTGGGAAAATGGTGTTGATGTGAGCCATGACCAGCCTTTCAAAACACTTCATGGCTACAGACGTGAGTGCTACGGGTCGGTAGTCATTTAGGCAAGTTCTTAGTGTTCTTGGGCACAGGGACTATGGTGGTCTGCTTGAAACATGTTGGTATTACAGACTCAGTCAGAGACATGTTGAAAATGTCAGTGAAGACACTTGCCAGTTGGTCAGCGCATGCTCGGAGTACGCGTCCTGGTAATCCTGCGGCCTTGTGAATGTTGACCTGCTTAAAAGTCTTACTCACATTGGCTACGGAGAGCGTGATCACATAGTCATCCGGAACAGCTGATGTGCTCATGCATGCTTCAGTGTTGCTTGCCTCGAAGCGAGCATAGAAGTGATTTAGCTCGTCTGGTAGGCTTGTGTCACTGGGCAGCTCGCAGCTGTGCTTCCCTTTGTAGTCTGTAATAGTTTTCGAGCCCTGCCACATCTGACGAGCATCGGAGCCGGTGTAGTACGATTAAATCTTAGTCCTGTATTGACTCTGCCTGTTTGATGGTTCATCGGAGGGCATAGCGGGAGTTCTTATAAGCGTCCAGGTTAGAGTCCCGCTCCTTGAAAGCGGCAGCTCTACCCTTTAGCTCAGTGCGGATGTTGCCTGTAATCCATGGCTTCTGGTTGGGGTATGTACGAACGGTCACTGTGGGGACGACGCCATCGATGCACTTATTGATGAAGCCAGTGACTGATGTGGTGTACTCCTCAATGCTATCGGAAGAATCCCAGAACATATTCCAGTCTGTGCTAGCAAAACAGTCCTGTAGCTTAGCATCTGCGTCATCTGACCACTTCCTTATTAACCGAGTCACTGGTGCTT
Source organism: Coregonus clupeaformis (assembly GCF_020615455.1). Lineage (NCBI taxonomy): Eukaryota > Metazoa > Chordata > Actinopteri > Salmoniformes > Salmonidae > Coregonus > Coregonus clupeaformis. The sequence goes on from NC_059202.1 coordinate 25,229,355, forward strand.
CCTGCTTTAGTTTTTGCTTATAAACAGGAATCAGGAGGATAGAGTTATGGTCATATTTGCCAAATGAAGGGCGAGGGAGAGCTTTGTATGCGTCTCTGTGTGTGGAGTAAAGGTGGTCTAGAGTTTTTTTCCCCCTCTGGTTGCACATTTAACATGCTGGTAGAACGGATTTAAGTTTCACCTTTGCCTCGCAAGTTAATTTCCCATTCAGCCACACATGGGCAAAGTTGGAACCGAACATGGGGAATAAACTGAAACCTTGCCTGGATTGGAGCGTTTTCATGTAAACAACAAAGTGTCGCTCACACAATAGGTAGCAAATTATGATTAGGGGCCACGGAGGGGTTTATTTATGCCAACTTTAAAGAGGCATGGAGTACCCCATAAAGTTTTATACCAGGGCTCTCCAACCCTGTTCCTGGAGAGCTACCGTCCTGTAGGTTTTCACTCCAACCCTAATCTAGCACACATGATTCTAATAATTATCAGGTTGAGAAGGTGAATCAGGTTAGTTACAACTGGGGTTAGAGCGAAAACCTGCGGGAGGGTAGCTCTCCAGGAACAGGGTTGGAGAGCCCTGGTGTAAAACTACAGGAAGGTAGCTCTCCAGTAACACGGTTGGAGAGCCCTGCTTTATACCCTATTAACTCTAACATCTCTCTCTCTCTCTCTCTCTCTCTCTCTCTCTCTCTCTCTCTCTCTCTCTCTCTCTAGGGCTGCTCAAGTTCTGTACAGTTGGCTTCTGTGGGATTGGGAGCTTGGTGGATTTCATGTTGATCTCAATGCAGGTGAGTGGCATTTAGGGGACAGCTGTGGAACACAGAGCTGTTAAATAATCCCATTTATCTGTTGGTTATGTCTGTGAAGAGGCTGTTTTCACAGTAACCATGAAAGGAATGGTTTATGTGGTCTGTTGATGACAAGGGTGGGTTAGGTCAGTATTTCCCTTTTGGGTCACAGCTGATGACTACATTGGTTGGTCCCAAGACACATGAAAAGGCTAGTTGGGTTACACTGCAAAGAGTTAGGGAACCACTGTGATGTTATCAGAATAGGATGGATTTCATACAAGTTTGATAATTGTATGATTTCAAAACAACTTCTAAGTTGTTCAATTTGGGCGCAGCTCCATGTATAAAAACAGTAGCTCTTTCTCCTACTAACAGTGATGGTAATCAAGAAAGTGTAGCACATTTTGTCACCACAGAGCAGCCTGGGCTTTGCTACAATGGTCAAGCTTTTACACACACTCCAATCAGAGTAAGCCATGTAACACTGAGCAGAAGCATAGCCAAGCCAGTCAGGAGGAGCCAAGCCAGCCTGCATGTCTGTTTGTATTCAGAGGGCACCTGTGTCTCAATCAGTGCGGCCCCAGCCCTGTGCGGTGTACAGAGCAGAGCAAGCCTTCAGATTTAACTCACTGTCAACATGGTGGGATGTTTTCTAATGAAAAGTAGGTTTATTTGTTTGGGATTAGTAATTGTTTTTTCCCCTTGTTCCTTGAAAAAAAATATGGGTTTATCGTATAGACTAGGGGTGGTGTGTAGTTTTAGGACTGTAGGCCTATATCTTGAATTATATTTCAGCAAAGGCCTATGCTGCTGGAGTCTTCCTGTATCACATCTGAGACCAAAACACAAATCATGATACACACTCCAAAGAAACAGAAAACCTTCACTCTCTTTATTTACCTATCTTCCTCTCCAGTTCTACACTACTACATCCGACTGTGTAGCAGGCCTGTATAAAGTCGCTATTTCGTTAGAAAACGGCAACAGCGTCCGTTCGGCCACTTTGATTAAGCGAGGCGACCGTTGCACTGTTTATTGTTCTCCTAATGTCTTATTGAAGGTCCTGAGAGAGGAATGCTTTTAAGCTGCTTTGGCTGGCACGCCCCAGCACAACACTTACATTCTCAATTAGCTGTATACGCTGCGTCTGGGCTCTCTCGCCTTTTTAAAGAGTGACACTTTTGATAAAGAGTTCTGCGTCTCCGGAGAACCCATTTAATCTTTGCGAGGCGCTAAAGACCCATATTTTAAAGGCTAACTACCTTGACTAAGAGCAACGTCGGAGCGGGCAAATGCAATTTTGAGAAGTTTAACTAATTAATAAATACCTGGGATTATTATTTAAATTGGTAGATTCTGGCTGGACAGGACTAGAGGAAAGGAGACCGGATGGCGATTGTTTGGGGCCTCTCGCTCCCTCTCACTATCGAAAGGCCGAGGTCCACACCAGATGAATGATGTCGGGGAATTTTCCAATTGACTCTCAAACTGGGCAGAGCAGGAGTTAGACAGATGTGATAGATAGATGGAACGTGAACGGAGGGAGCTGTGTGTCAGGCATGGGATTCAAACAATACAAGGTAGTGGGTTTCCGGGCCGGCATACAGTGTTGTGAAAATTAAACCCACTTCTGAAAGCCCTATCACCAAAGCCACTACCTGCTATGGATGAAATCTAGGCTGGAATGCATCATAGTTGAGTGGTAGCCTAGCTGAAGTTGGTCTGGAGCCATAGATGGAGTGCTGTTGGTCTGGAGTCATAGATGGCATGTTGTTGGTCTGGAGTCATAGATGGCGTGCTGTTGGTCTGGAGTCATAGATGGTGTGTTGTTGGTCTGGAGTCATAGATGGAGTGCTGTTGGTCTGGAGTCATAGATGGAGTGCTGTTGGTCTGGAGTCATAGATGGAGTGCTGTTGGTCTGGAGTCATAGATGGAGTGCTGTTGGTCTGGAGTCATAGATGGAGTGCTGTTGGTCTGGAGTCAGTGGGTGGAGTGCTGTTGGTCTGGAGTCAGTGGGTGGAGTGCTGTTGGTCTGGAGTCATAGATGGAGTGCTGTTGGTCTGCAGTCAGTGGGTGGAGTGCTGTTGGTCTGGAGTCAGTGGGTGGAGTGCTGTTGGTCTGGAGTCAGTGGGTGGAGTGCTGTTGGTCTGGAGTCAGTGGGTGGAGTGCTGTTGGTCTGGAGTCAGTGGGTGGAGTGCTGTTGGTCTGGAGTCAGTGGGTGGAGTGCTGTTGGTCTGGAGTCAGTGGGTGGAGTGCTGTTGGTCTGGAGTCAGTAGTGGAGTGCTGTTGGTCTGCAGTCAGTGGGTGGAGTGCTGTTGGTCTGGAGTCAGTGGGTGGAGTGCTGTTGGTCTGGAGTCATAGATGGAGTGCTGTTGGTCTGCAGTCAGTGGGTGGAGTGCTGTTGGTCTGGAGTCAGTGTGGAGTGCTGTTGGTCTGGAGTCAGTAGGTGGAGTGCTGTTGGTCTGGAGTCAGTGGGTGGAGTGCTGTTGGTCTGGAGTCATAGATGGAGTGCTGTTGGTCTGGAGTCAGTGGGTGGAGTGCTGTTGGTCTGGAGTCAGTGGGTGGAGTGCTGTTGGTCTGGAGTCAGTGGGTGGAGTGCTGTTGGTCTGGAGTCAGTGGGTGGAGTGCTGTTGGTCTGGAGTCAGTGGGTGGAGTGCTGTTGGTCTGGAGTCAGTGGGTGGAGTGCTGTTGGTCTGCAGTCAGTGGGTGGAGTGCTGTTGGTCTGGAGTCAGTGGGTGGAGTGCTGTTGGTCTGGAGTCATAGATGGAGTGCTGTTGGTCTGGAGTCAGTGGGTGGAGTGCTGTTGGTCTGGAGTCATAGATGGAGTGCTGTTGGTCTGGAGTCAGTGGGTGGAGTGCTGTTGGTCTGGAGTCAGTGGGTGGAGTGCTGTTGGTCTGGAGTCAGTGGGTGGAGTGCTGTTGGTCTGGAGTCAGTGGGTGGAGTGCTGTTGGTCTGGAGTCAGTGGGTGGAGTGCTGTTGGTCTGGAGTCATAGATGGAGTGCTGTTGGTCTGGAGTCAGTGGGTGGAGTGCTGTTGGTCTGGAGTCAGTGGGTGGAGTGCTGTTGGTCTGGAGTCAGTGGGTGGAGTGCTGTTGGTCTGGAGTCATAGATGGAGTGCTGTTGGTCTGGAGTCAGTGGGTGGAGTGCTGTTGGTCTGGGTATAGATGGAGTGCTGTTGGTCTGGAGTCAGTGGGTGGAGTGCTGTTGGTCTGGAGTCAGTGGGTGGAGTGCTGTTGGTCTGGAGTCATAGATGGAGTGCTGTTGGTCTGGAGTCAGTGGGTGGAGTGCTGTTGGTCTGGAGTCAGTGGGTGGAGTGCTGTTGGTCTGGAGTCAGTGGGTGGAGTGCTGTTGGTCTGGAGTCAGTGGGTGGAGTGCTGTTGGTCTGGAGTCATAGATGGAGTGCTGTTGGTCTGGAGTCAGTGGGTGGAGTGCTGTTGGTCTGGAGTCAGTGGGTGGAGTGCTGTTGGTCTGGAGTCAGTGGGTGGAGTGCTGTTGGTCTGGAGTCAGTGGGTGGAGTGCTGTTGGTCTGGAGTCAGTGGGTGGAGTGCTGTTGGTCTGGAGTCAGTGGGTGGAGTGCTGTTGGTCTGGAGTCAGTGGGTGGAGTGCTGTTGGTCTGGAGTCAGTGGGTGGAGTGCTGTTGGTCTGGAGTCAGTGGGTGGAGTGCTGTTGGTCTGGAGTCAGTGGGTGGAGTGCTGTTGGTCTGGAGTCAGTGGGTGGAGTGCTGTTGGTCTGGAGTCAGTGGGTGGAGTGCTGTTGGTCTGGAGTCAGTGGGTGGAGTGCTGTTGGTCTGGAGTCAGTGGGTGGAGTGCTGTTGGTCTGGAGTCAGTGGGTGGAGTGCTGTTGGTCTGGAGTCAGTGGGTGGAGTGCTGTTGGTCTGGAGTCAGTGGGTGGAGTGCTGTTGGTCTGGAGTCATAGATGGAGTGCTGTTGGTCTGGAGTCAGTGGGTGGAGTGCTGTTGGTCTGGAGTCAGTGGGTGGAGTGCTGTTGGTCTGGAGTCATAGATGGAGTGCTGTTGGTCTGGAGTCATAGATGGAGTGCTGTTGGTCTGGAGTCAGTGGGTGGAGTGCTGTTGGTCTGCAGTCAGTGGGTGGAGTGCTGTTGGTCTGGAGTCAGTGGGTGGAGTGCTGTTGGTCTGGAGTCATAGATGGAGTGCTGTTGGTCTGGAGTCAGTGGGTGGAGTGCTGTTGGTCTGGAGTCATAGATGGAGTGCTGGTGGTCTGGAGTCAGTGGGTGGAGTGCTGTTGGTCTGGAGTCAGTGGGTGGAGTGCTGTTGGTCTGGAGTCAGTGGGTGGAGTGCTGTTGGTCTGCAGTCAGTGGGTGGAGTGCTGTTGGTCTGCAGTCAGTGGGTGGAGTGCTGTTGGTCTGGAGTCAGTGGGTGGAGTGCTGTTGGTCTGGAGTCAGTGGGTGGAGTGCTGTTGGTCTGGAGTCAGTGGGTGGAGTGCTGTTGGTCTGGAGTCAGTGGGTGGAGTGCTGTTGGTCTGGAGTCAGTGGGTGGAGTGCTGTTGGTCTGGAGTCAGTGGGTGGAGTGCTGTTGGTCTGGAGTCATAGATGGAGTGCTGTTGGTCTGGAGTCAGTGGGTGGAGTGCTGTTGGTCTGCAGTCAGTGGGTGGAGTGCTGTTGGTCTGGAGTCAGTGGGTGGAGTGCTGTTGGTCTGGAGTCAGTGGGTGGAGTGCTGTTGGTCTGGAGTCAGTGGATGGAGTGCTGTTGGTCTGGAGTCAGTGGGTGGAGTGCTGATCTTGACATGGTAGAGCACAGACTCCGCTTGTGTGTTGTGTCTGTCTGTATATGCATACATCCACCTGTGTGTTTTCATTGGTCTGTGTGAGTTCACTGGTCCCTCCCAGATATGTGTTACCTGCTGGACCATTGTTTTCACCATCTGTCCACTGTCGTTTCTCATTCCTCTTTTAGATTGTGGGTCCGTCAGATAAGTCTGACTACATAGTGGACTACTACGGTGCCAGACTCACACGCCTCTCCATCACCAATGAGACGTACAGAAGAACCCAGATGTCTCCCTGAAGGTAGCTACACTAGTAACGTACTAGTTAGACAATAGGCTTTGTTGAGTCATTCACTGTGTAAGTGTGGAAACCCAGAACAAAAATCTTATGTAACGTCATCAGCAACCATTTACATGTACTCTGTGTACAAAACATTAGGAACACCTTCCTAATATTGAGTTGCATCCCCTTTTGCCATCAGAACAGCTTCAATTCGTCGGGGACATGGGCTCTACAAGGTGTCAAAAGCGTTCCACAGGGATGCTGGCCCATGTTGGCGCCAATGATTCCCACAGTTGGCACGTTGGCTGGATGTCCTTTGGGTGGTGGACAATTTTTTTGTTACATTTTGTTAAATATTTATTGAATATTAAAAACATACAATCTACTTGCAGTGAAGCTGCTCAACTACATCACATGAGTCGTCTAACAGACTCCCATCCAGAGTGACACACAGAAGCAACCAGGGTCAACGCCCTGTTCAAGGGCACGTCGACAGATCTCCTAAAAGGTCAAAAACGGGGATCCAAACCGAAAATGGTGAACCATTTTTGAAACATAAAGGAAATTGTTGAGCGTGAAAAACCCAGCAGCGTTGCAGTTCTTGATACTCATACCGGTGCGCCTGGAACCTACTACCATACCCCGTTCAAAGGCACTTCAATCTTTTGTCTTGCCCATTCACCCTCTGAATGGCACACATACACAATCCATGTCTCAAGGCTCAAAATTCATTCTTTAACCTGTCACCTCCCCTTCATCTACACTGATTTGAAGTAGATTTAACAAGTGACATCAATAAGGGATCATAGCTTTCACTTGGATTCACCTGGTCAGTCTATTTCATGGAAAGGGCAGGTGTTCCTAATGTTTTGTACACTCAGCATATGTTACGTAGTCTGTCCAACGATTATTCACTATGTAACTGTCTTTCCATCTACCTCTGTACTAATGTCATTTTGATTGTCTAATTATTACATCTGTATAGGGTTGCACAATTCTGGGAACTTTCAATAAATGCCCTGGTTTTCCAGAAATCGTGGCTGGAGGATTCCGGATTTCCTGCTTATTACCTCATAATTCTGTGAATCCTCCAACCAGGATTTCAGGAAAATCAGGGAATCTATTGAAAGGAAAACGCGCAGCGCTCGCTTCGTAGTTTTATTAGACAAGTTTAAAAGATTGACGTTTCGGCCTTCAATGGCCTTCTTCATGGTCTTCAATGGCCTTCTACTTCTTTCCAATCTATTGAAAGTTCCCAGAAATGTGCAACCATGCATCTGTATGACATGTACACAGCCAGGTGGCAAGACAAACTCTGAACGACTCTAACACTAGAAGTGAACCAGATCCCAAGGTTGTGTGGTTTTGCACCACTCTAGCTTGTATGACCTATGGAGGAGAGGGAATGTGAAGGCAAACACCCAGTCAAGGACAACTTTGCCTATCCATGGTTATGGACCCCCCCCTCTCCCTCTGGTACTCCAGGACGGACCCACTACCCTGGGGAGGGAATTTTTAAATGTCAGCCTGCTAAGTAAATGTTTGGGGAGGGTGGCGCTTCAGGAGTGAGGGGGAAAAGGGTCGTGAGAGTGCAGTTATTATACCTGGCATAGGTGTCCCTCATCAGTTGAGCTCTACCACAGAGGAACGAGAATCACACACACACACATACTCACTCACACACACCCTTTCACACATTTTCTCAAAAAACAATATCCACGTCTTTAAATCTCCAAGATTTCAACTCTCCCTTCTCTATCCCACTCTCTGTCTGTTTTCTATGGCTCCCTAGTCTCTGGTTAGCATTATAGAGGCTGCAGTGTGTTTGTGGTGACGGGGGTGTTTGGTTCAATTATACACATGTGGAGTCCATTACAAGCCTTTGAGTGTTCACACTCAGAGAAATAGAGGGAGCGAGAGAGAGAGAGATGGTCTTCATCCACCGTCTACAGTTCCTCAGTCTCTGTCCTTCATTTTACTGCATGCATGTATCTCACGGCCACATAAAAATTTAACACTGACTGCCTCGAGTATTCACCAATTTGTAAGTCGCTCTGGATAAGAGCGTCTGCTAAATGACTTAAATGTATTCAAGTTCAACTCAGAAAACAACTAACTGTTTACAACCTCTCTTTTCTCTCGTTTCAGGACTGAAGTGAAAAACAACAAAAATATATGGGGGATTGGAAATGATGCAGACAATTACATTGATGGAAGCTACAATCTATCTGCAATATTAAAGCTGATCTACACCCCCCCCAAATTCAAAAATAAATAATAATAATATCTCCGCCCTCAAACCTGTCATGTCAATAATGCCGCTCTTTTGGGAGCCTATTTTTTACTTGATCATTCCGACACACGGACACTAAGACCATCCCAGTCGACACATTGATCCTCTCTGAATGTACCCCAACGTGGTGATGCTCGGCTTTTTAAAATGGCTACAAAAAGGCTTCATTACAGGAGAAGACTTTATACAGCATCTCTTTAGTCTTTCCTTGATTATTTGTGTCCTTCATTCCTCAAAACACATTTAAAAAGATCAGAGGAGATGAGGATAGATGTTGCAAAGGAATCAATCAAAAACGTTTGGGATTTACCCGTTAGTCACCAGCTCAGGTCCTGTAGGGCTAGAATAGGACAGACCTTTGTTCCAACCCAGCATTATCACACCCTATAGCTCTCCAGGACCATAGAGCTTCAAGTCATCATTGTTGTACTCCTATAAGAATCTAGAATCTGCACTGAGAACAGTGTACTGTAAATATCATCATCATCTATTGTTATTTGAGTATGTCTGGCAGCAACTATTTATGTTCTGTTTGACTGTTTTGTTGATTTCATTTGACATTTGCGATTTTTATAAATAAAGTAAAATTTTATGAAAATGGACGCCTTTGTAAATGAAGTTCTGTTCAAACTTGCCATTTAAGTCCAACACAGAGCATTAGCAGTTCATTTGGCTAACTCCAAGCTCATTGGAGGAACTGTGGCAGTGACCGATCGTCCTGCAGGGATTTCAGAGGTCAAGGAAATGACACGCTAGCTCTCGGCATCATCCTGCAGATGAAGACAGTTCTTCTCCCCCTGAACCCTCCCTACTGTCATCTTTATTACAAAGGATCCAGTGGGGGTTCTTGGGAAGAGTCACAAGGCAGAGCCGCCCTGCTGTGTGTCTGTACACACATTCTCCCTGTTGCTTTCTATTGCACTGTGTCGATAAGGAGTGTCACATCCATATGTTTAAAGATGTCTTTCAGGCTCATGTATCAGGCCATTGACACCATGTCTGCATCCCAAATGGCACCCTATATCCTCCATAGTGCACTACTTTTGACCAGAGCCTTATGGGCCCCTATCAGGCAGTAGGTGGGCAGCTGGATATTCTAGGCATTGTGTCAGTATGGATATCCAACACCACTGCGGTGAATAGTGGTTAATGGATTTGTTATAGCGAGAGTTGACTCGTAGTTGGAGGTTGCTTGCGGTGGAGCGGGTCCTTTGTTGTTTTGACTGTTTCAGGGCATAGGAGCTGAGTGTGTTTACAGATGTACATGTATAACATGCCTGGCTGTATTCAATGACAGTGGGACTTGAAGTCTCTTTTCAAGGTTTCTTCGCAAAATAAATTTTTATGAAGGGATAACTCTTTTTAAAAAAGTATTCAATAATGGGTAAAGCCTAAGGTAGGAACTTGTTAGTAGTTTGAACTGAATACAATTTTCAAAACAACGCCTAAACCCTACAAAGAACCAAGTGATGGTCTGAAACACAGTGGTCAAGTTATTTTCACAACTCCCCCAAATCCACTTCCTCCCTCACACTCTCCACCTCCACTCCCCAACTCATCCTCCTCTTCCTCCCCCTCTTCCCCCCAACTCATCCTCCCTCTTCCTTCGCCCTAGCTGGAGCTCATCAATACAGCACAGGGATAAGAGTGGGGAGAGTTATAGGGCACTTCCCAGGAGAGGAGAGAGCTGCAGAGTAGAGGCTGAGCTGAGCTAGGCCTAACCCTCCCACCACCCGCCTGACAGAGAGGAGGCCATTCCTCATATAGCCGAGTGCTTTATAGCCTCACACTCCGCTAGTGTGGAGCGCTGATATTACAGAGCACACACACAGAGAGGAGAGGGGAGAGACAGTCAGACTCCAGAGACAGTCAGACTCCAGAGACAGTCAGACTCCAGAGACAGTCAGACTCCTGCACCCACTCCAGACCTGCTCCCCTGAAAACAATCTCAACCCCTTTGGAGAAATTATCCTGCATTGCAGCCTCCATTGATTGCACCCACAGCCCGACAAGGGAGAGTGGAGAGAGAGTGGAGAGAGAAGGGAAGATAATAGTTGGGTCTGCAGTGATTCGTGCGTGTGTGTGGGCCTTAGCATGTGTGTGGGCCTTAGCATGTGTGTGTAGACGTCTGTATATATGCGTGTGCTAGTTGGATCAGACTAAGGAGGATTTAGCTGCTCTACTGACTCACACACTCAGACACCCAAGCAAACTCCCTGATGTCAAGGAGTTTAAACACAACAACCCCCCCCCCCCCCTCTCCCAGGCTCTCCCACACACACACTCTATTCTCAGAATCAGAGAGGCCCTGCAGTAACTTGTCCCCTATAGGCACCTCTACAGTGGTCTGTGAGAAAAGCCTAAGCTGAAATAACAGGAAGGCTGGGATGATGAGGTCACCGGCCCCTCAGTAATGTTTGCTTGTCTTTATAGAAGTCAAGTGAGTGAAATCATAAAGTGACACAGGGAGAGTCCCAGCTGGTTTGGTTACTCAGAGCCAGGGTTGTGCGGCTTGGGCCTACAGCCAGGGGTCTGTCCCAGATGGCACCCTATTCCCTATATAGTGCACTACTTTTAACCAGAACCCTTTGGACCCTGGTCAAAAGTAGTGTACAGTAAAGGGAATAGGGTGCCATTTGGGACGCAACCCAGGAGGTTTCCAGACCAGGAACAATTCTGGTCCCTAGTTATAGCTTGCCTACTACCAGAGTTATAATCAGAGTCTTTCCTGGCCAGGTCACATGGTGAGGAACAACTCTAGGATTACATTATTTGGCAGGGGAGGACTAGCCTGGTTAAACCAGACTGAACGCTGCCTTCACCATTTAGTTTAACCAGGCTAGGAGTGCACAGCTGTGGCCCTTGAAGGTTTTCATCCTTTAAACCAGAGACTAAGTTCTACCTGAGAAACCAGCTGTGTGCTTTAAACAGTTCTACAGACTTAAATGAGTAAAAAGCTGAGCACTGTCATATACTGTGATGAGTCCACATACTGTGATGAGCACTGTCATATACTGTGAAGAGTCCACATATACTGTGATGAGCACTGTCATATACTGTGAAGAGTCCACATATACTGTGATGAGCACTCATATACTGTGATGAGTCCACATATACTGTGATGAGCACTGTCATATACTGTGAAGAGTCCACATATACTGTGATGAGCACTGTCATATACTGTGATGAGTCCACATATACTGTGATGAGCACTGTCATATACTGTGATGAGTCCACATACACTGTGATGAGCACTGTCATATACTGTGATGAGCACTGTCATATACTGTGATGAGCACTGTCATATACTGTGATGAGTCCACATACACTGTGATGAGCACTGTCATATACTGTGATGAGTCCACATACACTGTGATGAGCACTGTCATATACTGTGATGAGCACTGTCATATACTGTGATGAGCACTGTGATGAGCACTGTCATATACTGTGATGAGCACTGTCATATACTGTGATGAGTCCACATACAGTGGGGGAAAAAAGTATTTAGTCAGCCACCAATTGTGCAAGTTCTCCCACTAAAAAAGATGAGAGAGGCCTGTAATTTTCATCATAGGTACATGTTAACTATGACAGACAAAATGAGAAAAAAAATCCAGAAAATCACATTGTAGGATTTTTAATGAATTTATTTGCAAATTATGTTGGAAAATAAGTATTTGGTCAATAACAAAAGTTTCTCAATACTTTGTTATATACCCTTTGTTGGCAATGACGCAGGTCAAACGTTTTCTGTAAGTCTTCACAAGGTTTTCACACACTGTTGCTGGTATTTTGGCCCATTCCTCCATGCAGATCTCCTCTAGAGCAGTGATGTTTTGGGGCTGTCGCTGGGCAACACGGACTTTCAACTCCCTCCAAAGATTATCTATGGGGTTGAGATCTGGACCTTGAAATGCTTCTTACGAAGCCACTCCTTCGTTGCCCGGGCGGTGTGTTTGGGATCATTGTCATGCTGAAAGACCCAGCCACGTTTCATCTTCAATGTCCTTGCTGATGGAAGGAGGTTTTCACTCAAAATCTCACGATACATGGCCCCATTCATTCTTTCCTTTACACGGATCAGTCGTCCTGGTCCCTTTGCGGAAAAACAGCCCCAAAGCATGATGTTTCCACCCCCATGCTTCACAGTAGGTATGGTGTTCTTTGGGTGCAACTCAGCATTCTTTGTCCTCCAAACACGACGAGTTAAGTTTTTACCAAAAAGTTATATTTTGGTTTCATCTGACCATATGACATTCTCCCAATCCTCTTCTGGATCATCCAAATGCACTCTAGCAAACTTCAGACGGGCCTGGACATGTATTGGCTTAAGCAGGGGGACACGTCTGCACTGCAGGATTTGAGTCCCTGGCGGGTAGTGTGTTACTGATGGTAGGCTTTGTTACTTTGGTCCCAGCTCTCTGCAGGTCATTCACTAGGGTCCCCCGTGTGGTTCTGGGATTTTTGCTCACCGTTCTTGTGATCATTTTGACCCCAGGGGTGAGATCTTGCGTGGAGCCCCAGATCGAGGGAGATTATCAGTGGTCTTGTATGTCTTCCATTTCCTAATAATTGCTCCCACAGTTGATTTCTTCAAACCAAGCTGCTTACCTATTGCAGATTCAGTCTTCCCAGCCTGGTGCAGGTCTACAATTTTGTTTCTGGTGTCCTTTGACAGCTCTTTGGTCTTGGCCATAGTGGAGTTTGGAGTGTGACTGTTTGAGGTTGTGGACAGGTGTCTTTTATACTGATAACAAGTTCAAACAGGTGCCATTAATACAGGTAACGAGTGGAGGACAGAGGAGCCTCTTAAAGAAGAAGTTACAGGTCTGTGAGAGCCAGAAATCTTGCTTGTTTGTAGGTGACCAAATACTTATTTTCCACCATAATTTGCAAATAAATTAATAAAAAATCCTACAATGTGATTTTCTGGATTTTTTTCCCTTAATTTGTCTGTCATAGTTGACGTGTACCTATGATGAAAATTACAGGCCTCTCTCGTCTTTTTAAGTGGGAGAACTTGCACAATTGGTGGCTGACTAAATACTTTTTTTCCCCACTGTACACTGTGATGAGCACTGTCATATACTGTGATGAGCACTGTCATATACTGTGATGAGCACTGTCATATACTGTGATGAGTCCACATACACTGTGATGAGCACTGTCATATACTGTGATGAGCACTGTCATATACTGTGATGAGTCCACATACACTGTGATGAGCACTGTCATATACTGTGATGAGTCCACATACACTGTGATGAGCACTGTCATATACTGTGATGAGCACTGTCATATACTGTGATGAGTCCACATACACTGTGATGAGCACTGTCATATACTGTGATGAGTCCACATATACTGTGATGAGTCCACATACACTGTGATGAGCACTGTCATATACTGTGATGAGCACTGTCATATACTGTGATGAGTCCACATACTGTGATGAGCACTGTCATATACTGTGATGAGTCCACATATACTGTGATGAGCACTGTCATATACTGTGATGAGTCCACATATACTGTGATGAGTCCACATACACTGTGATGAGTCCACATATAATGTGATGAGTCCACATACACTGAATGGGAATAAAACTATATTCTATTTTATACAGTCTTGAGAGAGTTGAAAGTCTGACTGTCTTGTACTTTCATGCTGAAGGTGTGGGGGGGGGTCCCAAATGGCACCCCTATTCCCTACATAGGGCCCTGGTCAAAAGTAGTGCACTATATAGGGAATAGGGTGCCATTTGGGATGCACACATAGTCTTCAGCTCCAGTAGAACACCAGTGAAGATCTCCAGGCTTCACATCAGACCACATCATGTTCGTTAACGCAGCAAAACAGCCGCAGCGGCAGTGGCCAGCTGGGACATAAAGGAATCTTTGTTCTCCAGATGTCCCTGATTTTCATATAGTTCATACATCTTTCCCTCCATCCCTCCTTCCCTCCCTCACTCCTTAAGTACATCCTGCTTTCTGGCAGCTTCTCAGAAAGAGAAAAAAGAAAGAAAGAGAAAAAGAGAGAGAAAGAGAGAAAGAGATAGAGAAAGAGAGAGAGAGAGACGGACGGTTCGCGGCTCTCTGTATATCCATGCAGGGTCACGAGCCATGTGTGTTTAATCAAAATGTAATTATTGCACTGTACCATGCTCCAGAGCCCCCTCAGCTTCTCTCAGCCCAGCACCAGGGCTGCATCCCAAATGGCACCCTATTGGGAAAACTATGTTGGGACACATCCCAGGTTATAGAGGATGAGAAAACCGTCCAGGCCCTAATTGGTTCAGTATGGGGACAATATCTCCCCCATACATGTTATGATGAATCACTTCCTGTGCTAAAGGTTCTCTGAGGTATTTGAGCGCACTGTCCTGACCATAGCCTCCAACGCATGGGCGTATTGTACACACACAGACGTACTCGACACAGACATACATGCATAGACACATACACACACACGCAGACGTACGCACACAGAACCACACTCACACATACAAAAGAGAAGGCATGCGCACACACCCAAAGGCGTACAGTATGCTAAGGCAGCGCAGGTCAAGACTGATTCATGTGCATCACCAGGCCTTGTGAGAGCTGCTCGTTGACTCTGTCACAACTAATTTCTACTTCCTGATCATGTCCTGATTGGAGGGTTGGAGGTCATGTTGCAGTCTCGTTGGACCATGGCCCTGTGCACAGCGATAAGGGTGTGGTCTGAAACCGCTCCATAAGCT